>NW_020536999.1:74685420-74758690 GCF_003426905.1 Ctenocephalides felis | reverse complement strand
TCCAAAGTGTAATTCCGTTCTTGCGACAAAAGGTGATAAGACTGTTTATAACATCGTTGGAAATGACGAAAAAGAATGCTTAAATACTTTAATTTGTGGAAATGCAGCCGGACAAATGCTTCCACCGATGGTACTATTCCCATAAAAAAGAGTTCCACGTCATATTGTCTCCAGCATGCCTAAAGATTGGGCGATTGGATGCTCAGATAGTGGATGGATGACAGCAGAAACGTTTTTTGAGTATGTTACTAATGTATTTCATCCTTGGTTAGTAACAAATAACATCAAATTCCCAGTCATTTTGTATCTGGACGGCCACGCTTCTCATCTGTCATACCCACTCACAAAATTCTGCCGTGAAAATAAAATAGAATTAATCGCTTTATACCCCAATGCAACGCATATTCTTCAACCGATGGATGTCGCCATGTTTCGTCCTTTGAAAGCTGCTTGGAGCCATGAGGTTCGAGACTGGAGAATGGAGCATAATGGAGAATCTCTAAAACGTGAAAACTTTGCTCCTCTTCTCGACAAATCTTTGAATACGCTGAATACTAGTGAAATATTAAAAAATGGTTTTAAATCAACTGGTTTACAACCTTTTTGTCCTGATGCGATAAATTATAAAAAATATTTTGAGTCATCTGAAATAGATAAGACTGCTGAAACGGTGTCTTCAATTGATTCCTCTAAAATTATTGATAATTTGACATTCATAGAAAATAATATCGACGATAATTTGCTAGAGGAATTTAGGAGTCAAGAAAAATTTGCTTATTGGAAAGGTAATCAAGAGCATGCCAGTTTATTTTTGTTTTGGCAAAAAATAAAAAAATTGTCATCATCTCATCTTCCTACGACTATAAGCAGTGTACAATTAAGCGATAATGAAGAACATCAGGATAACATACAAGTAATTCAATTAATTTTATAAAAATATTTTTTGAAAAATTTTATAACAAAATATGTATCATTATTTTTACAGCTAATCAACGTTTTTTTTAACTAACGAAATTTTTTGTTAAATGACTTTTATAATTATTATTTATAATAGTATAGAATATTTTTACTGAGGACTTCTATAAATTAATTCAATTTTTGTAACATAATTTTGCAATTTTTTTTATTTAGA
Organism: Ctenocephalides felis; assembly: GCF_003426905.1. Taxonomy (NCBI): domain Eukaryota; kingdom Metazoa; phylum Arthropoda; class Insecta; order Siphonaptera; family Pulicidae; genus Ctenocephalides; species Ctenocephalides felis. The sequence continues at coordinate 74,757,558 of NW_020536999.1, read as the reverse complement.
TGGAAGAAAAAGAGTTAGAGGGTGAAGAGACAGAAGAAAATAATCATAAATTTATTTTAGACGCACAGCCATCTAAAGAAGTTATAATTTTTGCAGTAGATGATGATGGAAATTTAGTCTCTGTCGATGATAATAGAATGGATACTGATTATAACAGTCAGGATGAAGAACAAGCAAGTTCGCAAGTTCAGATTTTGTCTGAGAATGAACTTGAAAAACAAGAAATTCTAAAAGTCCCAAGTTCATCTGACAATCCTGACCCCTCCAATAAAACATCATCACCTAGTGCAAAAACAGCATCTCCGAATGTTCCTTCTCCTTTTAAGCGAGCTTTGTTTTGGCCTTTGAAAGATAAAGATTTGAAGAAACGAAAAGCTAAGGAAAAGGTACCGACAGTTTATACATCTGATTCGTGGTTAAAATATCATGACGACAAAGAAGCAAAGAAACGAAAATTAGAAGAAGAAAAAGAATTGAAAAAAGCTGAAAGGTCCAAAAATAAAGCCATCAAGGAGGCAGAAAAAATAATTAAAAAAGAAAAACTTGAAGAAAAAAAGAAACAAAAAGCTCTCAAAATATAAAAAAAGTCCAAGTAATTTAAATAATTAATTTTAATTTTTTTGTTTGTGTAATATGTTATAACAAGACTTGAACTATTTATACGTTAAATTTTAACAAACTGTATATTTTTAGAATAAATATTTAATTTATTTATTTTAATAATAATTTCAGTTTATTTAAAATTAGTAAGCACTTCATAACCTAATCATGATTAAATTTGAGGGTCAGAAATTTGGCTACGGTCAGGGTCAGAAACTGCCACACGAAGAATTCTGAGGGTCAGAAACTGGAGCTCTTAATGTCAATTTTTAAAACGTCAATTTAAAATATAAATTTAGTTCAAATAATTTTTTTATGCACATTACTTTATTTTAAAAATCCTAAACTAATAGATAAAATTATAATTTTCTTCATTAAGTTAAGTTTTATATTAATTATTATAGTTTAACCTCCACCGTCACTCTAAAAAGGTCAGAAACTGGGCCCCTTACCTTATACTGTGAATTTCACAATTCATATTTTATAGGTCTAAAATACACTAATGCTTATAAGGGTACACACAGTACTTAACAGTAAGTGTGTGTGTGTGTTTTGTGTTTCCTCATTTTTTTGTTCACGTTTTCGGGCGCACGTATCAACCGATTTAAATGGTTCAAAAACATTCGATTCAAATTGATAGGGAGATGTGCTGATTAGTCTTTGGCAAAGACAGGCCCAGCCATTTCGAAGATATGGAGCCAAATGTGCAAAAAATGGCAACTTTTGAGGGAACTAAGCGTCCGATTTAAATGATTCAAAAAACTTTCTGCTTGTCTTAATAAAATAATTGATTTTGGAAAAAAAAATTTCAACTTTTTTTTTCAATTTTTTATTTCAAAAAAATAATTTTTTTTTGTATATAGAAAATAATTCAGATTTTATCTTTGACTGACTAAAGTTCTAATATACTTTGAACAAATAATTTCAACTTTGCAATTCAGTTAATATAATTCTTATAAATAATAAGTCCGGTGCACACGACGCCAGTTTTCATGCTGGACAGTTTTTGTTCGTTTGTTACCCTAGAAACGACATGATAAATCATAATTTACGATCTTGCCCGACATAATTTGCGATCTTGCCTGCCAGATTTCACGCATTCACAACGGCGATCTACTCATCATACTTTCTAAGTAAAACCATTGCCTTAGCAACGTCGGAATTTGATTTCATAACAACTTATGGCCTTGCAAATTCCTACCGTATTTTACGAATAGAGCATGTCCTATTCGGCGATAGATGAACTATCTTGTGGCCGATACCTTCAGTGTCCAATAGGAAAGCTGTATTTAGCCACGTAAATATCATTGTGTACTTGATTCATGTACTTCGATTTTGGAAGCGTTTAGTTTTTATTTTGTAGATAGTGTATATATAGCGAACGCCGGTGTGAATAAATGATTAGTTTAGGAAACGCAGTTCAGTAATTTTAAAATATTCAAATTTCCGAAAAAATTCAAATATGCATTTTTTTCAAATTTTCGTAATTTTATCTGAAAATTGAAATAAAAATCAAATCGTTTTATTTCAAAAATTTCGAAATTTGCAAAAATACTCAAAATTAAAAAAAAAAAACTAGTTGGTATTGGTATTTAGCCTTGAGGCAAGTTACCGATATGTGTAAATAATCAACTTAACCCATGATGGATAAATTAATTTATGAGTAGTAAAAAGTGGATTTATTACACATTACTGAAAATCGAACACGTCAACCCGGTCGGACTATTTTTAAAAGCAAATTTTCCAAAAACAAAAATTTTTATATTTTTTATATAGTTTTTTGTAGGACTTTAATGGTTTAGTATGTTCATTGAGATACATCGAATGGCTTTTAAATTTTTGAAATCGGTCTACCCGTTTTTGAGAAAACGTCGATTTACGGCAAAAAATCTGTTCACACACACACACATACTTTTTCCAAATTTGGTCTCATTCGATTCAGAATTGCTTGAAACGTCGAGAAAACGTAAAATTAGCGAATTCGATTTTTTTATGAAAACATACAATTATCCTTCGGGAAGTTAAAAGTAAAATTTTCGAACCTTTTTAATATTTTTATATCTGTATTAATTATCCGATAAAAAATAAATAGAGCACGTCCTATTCGGCGACAGATTAACTATTTGGTGGCTAGTACTTCCAGTGTCCAAAAGGAAAGCTGTATTTTGCCACGTGATTCAACACATGTATTTGATTAGTGACCTTGGGGTTTGGCAAGTGTTCGGTGTTTATGTTGTGATTAGCCATTGTGTGCAGTGTAGAATACATCGAATTCTAATATTGTCCAGGGTATAGTATACAAATATTATCAGAATAAATTCCGACAAGTGGTCGAGAGATCAAATTGAATTACTAATTGATGCAGTACGTGAAGAAACTTGTCTGTACGCTACAGACTCGCCTGCATATTATAACAAGCATTTGAGAGGCCAAGCATTGGACAGAGTGGTAGAAAAAATGTTGAGAATACGGCCCACAGCGACTCGAGATGAATGCCAGAAGAAATTTAAAGCTTTGAGAACCCAATACAACTTCGAGAACAATAAGATAAGAGCATCAATGAGAAGCGGGCTTGGGACCGAAAATGTAAGTTTTTCCCTTTTTTTTAAATTCAATAATTACCTTTAATAAAATATCCAGCATCTGACTAATGCACCTTATATACCTCATAGGTCTATAAACCCTTTTTGTGGTACTTTTCGAAACTATCGTTCTTGGAAAGTTTTCTCACACCGAGAATAAGTAGAAGCTCCATTGAAACACCTCAGACGCAGGAAACACCTCAGACGCAGGAAACTCCTCAGACGTAGAAAAAACCTCAGACGCAGGAGTACCTTGAATGTAATGTAGTGGCAGGTGTGGAGGATGACTGTGCCATATTTGAGGAACCTGCAGCATCAGCATCAACTTTTGAGTTTTTTTTCATCTGCTCCTTCTACTTTTGCTGGATATACCAACGAACCACCAATGGGGCCAAAGAAAAATAGAAAGGACTCATCAAACGATGATATTTTTACTAGTGCTATAAACAGACTGGCGGAATCGATGGAAAAGCGACACGAAACACCTAAAGATACACCAGAAGGGTCTGTGGACCAAGTTTTTTCTTCAATGGCATCGCTTGTGAAACAAAATAAAAATGAAAAGCGAAGGGCAATGACACTCAGTAAGGATTCACAAATTGTATTTGAAGCATACACACAAGACTTTGAATGATCTTAATATAGTTCTTAATTATTAATTTATGAATAAAAATGAATATGAATATAAAGTATTTCATTTTCATCACTCATTAAAACACTATTGAAAATTAATATAGCAATAATAACATTATTATTAATAACATAGTTATTAATACAATTCTATCACTTATATAAACATTTGCCTTCACAGAATTTATTAATTAATGCCCTCTTTCAATAGCAGAATATTGGAAGGGAACAATTCCTACTGTATTAAAATAATCGCAGAATTTGTCACGGATTTCTAAAGTATTATCGCTGCATTAGACCTCTGCTCTAAGTTTTGCTGAGATGTGGGTAGCTGTGGTTCTAAATGGTTCATAACACAATCATTAACTCTCACATACCACTGATGAGCATTAGCTTTTGATAACACATAATTGTGCAATAATATGCACGTGTATGTTATAGTCTCAACTTTTTTGACATCTAGGGGTATAGTGGTTTGCAATATTCTCCATCTATTGACAAGAATACCAAAAGCATTTTCAACTACTCTACGAGCTCGGCTCAATCTATAGTTGTAAATTCTTTTCTCCATTGTGAGACCTCGATTCGGATATAGTTTCAATAAATTTCTTTTTAAGCTGAAGGCATCATCACTTACAATCACATAAGGGATTTTAGTATTATAGGATTCTAACTCGCAAGGAGAAGGCAAATTGAGAGAATTGTTATCCATTTTTATGCCTAATAGGCTTGTATGAAAGACGGTTGAATCATGCATACGGCCGTTTCTTCCCACATCAACAAACAAAAATTTATAATCTGCATCGGCAAGAGCTAAGAGTACTAAACTGTCATATCCTTTATAATTTCTGAATTTCGAACCATCACTTCGTGATGGACGAAATCTAATATGCTTTCCATCCAATGCCCCTATGAAATGAGGAAAATTCCATGTTGTCTCAAATTTGTGGGCAAAACAGCTTCCCATACTTGTGCTGAAGGTGGAAATTTTATAAAGTTATCTTGAAGAACGGTTATGATTGCTTCAAGAGTTTCTCTCACGATTTGGGATATGGTATTAGGTGCAATACGAGTTGAATAATTAATGTCTCTAAATGAATTTCCTGTTGCCATAACTGTATCCTCTTTCTTTATATATGGTGTTACTATTTCCAACAAATCATTCCAAATACCATTTTCCATTCGCGTGTAATTTGAGAAACTGGCCGGATCTTCTGCACTAAAAACATTAAATATAACAATAACATTACGTTTTATCAACTTTCACTAATTAAAATTGACTTACTCTAGTTCATTAAAAACCATATTTAAGGAAGTCGTTTGCTGGTCACGCCGCAAAACCAAGAACGACTCCATAGCCGTTTACGTCTTTCCTTTTCTTCCTTTTTTTTTTAATTATTAAAGAACTGACAAGAACTGCAGTCCTTTCGACACGATCGTTGTCAGACTTTTTGACATTTGAGGTTATAGCGCATGCAATAATTTAGACATATGTTACAGCATGAAATTCAGGCGCTAAATTCTTGCACGCCAGAATTTAAATTACAGACAAAAATTATATTTCTAGAAATACTAGAAATACGCCAGATTTCATTCCGGACAGTTTGTTACCCTAGCAACGACATAATAAATCATAATTTACGATCTTGCTCGACATAATTTGCGATCTTGCCTGCCAGATTTCACGCTTAACACGTTCACGCCGGGGTCGATTTTCGTTTGTTTTGTTATGAGGCGGCGCTGAAATGAACATTACGCTTCATCTGGCGGCGCGTGATTATTGCTTATTCAGACCTGCATACGCCTTGTTTGTTGCTCTGCAGTACAGTGAGATCTTATTGTGCAAGTTTTGTAACTCGTGCCGTTTTTTTCATTCTGACCACAAATTTCCGACAGTAAATATAATTAGAAAGGTAATTAGAATGTTTTTTTAATTTTTACCCTTATAAAAAATGGATAACATGGATATGGAAATAAGTGATTCGGATGAATCTATAATTAGAAGCAAAAAAAGAAAAGTGGCAAGATTACGAATAGTTTCTTCCTCTTCAGACGAGGATTTTGTTAATTTTATCAATGAAGAGAACGAGTGTTCCACGGAGGAAGAATATTTGATATCTAAATCAGAGAACGAGGATCACGATGAAGAATGGCAGGAAGTAAAAAAAGAACCGTATTAATAAATGAGTATTCGAAAGAAGGTGAATTTTTACATAAAAATATTGACTGTAATGACCCTTTTGCCTTATACAAACTATTCTTCACGGATTACATACTAGAGACTATAGTTGATGAAACAAATAAATATGCTACTCAAAGTATAAATAATTCTTCATCTAGCAGTAGAATACACCAGCAGGGCTGGCAGTCTATTACAAGATATGAAATGAATACTTTTTTTGGCACATTGCTTATTATGGGTATTGTGCAATTGCCAGAAATTAGATTGTATTGGTCAAACAACGATATGTCGAACACACGCATAAAAAGGCAATGACACGTGACCGTTTTCTATCTATTCTTAAGTTTTTACATTTTTCGGACGATACCACAGCCAGCCTGAAGATCGGTTGCATAAAATTCGAAATATTATTGAATTGTAGATAATTTCAAGAGTTCTATAAAACCAGGCAAAAATATTGTTATCGATGAAAGTATGGTCCCCTGGAGAGGACGTCTAGGCTTTCGCCAATACATCCCAGGCAAGCGACATAAGTATGGCGTAAAAGCATACAAATTGTGTTTACCTGAAGGCTACACTTATAATTTCGAAATTTATGCTGGGAAAAATGGACAGATCATTGAAAAATCACATCCCCATGACGTAGTAATGAGATTATTAATTGGCTTATTATTTGAGGGCCGCACACTATTTATTGATAATTATTATACAAGTGTCCCTTTGGGTGAAGAGCTTTTAGAGAAAAATACATTTTTTTGTGGTACTGTAAAAATAAACAGAAAAAGTCTACCACCGCAGGCAAAAACAAAACAAAAACGTGGTGAAATGATAAGCTTTGAAAATCGTAGTGGTGTAAAAATTTTGAAATGGACGGACAAAAGACCAGTTTGCATGTTAACTACCTCAAAGAATCACCAGTGTAAATTTGTGCAAGGAATAAATGACCGAGTAAAGCCCGATGCTGTGTTTGACTACAATATTGCAAAAAACGGTGTCGATTTATCAGATCAACTATCGGCGTACTACAGTTGTTTACGAAAAACCATTAAGTGGTACCGAAAAATAATAATACAATTAATATTAGTTCAGTCATTTAGTATTTTTACCTTAACAGTTTTCCGGTAGTTTTGAAAATTGGTGATTTTATAGATTTTGATGTGATCTTTACGAATTTCAACTTTGCCACCTCGAATTTTTGCCGCTGCCGCCGCTATATTGGAAAAATTGCGTCAAAAATCAGTTTTTCAACGATATCTCCTTTCTGACTCATGTTACATTAAAATAACTATATACAAAATTAAACTAGACAAAATTTTCTATAATTTATTCAATAACGTTTCTTTCTGTAACATTAATAGTTTTAGCGTACGTGCGCCGCAAAGTTTCTGCTGCTCGCGCCACCATCGGATATTTGGCCGCTCTTTGCACTTGAACTCATTCTCTCTAATAAATATATAATTTCAATAATGAATTAAGCTTTTCTGCTCAGGTCTGGCCTAGAAATAACATAAATTAATCATTTTTGTTTTTCATTTTTATTTTTGCTGATGATTGAACATTTTAAATCATACAATTTAATGCATTTTTTTCTTTTTTTTGGCGTTATTTATTTAAATTTGGGATTATTAAGCTATGAAATATTGAATGAACTCAAATTGGAACTGTATATAGGAATAATCTTTGGCGATAATCGTTCTAATAACTCGATTGCAACGGATAGATTACTGCGTATTGTATATAAGATTATATTATTTTCTAATAACAACACACAACGCCAATTATCTGTATTTCTACATCTACACATGTATAATATGTTCAGAATAGGGTTTATACAAAAACCGACATTTCAGAAAACTGGTTTTCGAATTTTAATTTTACTAAAAAAAACGGTTTTAACCGGTTTTCGAATTTTATATAGAAAATAAATTTTTGCTCGTACATTCTGTAATTTATCCGCAAATTTAGTGTAATTTAGAGCAGTATTTGACTGAATTTATTTATTGTTCAATTTTATAGATAGTAAACAAATTAATTTTAATTTTAATTAGTAGAACTAAAAAATTATAGTTTATCTTGATTAAATAAATTTGAAAATAATTATTCGTATTTATCATTTTCACATATAAGAATGAAAATATTTTTATGGTAGTGAAAGGAAAGTTTTTGAATAAATAAAAATAATAAATTTATAAATAAAAAAAATCATTAAATTAAAAAAAAATAAATAAAATATTAGATACATTTTGATACATACTTTTTAATATCAATTTTAGTTTTAAAAATGATTAAGCTAAACTCGGGTATTGTCTGTTCCGAGTAATTTTAATTAACTAATTTTAAACATTCTAATTGTTTTTTTTTTGTTTAATAAAATACGATTTCAAAAAACTGAGAATATTTATCGAATTTCTACATAGACGTGTCCTTTGTTTACGAATCAAAATTTCCTGGAATAGAAAATACTCTCATACTTGCGACCAAATTATGCTTAATTGTTTTTAAAGTCTGATATGATAATTCAAAATTTTTTGTTCTTTAATTTGTAGCTTCTAAGGTTTAAAACTCTTATTTTTTAAGTTAGAGTAGAGGAAGTTACTTCTTCAAGAAGAAGTCACACTGATTTAAATTAATATATATACTGGTATAAAAATCTAAATTAATATATACTATTTCTGCGAATCATTGCAGACTGATAAGATATCAAATGCTATAGAAATGATATGATTTCAAGAATCAAAATGCTTTCATCTATCTTTTATATTTGGCTATATTTGTGATTTTCCATTTATACAGTGAAAACCGACTTTTTTTTACTAAAAAACCGGTTTTGAAAACCGACAAACCGTAGTTCAGAATCAATAGAAGTATTTTTTTCTAGACGTCAGTATATTTTTATCGTTCCGTATGCTAGTTTACTTGCATTTTTTGTAAATCAAGTGCTCAAAGAAAGAACAATAAAGGTAAACTTTTAGAAGGACTGAGTGTCAATAGTCAAATCAATCAATCAAATCAATAGTCAAAACTATTCTTACAAACAATTTCATATTTGAATTAAATTACACATTAATGGTTTAAATTGTTCAATCATCAGCAAAAATAAAAATGAAAAACAAAAATGATTAATTTATGTTATTTCTAGGCCAGACCTGAGCAGAAAAGCTTAATTCATTATTGAAATTATATATTTATTAGCAGCGTACGAGCAGCAGAAACTTTGCGGCGCACGTACGCTAAAACTATTGATGTTACAGAAAAAAACGTTATTGAATAAATTATAGAAAATTTTGTCTAGTTTAATTTTGTATATAGTTATTTTAATGTAACATGAGTCAGAAAGGAGATATCGTTGAAAAACTGATTTTTGACGCAATTTTTCCAATATAGCGGCGGCAGCGGCAAAAATTCGAGGTGGCAAAGTTGAAATTCGTAAAGATCACATCAAAATCTATAAAATCACCAATTTTCAAAACTTTCGAAAAAATCTTTAGGCAACAGCATTTTTTTGCACCAAATGACTGGGCTATTATATTAAGATTTAGGGAAATTATTATCGATAATCTTTTGTCCAATGAACAAATATGCCGTCATATACCGTCACATAAACACGTTCTTCAATCATATAAAGGATCGGCAAGAGACACCCGTAAACGCTGCAAGGAATGCTATAAAAATATGTCTAATAAAAAGGGCAGAGCTTATGCAACGAACAATACTAAAAGGGTTAAGACGTATTGTGGACTTTGTGAGGGACAGCCAGCACTTTGCTTGGAATGTTTTAACAAATTACACAAAAAACAATAAATAATGCAGTTATAAATAAAACAATATTAGATTTTATGTTATTTTAACCGTATTTGAATTTTTTGTATAATACTGTATTATTATGTTTGTTATTGAACAAAACTTATAGTTCTGATACATTTTTGATTATAATTATTATTAAAAATAAATGTTTTTAATGACAGTTTAGTCTGGGCCACCGGTGACCCGCGCCGCCCGATGAGACAGTTTAGTGTGGGTCACCGGTGACCCGCGCCGGCGCGAACGTGTTAAGATCTCTATTCACAACGGCGGTATACTCATCATAATTTCTAAGTAAAACCGTTGCCTTAGCAACGTCGGAATTTGATTTCATAACAACTTCTGTCCTCTCAAATTCCTGCCGTATTTTACGAATAGAGCATGTCCGGCGATAGATGAACTATCTTGTGGCCGATACCTTCAGTGTCCAATAGGAAAGCTGTATTTTGTCACCTAAATATCAATGCGTACTTGATTCATGTACTTCAATTTTGGAAGTCTGTTTTTATTTTGTAAATAGCTATTGTGTATATATAGCGGCGTGAATAAATGATTAGTTTAGTAAACGCAGTTCAGTAATTTTAAAATATTGAAATTTTCGATAAAATTTAAATATGCATTTTTTTCAAATTTTCGTAATTTTATCTGAAATATCAAAAAATTTCAAAATTTCCAAAAAAATAAAAAAACTAGTGGGGTGTATGGCATCGTGCCTTAAGGCAAATTGCTGGAACTTCCCGTACTGTACTGAAATGTTCGAGAAATATTGAATATTTTCAAATAGATTATTATAAATATTGTAACATTGTCTATACACTTATTAATGATTTGAAAACAAAGCTTTCATTAGTCGCTTTTTGATTCCATTTCGCTTTCAATACGCCCGCCTTTGGCACGCACTGCACGCAGGCCAGGCACGACCCTGTTCGTATCACGTGTGAACTAGTTGGGGCTGTCAGTGCGTGCTTTACATGTGTTTTTAGATGTTTTTAAAGAAGAAAGAAAAGTTAATGAAGAAATATTATTAATAAGTTACAGCAAGAAAGAGAAAGTTGAATAAGTAATAGGTTGAATAGGTAAGTATGATAAAATAAATGAAGAAATACCGTAAACATTTATAAGGTTAAGTTGCGTAAAAGTTATGGAATTATTAGGAATAGTCCTAATAAATAAATTATAATAATGATAAAAATATTTTCAATAGATTAAGTAAATAATATTTTTGTTTACTATTTTTTTATTATTTGGACATGGAGATTATTATAAAGGCAGGATTTGAGTCCATTACCCATCAAATAAAGTTCCAGCCGGAAACAATGACCAATGGTAAAAAACTTGTTGATGCTAGACATGTGAGAGAAGTCGAGGAACATCGACAAAACTTTGGAAGTTTTTTAATAAAATCTCGAATTATTCGACAAACATCAGTCCATGCTATACCATATGCTACATTTGTAGACGTAATGCACCTTTAGATAATTCATTTCTTATATTTTATAATTATTTAATTATAATATTATAATTATTTCTAATTATTATATTGTTTTATTTTAATTTTAGATAAACTCTGAACGTTATGTGACAAATGTAAACTGTGATTGTGTATATAATAAGAGTAGCAAGTGTAAACACGTTGCAGCGTTAATTTATTTTATTAACAGTGAACAGAGTATTTCGAAAACGAGTCACGAGCAGCAATGAGGTAAGCCGGGCGCTCGTAAATTTGCTAATTAGCAACTCCAAACAGCAGAAGATTGAAGAAGAAATGGCCGAGGGATTTGATCTAAGCAGGATATTACTAGATGAAGTGACCGCTATTAAATATTTATAAATCTTTTATTGAGAGTGTGTGTGTGTAAACGTCTGTGCGTATGTATGTACGTATGTTAGTGTATATGATAATTTCATCACATTAGATCATAGAATATGTAGTTTTCCAGTAAATGGCCGAAGGACCTGAGCCAATTAGTATACCACTTGCTGAAGTGATTACTATTATATAATTTCTTTTTCTGTTAACGTGCGTGTGAGTATGTTTGTGTGCATGTACGTATGCATGTTTGTGTATATGTTAAATTTATCAAAATAGCTCATAGGATACTTTGTATTCTGATTGCTGTTAATAAAGAGATAGAAAAAAAAAATTGCTAAGCTTAATTATTCTAAAGGAGCATATTTCAAAAAAATGCCGCCTAAATACACTCAATTACATGAGCCCCAAAATGTTTTAATTACTGAGTTGACAGACGATTCACCTTTAAAACAAATTATGGAAGCACAGTTGAAAAAAATAATGAACATACGGTAAGAAATGCGATTAACCCTCTGTTCTCACAAGTGAAATTAGAGAAAGAAGATTGTGCTGCATGTGTAGAAAAGTTTTTAAATTTCTGCGAGAAACTTTCTATTTATCAAACTGAATATAATTTGGATCCGATTCTCTGGGAGTTTTTGTGAAGAAAGTTCAATTATCAGATAATAAAATAATTCAGCTGTCTTCTGAAACTGTTAGGCAGTCTTCCTGTAACAATTGGTTTCAAGCCAGGCGCTTAAGAATTTCTGCAAGTTGTAATGTACATAATATAAAAGTTCTAAGTAGGAAACCAGTCGAAGCAGCTCTACAAAATATGGTCTAAATGTGGAAACTTGTGCTAAAGAAAAATATAAACAAATTTACAAGTGTACTGTTAAATGGGTTGGTGTAATTGTTAGTAAATACCAGCCTTGGCTTTGTGCAAGTCTTGACAGAGTAGTCATAGATGACGGTTGCATTTCTAAAATTGTAGAATTTAAATGTCCTAGTTCTTGTGAAAAAAACAGTTGTCAATTATGCTACTCAAATTAGCAACGTTAAGTATTTGGAATTTGTCCATGATAACTTGGAGCTCAAAAAGTCTCACATTTATTATACCCAAGTTCAAGTACAAATGTACGTCACTGGTATGAGTATTGGTTATTTTTCAGCATCTTTTTAATGTCGTCGATACAATGAAGCAAGTGCTGTGGAATTTTATTCAGGATGTGATGAGTTTTTAACCGCTGCATAATTATTATATAATAAAATGTAATTAATCGATTTGACTTCCCCTTCCATGTCTTCGCACATAGCCAATAGCTAATCATGCCGGTGAACAATCTCGCGCTCGCTTGTCACGTACGCCGTTTCGCTTGTGTTTTCCATATGAGTTTTGTGAGATATTGCCGAGTAGTGAATGTTATTTTGAAAATAAATTATTAATCATAGTCAGTGTTACTTATTTGTGTTCGTGAAGTTGATTTCTTCCTTAGCATCCAATTCCGAGCGATCTGAGAAGTCCAGATTTCAAGCCGCCATCCGACTGGACCGGCTACCAAGCAGAGACCAACGAGTATTTTTAATATATATATTCAGTTATAGAAAATCCTCGGAATAGCTATTGAGTCAAATTCAATTAGCTTTTCCGAAGGGGTCTAACCAACCCACATCCATAACACAACTGTAACTCTAAAACCGCTTAGTAGATTTTAATAAAACTTATATAGCTTTTAGAATACATAATAAACTCTAATTTTTATTTTTTCATAAATTAAAATTTCATAAGACCAATTAACTGTTGATTTTTTCCCAAAAATCTAGATTTTTTTTTTGATTCCGCTCATTTTTTCGTATCTCTGAGTACCCCTAACCCCCCTTAAGCAATTTATCTCCAAAGTTCGTTAAATGGCCAAGTGAAGAGAAAAAGTTTATGATTGCCGCAGGTTTTGCCAAAAATGATTTTCTAAATGTGAATGATGTAATTAATGGCTACCACATTCGAATAGATAAACCGACAGAAAATCCGAATTCATATGCAAACCGAAAAGGATTTCATTCAACTGATGTGCTGTAATGTTCTGTATCTACACACATCATTATGTATTTTACAATTTTCGAGTTTACAATTATATGTGTTACGGATGGGGGTTAGTTAAACCCCTTCGGAATAGCTAATTGAATTTGACTCAATAACTATTCCGAGGATTTGATATAATTGAATATATTAAGTAAAATATTTGACGTTCTCTACGTGCTCGGCGGTCCAGGCGTTCAAGTCTGGATTTCTCAGATCGCTATAAGGAATGGATACTGAGGTAGGAATTAACTATAGAAGCACAATAAGAAACACTGGATGAGATTAATAACATTTATTTACACCAATAACATCGAACACTCGGAAAATGAACTAAACTCATACGGAACACCAATGAAAATGGCCTACGTGACAAGCCAGACAGCGAGAGCTTCCTTGTTTCACACGTCAGATCAACTATTACGTCCAAATCTTTGCGGATTGCCAGAGAAAAGGTGTTGTCTGATTATTACCAATATCAACTGGCGACATCTAAGAAGATTCTGGTGCGAACAATATGTGTTTTACAAATTTACAGATTCAAGCAGTTTGTGATGACCAACAGAAAATTATAGATGTATGCATTGGATTTCCTGGTTCTGTTCATAATGCCAGAGTATTTCGAAAATCAAAATTGGGATCAAGTGAATAAAAAACTGTGGACCTTTCATTTTATTAAGCGATAATGGCTATCCAATAAATGCAAATTTGATGACACCATATGAAAATATTCATGGCCTTACAGCAATTGTGAAAAATTTTAATAAAAAACTCAGCAGCTAAAAATATAGATTATTTTTAGAAAAATAATTATTTACAGAAAAATAAAGTGATCTGCATATAAACTTAAGACAGTGTATAAGTGATTTTATTTTAATAATAACATTAATATGACGCCCAGCTCGTATTCAAATTGAGTATACATTTGGTATGCTAAAACAAAAGTTCAAACAACTTTATCATCTAACACCAAGAAAGTCTCAGTGATGAATTATGTCTCAGTGATGAATTACACATCAGTCGATTTGTTTGCGGTAATCATTTCTCAGATTGTTGCAAAAAACTGTCACAAAAAATAATACATATCTCAAAATTAACGCCTTGATGCTATTTAGTCCTAGAGCTAAAAATATAAATTCTTTGCAGCCATTGCGCTTGCATTGTAAACCAGAACTTATATGAAAAATAAAGTGATCTACATATAAACTTAAAACAGTGTATAAGTGATTTTATTTTAATAATAACATTAAATTGACGCTCAGCTTTTATATAAGTATAGTGCATCATGTGTGATAAGGGTTAAACAGTTAGTAAAATCGGATATAACTCCAAGAGAGAGGCAACTTAATCCTCAAGTTTGAACGCAAAAATCCTCACGTCCAAGTTTGCACGCAAAATCAAGTACGTATGTACTTGAAGCTTTATATGACTTAAGTGATTCAGAAATGGAATGTTTAAATGAGACAACCTCAAGAAAGAGGAAATATAAACTTACTGATATCAACAAAACTCAAGTTAAAGTTTCAAAAACAGAAGTACCAAAAATAAATATCCCGCCTATAGTGATTAGGGGTAGATAACGTGCCGCACATAAAACATTTTGAAGAAATGAGGAAAGCGGTCTCCTCTGATCTCCATATCACATATAGAGGCAATACGCATTATAGAATAGCGACATACAACGAAAAAGATCTTGCTACAGTATTAAAAATATTATATACAGCACATTTGCGGTATCACACATTTTCACCAAAGACGAAAAAAGGGTGGTATTGTCCGGCGTCCCTCCATACGTGACGGAAGAATAAATTTACGATTATCTGTTAAAAAAGTGATACAAATGGTTAAGAAATCAGATAATACAAAATACAAGCTACCAGTATTTGTAGTAATCTTCGAAGAAGATCAATCAATTAAAGACGTTTACAATATAAGATATATTAATGGATATGCGGTTAAGTGGAGCAGACTCATCAAAAATAACGAAGATCAAGCACTACAATGCTACAGATGTCAAAGCTTTGGCTATAATTCAGCTTACTGCAGAATGAACTCCTAGATGGGTCAAGTGCATAGAAATACATAAAGCCGGCAAATGCAAGAAGCCAATCGAGGAAACCCACGATGCGTTAACTGTGGCGAGACTCATGCGGCTAGCTTCAGAAAATGCACAATGAGGCAAAATTACATCAAGAAATGAATTCAGCGTAAGAACAGAGCAGAAGGCTAGTAGGTTACTTCGGTTATATGTAACTACTAATGAGCCATCCAAAAATTTAAAAATTCTGGCAGACTACGTAACGAAAGTGTATATTCCAATGTACTTTAACATTAAATATTACATTTCTGTGGTGTACGATAGTATATTATTTTATAAATTTATTAGCTGGACGCAATATTTAGACTCGAATTTAAGACAAATTGTGAACAATGTTGCTAAAGAAAACGTATACTATGCTCACTCGGAAAATATTTTATTAGCAATGTTGATCGATAATAAAAAGGAAATACGAGATTCAACTATAAGAAAAATCTTATATTACCGTAATAATGTGGAAGACCTGACGCAATTGAGAGATTACAAAACATCCAAAATAAATTTCATGTCACAAGAATATTAGTCATCAAAATAGCAAGAAATCAAAATTATAGAGCATACTCTAGAATAACTTTTTCTGGGGCTGCAGTATTTCATTTTATTTATTCTCAATATTGTTGGAAGTTGTATGTATTTAACATTTAATCATAATAGCAAAAACAAAACTTAAAAATTAGCAGTAACTCTTAATTATTTCACAGAATCTCACAAGAAGAATGAAATTAATAACTATAGACAGATTCTAAATCTGTAATTAGTATTTTCAATGTAGTTGTACTATAAACAGAAGAAATACGAGATATGTACCTTTGCAGTTACAAGAATTGAAAAATATGGAGGATATTAAATATAGTTAGTATTAACATGTTTCAAATAATACTGTGATATCTCAAATAACAGAACAAATATCTATATGATTACTTAGAACATTTGAAAAGAATAGGAGGATTTCGATTAGTGTTATTATGGTATGGTATGACAAATAACAGAAGAAACATGAGCATTGACAAACACGGATCGATAACACGTTGAAAAACGGATCAAGAAATATCGTGCTAAACTTTAATTGAAATAGTCATTATTAATTTAAGCATTTTGACAAATAATTTCATCATTGGCATCATAATATTCAATGTGCATTTACTAAATTTTTACTTAGTTAATTTTAAATCTTTATGACTAATTATAAATATATCATGGTTGGGACTCAAATGAACTGATATTCTAAGATTCTCGATTCATAAAATATGTAATTCTGTTTTGCTCTTTGTTCACATGCTTTGGACTGTGGTATTATTCACTTTTCACGCGTGCATTCTTTGTATTTAATATAACATTCACAAATTGTATGCTATCAATATTATCTATGTTTTTCAAGCTATTTGGATTTAGTTAAGTATTATATTATATATTTCATTTTTCTATTGACTTCATGCTACTTAATTTCTGTTTGTTAAATGTTATTTTGATGGAAATAATAGGTTGCCAATTGTAAATTATTGTGAATAATTGTAAAATAATTATTAATTGCATATAATATGGTATATTTTATAATTCACCTTTAATAAGATTTTATCACAATTATGCTTTTCACTCTTTTTGTTTATAGAAAGCTATTTTTCAGGTTGAAAGAAGCAATGGTAAAATTTAAGCTGTGTTTTATTCAGTTCAAATATTCAAACATACTAAGTACTAATACTATACGTCAAAACTGTCAATAATTCGACAGTTGCGCAAACAGGATTTTCATTTTTTGTTGTTGGTACGCCTGCATTCATATTTATTCGTTTTTATTTTTTTTATGTTGGCGACACTGTTTAGAGAGGCATCGTGTGCTTGTCTAAAAGTCTCTCTAGCGATGCGTGTATAAATCGTGAGTTGATAAAAATGCCCAGGATCGGAAGAATATTTTATCCCGTCCTCCATAAATAATCGCAGTCCAAATAATCGCAAGTAATGAAACAAATGAAAAATCTGTGCTGCGTAAGAAATGTAAGTTTATTTAACCCTCCAACGTGCGGACGGTCTGGCCAGGCGTATTTCATTTTTAGACGATAATTGAATATGGTTTTAATTAAGATATGAACCTGCGCTTCTAGGTAGCTTCCTGAAATTTCATGGTCTATTGATAGGCCTAATTTCATATTGATAAATGTCTTTGAACAGGACGAAAAAGGATTCTAACACTTTCGACTCGGGAGTCGGACTGCCAGTCGGTACGCTGCGCTCGGAATATTATAGTGCTATACTTATCTCTCAACTCGGAATTTTTGTTTGTATCGGATTTTTTCAAAATGTAGTTATATTGCTTTTAAATATAGTTATTATGATAATAAAATAGAAAATTTTGAAAATTAAAAAAAATTGCACTCAAAACCATGCTATATTGTTTGAAAAATCATTTCTTCACAGATCTTTATTAGAATTATGGGGATCATGAGCTAATAAATTAATTTTGTTATATATTTATTTATAAAATTAATAAATCAATCAATAAATGAATGTAATAGTAAATTAATTTTTAAAAAATAAAAAAAAAAAAAATGGAAGTTTAGTTTGCGACGAGTCGTCGCCGACACGATTTGCCGCCGGAGAGGCGGCATCCGAGCTTAACGGTAAAACATATCATGCCGCCGGAGCGGCGGCATCCGAGCGCAACGGTAAAATGACTATGCCGCCGGAGCGGCGGCATCCGAGTCGAAAGGGCTAAAATATTACACCTTACTTAATGCGGATGGTGCCTGGCCAGGCCCCCTGTGTATTTTGTATGGAAATACATGAAGTATGGCACGATTTTATCGCTTCACTCGGCTTTTTTTATTGCTTGCCGCCATAAATACATGCACAAGCATAGTGTTGTGTGCCAGTACCCTTATATCGAACCCTTTACGGACTCTACTATCCCTCTATGGGATACCTGTTTAGGATTCGGATTCCGCTCTATATATATGAGCTTTATGGACATATATTTCCGGCTGGGACGGGGTTTTTAAGATCTTGTTGAAGCTGCCATTCTGTCTCTAACCTTCGTTGTGAAATAAATATTTGTTGTGAAAGTTGATTAGTTCCTTTGTGCCAATTTTTAGCTTGTGTTTTTGTTGTTGTGTTTCTGTGAACTTTGCATAAAAATGAGTGATGAAATCGAGTTCGTATACAATACGCGATTACGTGCAAAAACAATAAGTACCGAATTTTATAATCGCATAACAGCCGCGTTATTGAACGATATCGAAACTAATAATAACGATATTGAGCATGAAGATAACGATCCATATGATGACGACGATGATAGAGACGCCGATTATTTTATATATATTTGAAATGGAAATCGAGCCAAATGAAATATTGGACAGCGATGAAGAGGAAATTATCGATGGACAAGAAGAAGATGCATGTGAAATTCCGGTCGCTGATGCATCATCATTTTATGGGAAAGACGGTACCGAATGGAAAAAAGAACCCAATGTAGCAATTCGTATGCGTGCACACAACATTATGCATTTTCGACCCGGCCCGAAGTGTCAAACGTCCGTGCCAATCGAGGTATTCAAATTGTTTTACTCTACAAATATTTTGTACATAATCATAATTGAAACCAATCGATATGGACGCGATCAATTTATAAAATAGAATGCACAAAACCCAGATTCAAAGCCTAAAGTATGGATTGATTTGACGAGCACAGAACTCGATGCGTTTATTGGCATACTCATTGCTGCTGGTGTGACTCATAATAGTATGCAAAGCGTTTCGGTATTATGGCAATTAGATGCACTTCCTATCTTTCGTGCGGCCATGTCATTCAATAGATTTAAACTGCAGTTACGATACATACGCTTCGATAATGGACGTACAAGAGCATTTCGTGCGCAATCGGATAAAGCCGCTTCGATCAGAGATAATTGGAATTTCCTGAATGAAAATCTTGCCAAATATTATGATTCACACGAAAATATAACGATCGACGAGCAACTATTTCCGTACAGGGGTAGAACAAAATTCACACATTTTATTCCATCGAAGCCAGCGAAATACGGTGTGAAAGTATGGTGAGCATGTGATGCAAAAACGAAATATCCATTGCAAGGCATTTTGTACACTGGCAAAAACGAGGGGGCGCAACGAGAAGTAAACCAAGGTGAGAATGTGCTCTTGAAACTGTCGAAGAGATATAAACATAGCGGCAGAACAATAATCGCCGACAATTTCTTCACAACATTGGAGGGTGCCAAAAGACTGTCCATGATCGGACTCGCAAAGCACAAAAACCAGAAGCCATTTTATTTCATAATGCGACAAAGGCAGGTGTTGATAGCATGGATCAGATGGTGACGCATTATTCTACAAAACGACCAACGAGAAGATGGATAATTTGTATTATTCGAGTTTTTCGAGGTTACTATATACCTTTGAGATTATTACTAAAATGGAAAATATTTTTTTAGACAAAACAGATACTACAGTTGCTCAAAGAATGAAACTGTATCGCCAGCGAAATAGTCAAAACATGAATTTCTACAAACACTATTACACGATAAGTGAAATTGTGAAAACAATATTTCTTTATTGGAAATTTAAAGAAAGTTTACATGTTTCTCTTTTATGATGGCTGTGAAGACTAATTTTAATTTATTATAATAGTAATTATCAATATTGATGCAGTTTCAAAGCCTTTTACAAACTCTGAAAGATCAAGATTACATCGTCAAACAAAACAACTGCAGGAAAATAATCGGTTACTGCCAATTTATTAGAAAATCTTGAGCCAGGTATCAATTTAGATATTAATGTCAACACCATTGACATAAGTAAGAATATTTTTCCGCTATTTGACTCCTGAAAAACGCTACAACTATTCACATTCAAAAATATTATTCTGTTATCTTTTTAGATGAAAGTACTTCTGTAACTTTTTCTGATACAGCAATTACGTCAATTGCAAATTAATGATTCTGCATATAATGTGACTAATAATGTGACAAGAACTGATCTTTTGCCAGAAATGAAGTATTTGTACTTCCAAAGACTTCAATTTGTTTAGGAATGCACGAAAATTGTTTGAAACACAGTTTACAAATGATAGCTTTGGCTATGTATATTTTGTGCGTGATAGACTTTGGTTTCAAAGTGACTTAAAAACATTAAATGAAGCTCAAAAACAAATTCTTAATAATGGTTCTCTGAATATTGATTCGAATAATCAAGTTGAATGTCAAACTTATCGAAAGGCATTAAATTCGGGTAAAATTCTCACTTTGTGTAAATTTAACGGGTTTGTATTTCCACCTATACCAAATTATCTACCTAAACTAGATACTGTATCTGAAAGGTTAATTTCACATAGGTTGTGTTTCATGCAAATTAGACGATTGCGACATGCAAATGGATTGAATATTTGGCCAAATTATAAATGTGCCTGTTGACGTTAATAATATGGTTAATTTATTACCTCATAATATTGACGATGATCATTGCATTAACGTAAACATAAAAAAGAAAATGATTCATAGATAAATAAAACAAATATAAAAGTATGGCTTCAATTTTTTAAGGCAAGACAAGATATTACAGCTGTCCAAAGAATGAGATTATATCGCCAGCTAAAAAGTAAAAAAATACAAACAGTCAATGAATGTATGTTAATTTTAATTTCATGAAGTTTTTCAAACACAATTATTAACACACAATGATGAGTGAAGTTACGAAAACAATATTCGTTTAGGCGTTGTTCAACATAATTCACTGTGTGAACGAATATTATAGAATTTATTAATCACCAATTACTTTAAACCGATCATGTCATATTTCAAGTATGGCTTTGATTACATTATTGTTTGTAAATATTATACATAATGCTATCATAAATATATAATTTATAATTTATCATTATATAAATGTATATAATGGTCGACACTAGTGAATGTGCGCATCACGAGTGTTACCATATCTACATATATATAAAAATAAGTCGGGTTTTCTTTCCTGACGATATAACTCCAGAACGCACGAACCGAATTCGACAATTTGGCATTCGTTGGAAAGGTCTCGGGCTCCGTAAGGTTTATAGCTAAGAAAATTAGTTGTGCATGGCATCATAAATGAAAAAAATTATAAATTATTAATGATGTTTATATAAAAGTATAATACACTAACTTTATATAAGAGTATAATACATGATATTTATAAGAGCCACAAAAAAATAACTTTAAATAATTAATTAGCACCAAACACATGATTAAAGCTTTTTAATTAAAGTCATATGCTCGATCGTAATTAATAGTTTGATACATTTTTTTTAATTTAAATTTTCTATATTCAATATAAATTTTAAATGCGGGCGAGATGGACACTCTTTTTAGGCAACCGAGATTCGTTTCTTCAGTATTATCGAATTTGGGAAATACATGGTGAAAAAATGTATCAAACTATTAATTACGATCGAGCATATGACTTTTTAAAAGCTTTAATCATGTTTTTGGTGCTGAGTAAGTATTTAAAGTTATTTTTTGTGACCCTTATAAGTTAAATAATAAAATTTTGTGGTTAGTCACATAACTTGCTTAAATTTGTTTTTTCCTGATTGGGTATGTATTAATACTATTTAAATCTGTTACATCTACTAGTTATATATCGATTTATATTAAAACTTCTTTCTTTCATATACCCGATATTTGTATAAGGCTATCTTGCTTCATTTTAGAAATTTTGGGCTACGCGTCTAAAAGGTATAAAAAACGACACGTATAAAACGTAGTATCTATAAAAATAAATTCCCGATCGTAATCGCAGAAGCAATGATCATCCATAGAAGCATCTCTCGAACTATTCATTTATATTTTTAAGTTTTTTTCAACCTAGGTATAAACAAACTAGGGTTTTAACTGAACACTCATCCGATCATAGTATGTTCAAAGAACTTTGGACGTGGAAAGTAGATAAATTGGAGACCATTTGAGATTGACACGTTGACTGCATTTGTATAATCACACTACTAGACACTTCAATTTTACTGAGATATACAAAATGTAAAACCGGTTGAGAATTTAAAAATACAATATAAACAAATCGATTTCTTCCTCTTTATTCTTTGAATTACTTGGTTACTAAAAGTGAGGATTTAAAAGTCTTGCCAAAAAATTGTTGAGGAAGGAGACAATCCGTATAACCAAACTGACCATTGTAAATTTTTCATTGAAAAAACTTTCTCTTGGAACTCTGAAGCTGTATTGTACAGAAAACATAACTTGATATATGTAATTTGTTTATGAGAAATCGTGAAATTGATATGAAAGACACCGAAGCCAAATCCTTTTTTCAAAATTTCTCAATAGTTTACATTTGAAAAGTAAAATATTCGAAAAGAGTTTAATACATGATATAAGCAACGACATAAAAAGCATGCTTTGAAAAAATATGAATCTAAAATTCGGACATAACAAATATTGATATGTATATCAAACCAGAAAATATCGATCAAATATTTTCATTTCTAATATATAATACAAAAAGAGAAACTTAATTCAAATTGTTGAGAATATAGTATGGTCAAAAATAAATCTTATGTGATGTTAAAAATGTATATAGATAGTATACTATATAAATATAGTAGTAAATAGTAATGTAAATATGAGTGTTATTACTATATTGTCAAACTGTATTATTGTTAAATTGTTTTATATAATTTCACATTCACATTACTACAATGAAACACATAAATTGGTTTACTTATTTGTATTTGAGTGAGTATAGTTTTCCAATTATAAATATTGATCAAATGCAAAGAAAAAATATATCTTACCGGTTACATGTTCTGTTGCTTATTGAATATTTAAAATTAGTTAAATGTATTTTTCTGTAATAGTAATTTATTATCTTCTAAGAATTTCTTAATCTTTGTAACTATTATGGTTGTTAATATTGATTACAAATATCGTCAAGTGATTACGAATTGATTTTAATAATTTATTATTTTTTATATAATATCCGTTCTGCTTTTCTCCATTTCCTTTATATATTCACAAATTTGGTGATATATATTATATATCAAATAACAAATAATTCAGTAAGGATTGAATAGCAGAGATCAGGTAATTCTGGTGAGGGTCAAAAGATTTTGTAATCATCAGAATTGAATCTTTACACGACTTTGATTAATTTTCTTTGTCAATAAATCGTACAAGTGAATTTATTTTTAATATTTGGCACATAAAATTATTTGAACATGATTATGATATATATGTATCATATTTGCCATTATTTAATTTTATTTCATGATCTATCAATTATTCATATGCAGTATATTTTATTTGTTCAATACATAGCTCTACTTTCTTTATTTTGCTAACGGTAATCGGCATTATGATCAGAAGATAGTTACATTTTTTTAAATCAGAATTCATATCTAGTTTTTAATGTGGTTGAATAAATATGGTGAAGTAACAATAGCTGACCCTTTTTCTCTGTAATCTAATCTTAATACTTGGGTGATGTAAAGATCTATATCTCATGAAGATGTTAAGGCATTATTGAAATCGGTAGGATATGAAACAATGCTCCTGATTGGTAGTGTATATATGAAGGTCTGAAAGATCAAAACCTTTTTCAAATATCTCAACTAAATCTTTGAATGCGTCAAATGTCCTTCTTCGCCCAAACTAAGGCTATCAATTTATTTGACATATGATATTAACTTATGTAGATAAATAATCTCTTATGCCTTGACTATGCTTAAATCTTGGTAGTATCCAAATAAATTCAACATTACAGAAAATATATTAAATGAGCAATGTCATTCAAAATAAGCACTCCAGATAGGTTATACTCATATTTGTCCGAAAACTATTGATGTTGTATTGATTTATATGAATGTCTTTGACTAGAGCTTGGCAGGATTGCATAAAAAGCCATGTTTCAAATAGTCTACACAATTAATACAATCAAATTATTGCCATTACAATGATGGCAAATGATCTTCAGCCATAAAGATCCAGCCATAAAATTTGATATATGAATCATAATCATTGTGTATATTAATGCCAGAATTGTACAAAAAATATAGTGCATTACATCTTCATATTAGATAATTGCCTGATGCCAGATTAATTTCTTCCATGACACGTTTTATGTCCATGTTGTTTCAATTAAAATAAATGTATCTTATAACAAAGATTGAACTTATTTTTTGCATATTTATAGATTTAAATCTAAAACTGTCAATAAACTTAATTGTTCTTAATCTGACCAATATAATCACAAATCGATATTATTATATTATCATTCATTAGTTAATGTTAATAAATTAAGTCAATCATATCTGTAAATTATTTTTATAACTGCCGAAGTATAATTAATAACAATGTTGTTGCTTTAATTTAATAGCCCATTATCTTTTATTTCATCAACGTAATCATTTTTCATTCTATTAATAACACTCCTGTAGACAAAATATTATTCTAATATCTTCTCATGGGTCCAATACATTTTAACTAATTTTACATATTCACAGATTAATTTCGAAGAAAAATTTACAATTCAAGAAAACAACTGATGCTTTACCATTAACAATACATTAGATAATGATAGTATAGTACAATAAATAATAATAGTAATTTTAAAAACTGGACTTGAACTGATTTACTAACGCGCACATCATTAAGATTTATTTTCGCTTAACAAGAAATTCGTGAATACAACTATGAATATTCACATAGTGGCAATTCACAATTTAATATCTTATATTTTATGCATTTAAAAAAATCACTTTCAAACTATATTCTAGATTTACTAAAACAACACGAGTTATGCTTTTTATATGGTGGATTGACATGCAAGACTCTTCCAAATAAAAATATAATGTTGTTTAAAATTAATATATTTGATATATTTTATTGCGCAGTCAATATCTTTCAGGTTATGTTTTCTATACAAAAACTTATTTCCTTTTGTTAGCATATTGGGGCGTGACTTGTCACCTTCTCAGAAATCGAACGTCCACCGTCTTTTAACTCAATTGACGGATTTGGAATTCAACTTTTTAACTTACTACCACTTCACATACGAAAATTAAATAATCATAAATTCCACAATACTATAGTAAAATTCTTAAAATCTCAATATTTCTATGATATTTAAGAATTTGTTAATTTTGATATTAAACAATACTTTGCTAACCAATGAAAATTTTATTATTTAATAAATTTTACTAACTTTTTTATATAAAATATCTTTTATTCAAATTCATTTATTAGTGTATTCCTTTTTTGATACTGCGCTTCTTCCTTTTTGCAGATCCACATTAGAATAACATTAACGCACAGGATTGGTTCAAGACTATTTCCTATCAGCAACTGTCGACATTGTATTTATTATTTTTTATTTTCTAACGATGCCCAAAACGAAGATATTAAATTGTGCATCTTATTCTGAAACATGCATTGATTATCTAAAATGTTTCACTTGGTCTCAACTGAACATATCTAATTTTTCTTTTCATTCCAGACATGGGATAAACTCGGATCCCATGCGGTTTCATGATGTCCGTTATATATATTTATATTAGGGTGGTCCTTAAAATGGTCATTTTCGAATTTCCTTGCTCCCAGGGGCTCAAATGGTTCCAAATAGATAAAAAATAATTCTCTGAAAGTTTTAGCTCTTAATATCAATGTTTAGATAGAGCGCAATTCAATCAAACTTTGTATGGAAAGAGCAAGAAATTTTTTTTGAAAATTTAAAAAAAATGTTTTAGGTATAACTTAGCAACAAATTAATGAGTTTTATTAATTCATTTGTTTGCTAAATTAGATCTAAAAAACATTTTTAAAATTTTTGAAAATTTTTCCAAGCTATTTCCATACAAAACTTTGATTAAATTGCGCTCTATCTAAACGTTAATATTAAGAGCTAAAACTTTCAGAGAATTGTTTTTTATCTATTTGGAACCATTTGAGCCCCTGGGAGCAAGGAAATTCGAAAATGACCATTTTAAGGACCACCCTAATATATATATATATATATATATATATATATATATATATATATATTATATTTTTTACATATTTTAGCTTAAATACGCGTTACCCATGTTCAGAGTCACTCAGAAATTGAGTGGTAATGTTCATGATTATGTAACGTGCAATAAAGCGTTTAGAGGTGAAATTTCTTTATGTTTGAGACTTTTCACCAAACTATAAACTTATACTAAAATATGTTCGAAGTTATAGTGAAATAGTGCAAATCAGTGCAAATATTAGTGAAAAGTGATCAGAGTTGCTCTTAAAGAATACCCAATTGATCAAAATATATACCAGAAAACTTTTGGTTGAAGTGCATCATGGAAATGGCAAGAAGGATTCCAACATTTTGCTTAAACCATTCATAGAGGAAATGAAAGGCATACAACAAAATGGCATAATTTTTAGTAACAAAATATTTCAAAAGTGGTGTGTGATAGTCCTGCACGTGCGTTTGTTACAAAGACAACTGGGCATGCTGGTTATGACAGCTGCACTAAATGTGTTCAGCGAGGAGAGTTTTCAACACATGTTGATTTGAATAGCACGCTTTCAGACCTGCGAACGGATGAATTTTTTCGTAGGAGAACCTAGGACATCACACGGGAGATTCTATTTTGGAAGAACTTGGTATTGGAATGGTGTCGCAGGTAGCACTAGATTATATGCATATGGTGTGTTTAGGAGTCGCAAAGAGACTTTTAAGCCTCTGGGTAAACGGAACCAGAGATGTCAAGTTTGGCGACAAAACTAGGGAATCTGTTAGCAAATTTTTATTGAAATCCAAACCCCACATTACTGCAGAATTCTCTAGATTACCCAGAGTGCTTAAAGACTACGTCAATTGGAAAGCTACTGAGTTTCGACTATTTTCACTGTGTTTAGTACCAGTTGCCTTGCAGCCAGCATTGCCAAATGATTATTATATCAATTTCACGTAGTTCAGTTTGGGTATAAGAATCTTGTGTGATCCTGAGAAATGTATTGATAAAAATGATATGGCTGAAGAATTATTCGACAAGTTTTTCAACGACTATCCCAAATTATATGAAGCTGGGAGAATGAGTTACAATACTCATAACTTGATTCATATTTCCGATGGCGTTACGGCCTTCAGTTTTAGTTTGGATAGATTTAGTTGTTTTCCTTTCGAAAACTACTTCAAACAAGTAAGAATAAAAAGTAGGACAAAAATGCTATGAATTATGCGCATAAGTGAGCAGCACTATCCAAACATGCAATATGGAACAACGAACGGCTTAGTATAAATTATTTTCAAAGGTTTTTTAATTTCTAATAAATCAGCAAATAATCTTTATTTGGGCTCGGATAATAAATTATTGTTAATTCAGCATATCCATGATCTAAATAGAATTGTGTGTCTAGTATACTGAAAATTTATAAGACTAAGAGAGTTAATGACTTGATAATCCCGATATGTCTGGAATGAAAGCAATCGGGCATAATTCTCTCAAGATATTAAATATCTTGATATCGGTCAAAATTTAAAAGGTGAAATGCCTTATAGCCTACATCTCTTCCCAAATCTAGTATTGAGATTGGTAATGGGAAAAGAGAGTAGGCACCCATTAGAGTGACTTTATAATTTCCAAAATTGCAGTATTTTTTAAATTCATTTTTATTAAACATTAAAATCAGTGCGGAGGAATCTGAAGGAAACATAGATTTTCCAGGTAAGGGAATAAATACAAGATGTCAAAAAACCACGAAATGTAAGTGCAGACGGTGCACTGAAAAATAAATATGATGCTTTATCGGACAGAACAAACATGGATTCCGATAGGGAGATTGAGGATTATAAGAAGGTGACACGCCGCAAGAGGGCAAAGAAGAACAAAGAGCCCGATGAAGCTTCTGTCGAACCACAACCATCCACCTCAGGCATACAGACAGTACCACCTAAGACAGCACTGCTGAAAAAACCCAGTTGAGCGAGGAAAAAATACCTCCTATTATCCTAATGGTAGAACTGGAATTAAAGATTATCCGCTACGTCCGAGAGATAACAAAAATAAATTTTAGATATTAGTTGCTGAAAATGAATTTGCATAAAATCTTCACAGATTCAATTTCAGACCATAAAGTCATCAAAAACATTCTGCGCGATGTCACTACCCTTTTAAAAATCGCATTAAGTGGGCTACATCCATCAACATCTGAGGCAGAGATCTGCGAAGACTTGCAGCTGGAAGGAACCAAGGTTGCACAGGTAATACAGATAAAAAGGAAACAATCAGACGGTAGTTAACATAAGCTATCCATATACATAGTAATAGTGAATAAAAACCAGGACATGTCGGAGCTATATGACATATAATGACAAGTACACCACAATACTTAACTTATTGACAACAGGTCCATAAACGACAGGCGCGACATACACTTAATGCACTTTAACTCGAACGGACTTAAAAACAACGTTAACAAAATACGATCTGGACATTATGCTGATGAACGAAACACATCTGAAACCTACGGGCGGACACTACATCAACAACTACAAAGTTTACAGAAACGACAGACAGACAGACGCACGCGGATGGGGCGACGCTGCAATTTTGATCAAGTCTAGCATCAGACATGAGCAAGTGCCAAACCTGACGGCGGGCGGTTCTAAAATAACAGCTATCAATGTATAAAAGAGTAATCAAAAAGTAACTACAATATCGATTTACATCCTGGCAAGCGGACTGCAACATACGGACTTACAAACACTACTGGACTCAAACAGATTTGTACTTATGGCAGGAGACTTTAACGCACAACACACATCTTGGAACTGTAACTTCAACAATGCAAACGGAAACAGACTCTACGAATACCTGACCACACACAACACCACAGTAAAATCAAAGGATGGAGGCACTGAAACGCCTCGAAACACTTCTAACTGACCTCCACAAGATGATTAAGTAGAAATCCAACATTCACATGGAGATTAAGACAAAAACGAGTAGTGTTGCAACTGCCATGACGCGTTTTCTCGACCTCGATGATCGATGGTTGGAGGACCTACGGCATCCCACGCCAAAGAAAAACAGCCAAACTGCTGTGGTAATTGAAGAAGTGAGAGACACCGGAGCCGAAGCCGACGATGAATCCGTCGCTGAAGAAGTAAAAACAATTTTGAGCACTGGAAAGAGAAAGGACCGGAACTCTCCAGACCCGACGTACGACCAGATCGTGAAAAAGAAAGACCTAAAATAAAGTCCACCGAAGATTGTGGCAGAAAGCCAAACAAAACGAGGTGAATGATTGGCATAAGGTTCAAATCAAAAAAAGAATAAAGAAGGCTAGCCAAAGAGCAGCTTGTAAAGCAGCAGCCAAAAGAGTGCCGACCGGAACCTAAGAGGAAGAAAACGCGGACATTTCTCAAACCAGACGTAGTTCTAATTCGACTAGCAGAGAAGGCAAAGTATGCCGAGATACTACGTCGACTAAAACAGGACATTCCTGACGAGCAGGTCCGGACGACGGTAGATAAGATTAACAAGACCAGGACCGGAGACATGTTGCTTACAATCTCGAGGAAGTGCGTAGATAAGGACCAAGGACTGCAACAGGCAATCGCAAGCATCCTTGAAGATGACGCCAAAGTGTTTTGCAAAGGGCCACAAGAAATAATCGAAATCAGAGACATTGATGACGATACAGCTAAGGCCGACATTCAGACTGCTCTAAAAAATGCACTTAAAGAAGCCAGTGAAACAACGGCGGAGGCAATCAAGTTACGTAAAGCCTACAGAGGCACCCAGGTTGCTACAGTAACGTTACCAGTAGCCACGGCGCAGAAATTGCTTGAAGGAATCGGCAAAATCCGAATTGTCTGGGTAAACTGCCGTATAAGAACAACCAATAGGCCAACCAGTGTTACAAATGTTGGCTTTTCGGGCATCATGGATTTCAGTGCAGAAGTAGAGTGATCCGTTTCAACCTTTGCATTAGGTGCGGACAAGAAGGACACAAGATCGCCAGTTGTCCAAATCCAGCAAAATGTGCACTATGCGCAGAACACTTTTGTCAGCACTAGTCTCGTCAGAGGTAACTGTAACTGGAGGGTGATGGATATGTTGCGATCACAATGCAATACTTTGGGAAATATCGTCCAAACAGAATCTTAAAAGACCTATCCAGCAAGTTAACTGCGCTGGTTGGAAAACAAAATCTTTTGACCGAGATGCATTGCTAATAGCCCTTGACGTTGGATGCGCGGAAGAAAGGACCAAAACCCCGATGAAAAGAATGACCCAGGCTTGTGATGCCAGTATGCCCCGAAAGGGTGGCATAAATTTAAGATCTGCCGTCTATTGGTGGAATGATAACATCAGTGTCCTTCGTAAAGAATGCCACAGCGTGGCTATAAGCGACCTAACAGCGAGGAACTAATCGCAGAGTACAAAAAAATCTCGTCGAGAATTGAATAGGGCTATCAAAGAAAGTAAACAAAGATCTCATTTGTGAGGTGGACAAAGACGTTTGGGGTAGGCCTTATAAGGTGATCATGACACTGCTGAAAAAGAAACAAGTGCAGTCGCTTGTCCTTATTTTCTTCGAAAAGTTGTCACTGCGCTGTTTCCATAGCAACGCAGTTTCAGCTACCAGTTGGCATCAAGTAAACTGGATGGCATCCCACCAGTCACTGAAGATGAGTTAATGGAGGCATGTAACCGTATAGGAAATAATAAAGCGCCAGGATTAGATGGTATTCCTAACATTGCACTGAAAACCGTTATTAAGGCAACGTTTACAACACATGCCTGAAAGAAGGGACTTTTCCCAGAAAGTGGAAGCAACAGCGGCTTGTACTTCTCCCTAAGAAAAATAAGACGACAGAAGAGCCGTCATCTTACCGTCCACTCTGCATGCTAGATACAGCTGGTAAGATATTGGAGCGAATAATTCACCAAAAAATTGAAGCAGTCGTTGACCCACTTCTGCGGACAGCCAGTATGGATTCCGGAAAGGACGATCAACCCTGGACGCAATAAAGCTAGTTGCCGATACTGCTAAAAAAGCAATCGAAGGAACAAGATGGAAGGGAGGTTCAAAAGAGTACTGCCTTGTGGCCACACTAGACATCAGGAACGCTTTCAACTGCGCAAATTGGGACTGCATAATGCAAGCTCTTGAAGAAAAGAATGTACCGGGTTACATATGTAAAATAGTGGCAAGCTATTTTACGGATAGGGTCCTGAAGTATGACGCGATGAACGGCCCAAAAGAATATAATATCACCGGATGTGTTCCTCAAGGCTCAGTTCTTGGTCTACTTCTGTGTAATATTATGTATGACGAGCTTTTGAGATTAAATATCCCAAGACGCGCCAAACTAGTGGCATGTGCGAACGACGTAGCCGTAGTGATCGTTGCGAAACATGTAGGCGAAATACGTCATATTTTCGACATTACTTTCGAGAAAGTAAATCGGTAGATGGATACTGTTAGTCTTCAACTAGCTAAACAAAAGACGGAAGCAGTACTCATCACCAGCAGAAAAACTAGAGAGACCATTAAACTGAAAGTCGATGAACAAGAGATTATATCACAACCTGACACCCAATACTTAGGAGTGATACTTGACGCCCGACTAAATTTTAAACAGCATGTAAAACAAGTAAGTGACAAAGCATCTGTAGTGAGAACTTGTCTTGCACGATTGATGCCTAACATCGGCGGACCAAAGCAGAGCAGAAGACTTACACTTTCATCAGTAGTTGCGTCAGTGCTCACTTATGGAATACCTATTTGGGAAGACGCACTAGAGCTCCAAGAATCATGGAGAAAAGTTGGTCCTGTATACCGCTTGAGTGCTTTACGAGTAGTATGCGGCTTCCGCACAATATCTGAGAAAGCGGTATGTGTCATTGCCGGGCCTCTGCCTCTTAGAGTCTTAGCTCAGGAAAGACAAAATCTTTACCAATGCAAGAGGTCAACGACACTAAGCGCTGATGATCTCAGAACCAAGAACGTCGTAACAGCATAAGACGATGGCAACTACAGTGGGATGCCGCAGAAAAGGGTAGATGGACGCACCGTCTTATACGTAAGATCAACGTTTGACTGAACCGGAGACACGGAGAGGTCAACTATTATTTAGCACAGATGCTATCTGGACACGGTTGCTTTCGGGCTTATCTTCACCGATTTAAGCACGATGATTCTCCTGAACGCCCAGCTTGCCAAGGAGTTAATAAAGATGCAGAGCATGTTTTCTTTGTGTGCCCGCGCTGAAGCGGAATAAACTGGAAAGAATCTTAGGGCAAAGGATTCAACCAGAAACACTATATGAATCAATGCTTTCATCAGAAGATGCTTGGAACGCCAGTAACTACACTATCCTGACACAACGACCAGATACGCCACCGTACAGGCACGCCATCACAGTACGATCGACCTGGCATTGACAACAAATCTACACGTAACATCCGAACCCATCACAAGAACACTTTTTAACTCCGACCATAACTCAGTTTTCATGACCATTACAGACAGATTCGACGTCGACCAGACTCCCAAACGTAAAATTCTAGATTACTCCAGAACCAACTGGCCAATTTCAGAGACATCAACATAGACAACACACGACGCACAATGCCAATCGATACCAACACTGACATTAAGGAGGCTGTGACACACCTTACACTGACAATCCCAGACGCTGTACAACATACTACACCGACACTAGACACAAGAACAACACCAGCCAACAACTTGCCAGAACGCATTTTATTAAAAATAAAACCTGAAAATCATACAAAGGAACTGTGGAAACGTCCTGGTGACAGACTACTAAAGAAACTTGTAAACGGACGACAAAAATTATTTCCATTGAAATACGTGACCATCGAAACAACATTTGGACCAAAAAACTAGATAACATGAACGGAGTACCCACATAAAATTCAGCCAACCGCAAAAAGACTGACGCGGAAACCAACATCCATACCTCCACTCAAATTAACTGACAACAATTACGCAACGACACCAGCAGACAAGGCGGAAATATTGGCTAAAAACTGAGAACAAACATAAACAAAATGCCAATATGTCAAACGCAGACCTGAGACAAGACGTACACGAGACAATTCAAGACTTCACTGACCTTCACAGGGACAAAGACTTACGAATAGACCCTGCCACAGTTTCCGAAATAAAAACAATAGTTAAGAAATGGAACAGGAAAGCACCAGGACTTTTTTTTGGGAGAAAGTTCATTTTTCCTTTTTTAGTACATGCATACAAACATATTGTATACACAATCAATATTCCTTATATATATATATATATATATATATATATATATATATATATATATTAAGATCATATATGATATATAAAGTACCCACGGGTAGACAAATATGTATAAAAAATAACAATGTAAAATGTGTGCTCAATTATTTCTATAAATACTTTTGTCTGTCTGTTGTGCGTCTAGTAATTAAAGATATAAATCCATTATTTACATATCTTTGTGATTCTAGAGATTTCGTTATATGTTTATATAAAGGAACTGACAGCTGCTCGGTTATGGCATCAAATGCAAAAGGTGCAGTGTAGGAGTTAATAAAAATTGCCACTCATGTTAAACGTTGCCAATGCGATAATTAGGGGGCGTCCATTAATCACGTGAGGTTTTTAGGGGTAGGGGGGGTTTGACAAAAAATCACGAAATATCACGTTGGGGAAGGAGGGGTATGGTAAGATATCACGTGTATTTATTTTTTAACTGATTTTTTTTTTAAAAAAATTCAAACATTTTCAAAAAAAGAATCAAAAATTTTTGTTTTTTCACATAACTAAAAATATAGGTGATGTTTGGTGAGGGAGGGGGGTAATTTTGAATATCACCAAGGGGGAGGGGGGTCCAAAAAAACTAGCTCACGTGATTAATGGACGCCCCCTTATGTTATCAATAATGCAAAATCATCGAAAATACTTTCCTGCCGCAATACATCTGGCTCAATAGGAAAAGTTGTGGCATTTGCCAATGCATCTGATAAAAGGCATGCGATTTTAAAGTTAGAACTTCGAGCTGTCGTGCGTATTTGTAAAACACACTGGGTAGAAAAACATGATGGGCATCTTCAGTTTCAAGGAGACAACTCAATTAAAATTTGTAGATCTCCAGGACCGCTTGTGTCATGATATACTTTAATTTATATAAGCTGAATGTTTTTATGCCAAAAATCGAATTTAACAATAAAGACATTGAAGCTGTAAGGCGACTATAAACTGTTACTAGATAACACTCCAGTGTTTATTATTGTAAATGAATATAGGCTGTGGACCCAGGATACATCGCAGGCTATATATGAAGTTATTACAAATTGTAACATTGATATGTATCCCAAAATAAGAAATTTTTTACAAATTATGGCTACTTGTCAGTGTGGCTACAGCAGAAAGGTCTTTCTCTCCATTGCGTAGAATAAAAGCATGGATAAGATCTTCGATTGAGGAAGATCGTTTGAAAGGACTAGCACTTCTCCATGTATATAAAAATATACCGATTGACGTCGATGATGTAGTAACGCGTTTTGGGAGAAGACATAAAACAAAAATTGATTTTGTAATTTGAAAATGTTTATTTTGCTTATCTTTTAAATTATTAAGTATGTTTTGTAATTATTATCTATTGTAAAATAGTTTTTTTGTAATAATTACATATTAGAATGTTAAGAGTAAATAGCCATTTGTAAACGCTAACATTGATATTAATATTAATATTATTATTATTTCTAATATTGTTATTTTGTTATATTTATTATTATCTTTCACTTATTGTTTTTAATCTACTTTATTGTTTTTCTAGTATCATTTTTATTATTCAGAAATTTTATTTATTTTACTTACTAATTTTATTATTATTATTTGCTTTTATTTTATATTAAATCAACATACTACGGATATCATTTCATTGAAAATTATATCCTTTATTTTGTACTCTTTTTATTTAAATTTATATTATTGTTCATTATTGTTACTAGATGTTAATTATTTATTATTTATTAGCAGTTGTAACAAATATAGTAATTAAAAAAAAGAATGCTAAGACTAATTAGTAATTATTATATATTTTATTTATATATTTATTTTTATTGTATATGTTATCTTGCGATTTTCAGATGTAGAGTACTTATTTACATTAACTACGGGAAGTTAATAAAATACATAAATTTTATTTGAAATAATTACAACTTTTTGATCACGTGACCTTTTTATTTTACTAAGCGGACCCTTCCCTGCTGGCGCCAAAGCTGGATCACACGCTGCTTAATAGTATAAGTGTGTTATTATTTAATATTATGAGGTATAATTTAACAACTTTGTGTATTCAAATTTATTGAATAATCATTTGCAGAAGCTGTCCAGAGAAACTGCGTTACGTTGATTTCATAGTATATTTAGGTGTTGTTCTAGCATACTCAGATGACTGGGACGGAAGAAAAAAAAACTATGTTATAGCAAAGAAGTCATATTCAAAATACTATAATCTATGATACCATTATGTACAAGTTTTAATTTTTAATATAAATTTATTTTGCAGGATCAATAATTATGAAAACTGGTGATGATTATTATAAATTATAATTTTAATTAAGTAATATTTTTAATTTAAATAATAAATTGTATTTTTCAAGAATATCACACATTTTCATTTCATTATTAATGATCAATACTGCGCTGTTCTCTTACTGTGTCAGCTATCATATAGAAAAACCGTCCATAGTTCATATTATATATTAACCTGAAATGGGCATGAAACAGGACTCTTACACCAAAGTTGGCAAAGCTAACCGAGAGAATAGAAGGATGCACAAGGTTTTGACGGTTGCTGAGTTTGCCATGAATAAAGCCACCAATACTTTTAATACTTTTTTTTTAAAAAAAAATGCTTTCATCATTTTGATATATTTTGGAAATTCTGAACTTTTTCTCAATCAAGAATAAAATAGAAACAGTGTTAAGACCGAATTCATTCAACCGGCATCAACGAAATAATAAAGTAATAGTCAATATAATTTGGATCAGAATCTCCAGGAGTTGTTTTATTAAGAACGTGCAATTTAAAAGTATACTGGTAGATATAATTAACAAAGTTTGGCTGAATCCAGAAGTAATAGAAGATTGGGGGCAACAAGTGATAAGTCAAAGATAGAATGATCAAGAGAAGATTAGAATGGTGGGATAGAAAAGTATGACATACTTACCAAATCCCAACGTGGATTTAGAAAGGGCATGGGAACATATGACAACTTAACAATTTTTATAACAGATCTACATCTATCAATGGCAAAAAACAAATATGTCGTTGCTTTATTTAGCGACATTAAAGGTGCGTACGATAACGTCCTACCAGAAGTGCTGGAAGATACTCTGGCTAACACTGGATTACCAGGAAAATTCATAAAATCGATTACGACTAACATCCGAGAGAGCAAGATTTTTTTCCGAATAAATGGGAAACTTATAGGGCCGAGAAAAATCTACAAAGGCCTGCCACAGGAAGAAATTCTTAGTCCCATCTTATACTCGATTTATGTAAGAGACATAGAAAAAATATGGGGAACAGGTACCAAAATATTACACTATTACAATTTGCAGATGACGTCGTAGTATATATAGAAAAATCAAGTCCTTAGGAAGCCTATGAGGTGATGAGTCGCAACATAGATCACTTCCATGAATGGCTCGCAAAGAAAGGACTGGAATTATCGGATGAAAAAAGCGCAATAGGAGTCTTTACATGACGCAGAAAGCTAGAAGAAAGAACATCACTAACGACTAAATACCATAGACTCAAAATACAAGAAACCAATAAATTCCTGGGTGTCACATTCGACAAAATATTATCCTTCAAAACACATATAAATCAGGCAATCATAAAAGTTGAACCAAAAATCAACATTTTACGTATGGTAAATAAGACATTGAGGGGAGCTCACACTACAACAGCCCTAAATTTGTACAAAACAATAATTAGACCATCATTGGATTATGGAAGTCTAGCTTTCAGTAATTCTTCACATTGCAGAAAGCTAGACAAAATCCAATATAAATGTTTGAGATTGTGTATAGGGGCAATGATCTCCACACCTACCTTGTGCCTTGTTGTTGGTGGAATGTGGAGAAATGCCTTTGCATTCAAGATACCAATATTTAAGTAACAAAATTGTTCTTAAAAAATACCAAGTACAAAATAATAGAGCAATCGAAAATATTAAGACTGTAACCACCAATACGTTAACAAGTGATTATTGGAGAAATCGTCCAAAGCCAAGCTTGGTATATAGCTATCTAAAGGTAATCGAAACGAGAGGAGATACAAATAAATACAATAAACACCCGTATTATAACTTCTTCACATTAGACAATAGTTATACCTTAGAAAAAATATTCAATACGAATGCAATCAACAGAAAGGATTATAAAGTTATATTTACAGACGGGTCAAAAATTAATAATAAAACTGGCTGTGCTGTATTTTCTGAAAACGATAATGACTGGGACGGAAGAAAAAAAAAACTATGTTATAGCAAAGGAGTTATATTCAAGATACTATAATCTATGATACCATTATGTACAAGTTTTAATTTTTAATATAAATTTATTTTGCAGGATCAATAATTATTAAAACTGGTGATGATTATTATAAATTATAATTTTAATTAGGTAATATTTTTAATTTAAATAATAAATTGTATTTTTTGTGAGTATCACACATTTTCATTACAAAATAGGATATGAACTCCCCAAAAAAGCAATTAATTATATCGAAATCCACAAAGTCACTAAAGTGGTCATCGTTACCGATAGCAAAAGCTGCTTAGATAAATTGAAAGATCTATTTTTTACTAATAGATTAAGCGAGGCATTAGTATATGAAGTATGGAATAGCCTTATACAGCTATTGGAGCACAGGTACATAGTTAAATTATTATGGACTAGATCGCACTCTGATTCTAGAGGAAACGAAGAAGCGGACTCAATAGCAAAATGAGCTACGGAATATTGAACGATGATCAACCTAGCCACTAGGAAGGATTATATGACTAATTCAAAGAAAACAAATGCAAGAAGAATGGAACAGATCGTCGGAGACAAAGGGACAATACTACAAGGTAGTCAACCCCAAACTGAAGATGAAATCGTGGTTTCGGAAATATGCAGAGGAAAACAGAGGTACTATTGTATCAATAACAAGACTGAGACTTAATCATGGCAACTTCCCTGCACATCTGAAAAGGCTGGGAATAATAGTGTCAGAATCATGTCCTTGTGGAGCATCAATCTGAAACGTGAAGATATACAAAAATTTTCATTTTCGATTTTTTTGCGATTACTATAACTTGCCCTACGGGAAGTTAATAAAGAATAAATAAATAAATAACACAAGCTGTTGCTACTGCTTATAAAACCAGCAAAACCTTCTTCGTAAAAAAATTTTGTGTACCATTACACATAGGTAATTGTTATACTGCTTATCAGACAAAAAAGGAATATTAAAAGTTGAATAAGAAATGAAATTTATTAACACTATATTCATTATGCCAGTCAAAGAGACTGGTTGGGCAATTACATAGTATTACAGCTAAAAGTATAAAATTCATCTTATGATTTCAATGTTACTTTCCCATACAGCACGGGTCAAGCAATGGTCAACCTGTTTGGTCCCATTTACAGCCTACAGGGTTATTATAAGCCCATTATGGGCCAATTTATGACGCAGTGGGCTTAGACCCATACGTTACGCGCCGGGTCAAAGAATGGTCGACCCACTCTTACCCATTACTCACCGTGTTGTTATGGGCAAATGAAAAATGTATTCAAATATACCGCGCATGCGCATACGCGTGCGCGGCGTTTGCGCAACTAGCGCACAGATGGCGGCACTTCTATGTTGTTCGGCGTCATTTGCAATTCTTTGTTTGATGACTCCAGACTGTCATAGATAAATTAGTATAAACTGAGTGCTGTAAAAGTATACTTATGCTACTAAAATCCTGAACAATATTAGAATATAATATATTCGTAATTTGTTTGTTGTTTGACTCTGTAATTTGTCAATAAATAAATAAATATGTTTGATAAAAAAATTCGCAAACACATTGCGACTGTGTCAGATAGACATTTTTATAGAAGACTTAATTGGGAAATGCAGAAATTACGTTCGGAAAGTGTTTTGCAGAACTCTGAATGCGAAAAGGATAATATTGATTTGCCTAGTACTAGTGCTTGTACAATAGATAATATTGAAACTGCGACTAATGCTTCTATTGTAGATGACTTTGAAGGACCGTCTTCTTACCAGGCAGAGTTACAGGGCGATGTTGAAAGAAATGATTATTCTTCTCTTTCAGATAGCGAGGATGATGATATAACTGAAGTTTTTGATGCAAGACAATTTTTAGCAGAGTGGGAATTATCAGATACCTCATAATGCTGTATCTGCACTACTTAAAGGGCTAAAACTTCATGATTGTTTCAGTGATTTATCAGCAGATAGTAGAACACTTCTGAAAACAAAAAGGACTGCTGTATCAAAAGTTGTAAGTCCAGGTGAATATATTCATTTTGGTTTATTAACTGGATTGAAAGATTCTATTGATAGGTTGAAATTGAAATCTTCTATCATCGAATTAGAAATTAATGTTGATGGTTTGCCTCTCTCAAATTCTTCGAACATGTCAGCTTGGCCTATCTTATGTTCTGTAATTCTTACCAAATATATATTTATTATTGGACTTTACTGTGAGCTTGAGAAACCTAAAGATTCAAATGAATTTTTAAGTGATTTTGTCGATGAAATAATTATATTAAGCACTGAGGGTTTTGATCACAATGGGAAACATTATAAGATACGCATTAAATATTTTGTTTGTGATACTCCCGCCAAATCATTTATATTGCAGACAAAGGGACACACAGGCTACTTCAGTTGCTCGAAATGTCTTGTTCGTGGTTCACATATTAATCGCAGAATTTGCTTTCCAGAAATGCAATCACCTGCAAGAACTAATGAACACTTTCGAAGCTTAGAAGATGAAGACTACCACAATGGCTATACGAGATTGCTTGAAATACCGTACATTGGTTTAGTTACTAATGTACCACTTGACTATATGCATTTGATTTGTTTAGGAGCTGTTAAGAGATTGATGCTTTTGTGGACTGAAGGTGAGCTTCCAATTCGTTTACCATATGCTAAAACTAATGACATTTCCAATTTTTTATGCAGCTTAAAGATTTATATACCCAAGTAATTTGCTAGGAAGCCTCGATCATTGAAATATGTGAGATCATGGAAAGCTACAGAATTTAAACAATTATTATTGTATAGTGGTCCAGTAGTTTTGAAATCTCATATTTCAAATGACTTTTACAAAAATTTTCTTACTTTACATGTTGCTATTAAAATTTTATGTAGCAACACATTATTAATTGATCTTTTAGATTATGCTGAGCAGCTACTTCATTATTTTGTTGAAAGTTTTAAGGTATTATATGGAGATCATAATGTAAGTCATAATATACATAACATATTACACTTAGCTAATGACGCCAGAAGTTTTGGTACACTTGATTCATTTAGTGCCTTTAAATTTGAGAATTACATGCAGGTCTTGAAAAAATACATACGGAAGTCAGAGAAACCATTGCAGCAGATTTATAAAAGATACTTTGAGGTAAAAGAACATTTTATAGGTAAAGATGTAAGGCCTGTAGCCATGTCTAGAGTTTGTGAGAAGTCTATGCATTTCGAAGGGCCTTTGATAGAGTATTGTGGTAATCCACAGTATAAGGTTGTATATTGTTCAGATTTCACATTCAATATTAATGAAAAGTCCGATTCATTTTGTGCTTTACGTAATGGTAAAATTGTGATATAATTAATGTGGCATTCTGTACAAAACTGAATCAATTAGTAATAATAGGTAAAGAATTTAAAGTGAAAGAAGATTTGTATGACCATCCCTGCAAATCCTCTTTAATTGGGGAATATATGTTGAGTGAAACATCTGATTTATTAACATGACCCATAACAGAAATTATTCACAAATATGTTGTATTTCCTCTCGGTACAGATATTGGGAAATATGCAGGAATTCCAATGGAGTGATATATATACTTGCATTATCATACTTTTTCATAAAACTATTTTTTCGGGTGATTATCAGTCATAATAGAAACATCTTTTTTATGGATGATTAATAATACCAAATACTATACTTAAAATAATAATAAATAATGTTTTCATTCTGTTTGAAATCTCAAAAACACAAAGCAATGAAGACGCTTTGTCAAAGTTTTTTTTAT
Organism: Ctenocephalides felis; assembly: GCF_003426905.1. Lineage (NCBI taxonomy): Eukaryota > Metazoa > Arthropoda > Insecta > Siphonaptera > Pulicidae > Ctenocephalides > Ctenocephalides felis. The sequence goes on along the minus strand of NW_020536999.1, from coordinate 74,715,445 downwards.
TAGCTCAAAATGACGGTATTTACAAAGGATTTTGGTTCCTATATATATCGGAATCTATATAAAAACATCTTTTTTTTATGGATGATTAATAATATAAATACTATACTTAAAATAATAATAAATAATGTTTTCATTCTGTTTGAAATCTCAAAAACACAAAGCAATGAAGACGCTTTGTCAAAGTTTTTTTTATTTGTTCAAAATGACGGCATTTATAAAGGATTTTGGTTCCGACATATATCGGAATCTATGAATAACGAAATATTTATCCGTGAGCATAAGACATGGGTTGATTTTTTTTTAATTTAATTTATTTTTATAATAAGGAACTTTTAGTGCATTCAACTTCGAAAATATTTTTACGCCTTTGGCGGTTGGTATCAATAAGTACTATCATTTTACGCCCATGCGACAAGCCACGCCTGCCAAAATCTTTGGCGGCACGGCGGCACATCACTGAATTAGACTATTTTGTCTGGTGGATTAATTAATTTGTCAAATAATTGCATTTTTATTATATCAATCAATTGGTATTTTTTAACAGTCTTTTTGATCAATTTTTCATACTTTTTAATGCAATAATTATTAAATATTTGCGTATGTTAAAAAACATAACTTTGAAAATATTTGTTCACCGCGAATTATGTCGGTTGGTATCAATGAAATGTTTAAATGCTTGATTATAGAGCACCTCTAATGCTCTATGTTGTATTTGGTTGTATTATAGTTTTGTTTATCGTGCTGCTTTATTAATAAGGTTTTTTTTATCTAAAATAATATAAAATTCGATTAAATATTTTATAATATTTTAATCATTTTTATTATTAAATTATATAGTTTTATATAATTATATAGTTTAATATATTAACCACACCTACCGCGTTAAGCCACACCTACCGATTTGATAGGCGTTTCATAGAGGTTACTTCTGCACATTGAAATTAAAATTTATAAAACCATCAAGGTAAGCAATTCATTAGATTAATTCTTCGAATATAATAATCTATGAAAAGATTATATTCAAATATTCTAGTAATTTATGATAAAAATGTAATTAAAATGTAAACTAATTGGGTTTTAATTTTAGATGAGCATAAAATCATTCATTGTGGTTTTATTTGAAGATGGGGTGGATATAATCCCAAAAAATTGGTTTAATAGAGAAGATTGTACATCTTTCTATCCTAATTTTGAGGATAAAAAGTTGTACAATATAGCAGTGAAGCAGATGATGCAGCCAAGGGAGTCTTGGAAAAGATACAAAGTCCACAGAGTTTTTACATCTACGGGTGGATAGCATAACAGATATAATTAGTAATAAGAGTATCAAAATATATTTCTATTATGATTGTAGACTCATTTGAGGTGGGACTTGATAAAATGAAGGAGGCCCTCGAATATTCTGATATAACTTCTGATGCGGAGGCAAGAAAGGTACAAAGGAGAGTTCGTGCCAGAAGGAACCGAAGTTCCAGTGATGATTTTGACCTGGACTCCGAGCCTAGCGTCTTGCCTCCAGCTCCTGCACCACCAACTTTATTGAGTAGATGTTCTACTCCTGTTGCAAACAACAGTAAGATCGCATACAATAAATTGTATTTAATTAAATATTTATTATCAAATGTAAATCTTGCATTCATTTTCACTTTATAGGCTTTGATAACGGATTTATCGGACAGAGCAGTAAGTAAACCCAATGCAAATCAAATGAAGTTATTTTATGTTGATATTAATAATCTAAAATTTTTGATTTCACATCAGTAGTTAATAGACAACACCAATCAACACCAAGTCAACGTCTAATTAACACTTGTAAGTAATCTTCTAAAAAGTATATTGATGTATGTAACATTAATCATATCACCTAATATTATATTTAAGATTGCGATGAGGCCGGAAGGCTGGTTGAAGGGAGCAGCACAGAGCCCACGGGTTGGTACAAAGGTGAGTTATTTCATTACATTAATTACATCAATGTTACATTATGAAGTTAAGACAGCTTGAAAAAACAGAATTGGAGAAACTCTATTAAGATTGGATACAAAAATCAATCAGAATTTTGAACAAATATGTGCAAGCATAGATAGCAAGCACTAATATGTAATGGACAGGCTTGATAACATTGCTGCCAGTGTAATGTATATATACACTGGCATATAATATATATATTATATATATCTTATGTTTAATTCAGTTCAGTTTAAACCATTTTATTTTTAGGCTTCGACAACGGATTGTTTGGACATATCATGCAGAGCAGTAAGTAAACCCAATGCAAATCAAATAAAGTTATGTTATGTTGATATTATTAATCTAAAATTTTAGATTCCACATCAGTAATGGTTAATAGGGGACCAACGCCAAATACAAGGCGTCTAAATAACACTTGTAAGTAATCTACTAAAAAGTATAATAATGTTACATATCATATCACCTATTATTATATTTAAGATTATGATGATGGAAATAGGATCTTTGACCATGGTGCTGGGAGCAGCACAGAGCCCATGGATGGGTACAAAAGTGAGTTATTTCATTACTTTAATTACTTCAATGTTAATGTACATTATGAAGTTAAGACAACTTTAAAAAAACAGATTTGGAGAAACTTATTTCGAGGCTGGACACAAAAATAAATCTAAAATTTGAGCAGCTGAATGCCACCATCGACAGTAAGCTCCAAGCTGTAATGGACAGCATTAGTAAGCAGTGCTGCCAGTGTAAAAAGCGAATGATTTGCCTGATTATACACTGGCAGTTTATAATAAATTTCCTGTTCGGACAGAGGCAGAACTGCTAGATGTGGAGCAGCTATTGACAGATGCGTCAATAGCAGAAAAATTGGTAAATATGATATGTTTCTGAATGGATAAAATGGACAAATCAATTACATATACTGTATCATTTTAGAAAGCACGCCTAGGACGAGTTGGTGGCGTAGATTGCAAAAGCGCTACCATATCTCTTTTAAAAAAAGTATTTAAGGATGTGGTAGCGAAGGAGTATAGCTGGGTTGGAGGCAAAGCCAAGAAGAATTTTTCGGCTCTTCTGATAGTAAAAATGATTATAGGTATTAATTAATGCATTAAATGACTTACTTTAAACTATTTATTATTTAAACAAATAATTGAACCAATAATGTTTTCAGATATTGTATCTGAACAACAGCGTGTGACGCAGAGCCAAGTGGAGCAGTGTGCCAAAGGATGGCTGCGTCATGCTCATGACAGATTTGTTCGGAGTGCTCCGTAAGTTGAAATATATTCCAGATATTTCCAAAATGTCAATTAACATTTTTCATTATATAAAATAAACATGTAAAACTATAGTTTATAATAATTCAAAATTTGTTCTTTTCAGTGCTTTAGAAGGTGATGTTGAACCGAATGTCAATAATGATAATAATAATGAAAATAATTAAAATAAAAAATAAAATAATTAGTTTAAATTTAATAATACTAGATAATAAGATAATGATAAGTTTTAGGATAATGATTACCTTAGGATAATGATTTAGTTAAGTTAGTTTAATTTAGTTATATTTAGTAGTAGTGTAAATAAAATACCATTTAATAAATATGTTACATATGGAATTGCAGTTTTAGTTCATTCAATATTTATTACTATATGGATTATTTATTACAAATACGCACGGAAAGTATGCAACCATTATTGCACAATATACCGCCATTTTGACCCATCACAATACCATTCCAGCCCCGTATTGAACCCGTCGGGTTGACCATGGGTCAAACCAGGGCTCTGACATATGTGTCGCCATGGGTTCACCTATGTTCATATATGGTACCAGTGGGTTGACCATAGGTTAACCCCACAGCCCATTGTGACGACCATAGGTTGACCATATGTCAACCATGTGCTGTGTGGGTTGCTATATACAATAAATATAAAATGACTGGATCAAGTTTCTATGGCCAAATGTTTGATAAAAAGACCGAATAAACACAGATTGCATGTGTTTATCACTTACTTCTTAATAGACAACAATATATATTATTTACTCTTTATTATATTGTGCAAGTGCAGATTGCAGCATTATTACTAGATTTTTACTAGAATGTTTCGAGTTTCGTTTAACACAATAAATAAAATTGTATTCAAAGTAATTTTTAAGTTTAATTATTTATGATACAAAAGTAACTAATATTTGTGTGAATACAGGAATAAAATGAAAGAGAAAAAAAAGTGTCTTAGTTTTAACTTATTTTTATAGCCTATTATGTAAGTTTAGAAAATGCAACCAGTATATCTCTGAAATCTTTGAACTTTTGAAAGAAACATTATGAAAGAGAATCTAAGTAGTGCAATTCTACTAGTGATTGACAACAATATTTTGGAGCATATTATAATTTATACAGAGTTGAAAGCCTTTCGAGTTTTGAGGAAAAACTCGATCATTTGCGCAAACAAAATTGGAGGCATTTCTTGGAATATTGTACGCACAAGGGGCGTACGAAAGAAATAGTTTGAGCCTTCAATATTTGTGGAACAAGTGGGGATTATCATTTTTCTTCAACACAATGTGTAGACATGATTTTTTGGTAAATTTTGGAATACATTTGTTTCAACCCATTTCAAAAATCATAAAACTCAATGTTTGCAAACAGACAAATTTGCTTTGGTTTCAGCAGTTTGGAAAAAATTTACAGATAATAGAGAAAATTGCTTCAAACCAGAAGCTCATATTACTATGGGTGAACAAAGTTTTCCAACAAGGCCATATGCAGATTTACCTAGTACATGCCAAATAAACCTTAGAAATTTTGTATAAAATTCTGGTTGGCATCTGATGTAGAGACAAAACAGGGGGTATACGACTGCCCTTATTTAGGAAAAGTTGAATCTCAAAATGCATCAACCTCTGTTAGCAAATATATCAAATGAAACTTCTCGAATCATATAGTATGAAGGGTAAAACTTTTACAATCAATAATTTTTTTTAGAAGTATGCTTCTAGCATTCAAACTTAAATCTAAAAATAATTTGTTAGTTGAAACTTATACACAAACAAGAGAAAGATACCAAAAATCTATGAAATATCAAGTGTTTTATTATTCGATAACTATAAGTTTACTTAACTGCCGTAATCAGTTTTGTTCAACCTAATGCCACAATAAACATGTTTTCTTCCAGACCAGTCATTTTGACTGGTATTTAAAAAAGGGACATGAAAATGGCTGGTAAATCTAGTGATGAAATTTGTTTTAATTATTTTACTTCTACATCCAATTATAAAATAATACTCAGTGACATGAGAAATTATCAATAAAATGGTTGGTCAACAATGTGTTTAATTAAACAAGCCAGCATAAGTAAACAAAACCATTTAAGATATAAAATATATAAATAATAAAATGATATCAGATCAACAAGATTTATCCTTTTATTTAATTTTGGAGAAAGCAAATCAATATTTTTTGCCAACTACTGATAAAATGTGTCTTAAAATGTTTCATAAATTACAACATATTTAATTATTGCGATCAATTTAACTCTGTTATAAAAAACATGCAAGAACTTACTTAATATGATCGCTTACTCCAGTTACCTCAAATAGCTCCTAAATAGAGAATAATTTTGTTATGTAAAACATTCATCATGTTAAATAGTATCTCTTCACCGACACCTAAAAATAAAAATGATTATAATTTTTGAATAAAATTAATCAGGTGTTTAAAAAGTAGTTTCGTTTTTTATAGAATTTTTAACAAGTCATTTTTGTGTAATAAAGACTCTGCATTAAATTATATATTGGCCGTTTAACTCAGGCATCTTCATTCAAATTTCTGGGAGTAGTGTAATTCTGGAATCATAAATTTTGCGGTTGTTATTGGCAAAAAACTGATAAAGGTGCTTCTTGACCTCCTCATTTGATGTGAAGGTTTTAGTCTAATAATTTTTTTAGTAACAAAAACAAATAATAATCCGATGATGACATGTCTGGAGCATACGGTGGGTGTGGCATTGTGTCCCATTCAAGGTATAGAAGTTGAAGTCACATCATATAGTTCATTTTCGATTGAAGTATAACATGTAGTTTATTCAGCTGATCATAGCAGGCGCACGAATTAACCGTTATGTTATCTTAAAATAATTCAAAACAGACATGTCTCTTGAAATTTCACCAAACATGAACATCACCTGTTTCTGGTAAATATCAGATTGCAACTGGTTTGAGCAATTGCATGAGATATATTGTATTCAACCCATTTTTCATTCCCAATGTTCTTCAAAAACCAATCATTTTCAGGACGTTTCAGAAGTGAATTATAGACTTTAATGCGGCGACACAAGTTTCTCTCTAAGAGATACTTTGATAAAATCCTACACCTTTTGAGTGGTCATGAACAATTGAATTTGATAATTTTTATTTGCTGGTTTCCATCAACAAATGGCTTTCACACATCTTTATCAACTACAACAGTTCTTTATGAACGTGGTGCACCTTCACCATCAAAATTTCCTGATCGAAATTTAACAAATCAGTCTTGGCACTGTCGAACAGGAAACACCTTTCTATACATATCACTCAATTTCATCCTGGATGAACATCATTTGTAGTGATTTTTTACTGATCAGCATTTTTCACATGCCTTAATAAGTTTCAAATCATATAATAATTATAGGGCCAAAGTGTAATGTTAGGTTAAAAAAAAAATACAATTCAATCGTCTGTGGTAAAAGAACGAAACTACTTTCCTAACAACCTTATATGATTTTAAATAGTATCAAGAAGAAAACATGAAATGCCCACAAAAGAAGTTGTTAAAATATATTTAACATGTATTAGTCATAACCTCAACCTGAAATAGAAATGATATCGAAGAACAACAAAGTACGTACTCACTTAATAATCAAAAGTAAGACAAACATTAAGTATAAAATTAAATTAATAGCGTGGCACAAAAATAAATATGAAATTCACAAGCAAATGCGGAATAAAATGCTGTCAAAGTTCTTTGGTTAATGATAAATTCATTAAAATACTAACCATAAGTCTGTAAATAATTATATCGCCAATTAGGGTCATACATTGTTCATTAAAGCACTGAATTTAAACAAAATAGAATTAATATCTAAAACGGACATGTTGAAACAAAACAAATCTGAATCCTCCGAATGACCTGAATTACGTTAACGAAAAATAACGAAGTAACTCGGAGAACGAATGTAAGGGTGTCGGCACACTACCATAAAGGGACGCACGACAGTCTAAATGATAAAACTTTAGCATAGATAAAAGAAGAATATATTACGGATATAATACGTATTTAATTATGGATATAATTTTTTTTTCAGATAATAATTTTTACAATTGTCTCGAAACGGAAAATTGGTAAAATATTTTATATAAAACAGAAGGCGTTGGAAAAATACAAATCATCTGACCATGGCCAGTGATTGTCGAAGATCTTATTTATTGTTGATTAATGCGGAAGGAATTGTATTTACTTCCTGGTACTGGTGGAGTTTTATCATCATCTTCAATTCAATTATTATTTTTAAATTAATTATTTTTAAATTGGATCACAAAACAACTGAATTAATAATTAGCCCCATTCTCAAAACAAATCTTTTGGACGGATTTTTAATTCTCAAAATCGGTTCAAGATTTTATGCGAAAAGGTAGACCAAACATTGTGCATGTTTCTCCTAATTCCAAAGAAACGGCTTGGTCGATTGCTTTGCGAACCTAATCGAAGCATCTCCTTATCGAGTGTCATCAAATGGTTTTCAAATTTCTAACTGTGAAATTTTATAATTAAACAATTTGTCGTATGGTCATTATATTTTAGTATGTTTTTCAAAATCATGATCACTATTATCACAAAATCATTGGTATTTTAATACAAAGAAACGGTCCGACCAATCTTTACCAAAAATTTATCAGCACGATTTCCAATCAGTATCTTTTAAATAGTTTTTTAATTTTCAAAGCGGGTTCAAGCAGATTATAAATAGATTTTTCTTCATCATGAAGTACTACAAAAAAAAATCATTTGCTTTTTGCCTAAGCTTAATTTATGAATAGAAAAAATCAGATAAAGAAATCTATCCAATTTATTAATTATAAGTATAATACACATGTTTAAACGTTGTTTTATAAATGACACTACAAACACGTAATAAAACTACAAAGAATTTGTTCAATATATAGTTTCATTCTAAAAACATTTTTCATACATTACGATCTTTCTACTTCTATTATTATAATGAAGCTGTAAAGTGGACGTAAAGTTGTGTGTGAAGTGACAAGATTAGAATATAAATAATATATTTATATAAAGCCTATATTATATACTATATTGTAGACGTTCCTCTCTCTCGATTGGTTTAATCGCAAAACAATTAAAAAATGAAATTTTTTATTTATTTTTGCGTTTCAAACGCGAGAACAGATGTATTTATAGAAAAACATGGATGTATGTGTGTGTTTGAATACAAATTTTTGTAGACGATTCCGTGAACACGAATGACCGGATTTGAATAATTCAAAAAGCATTCAATTTGCATTGACGGGGAGACGTTGTGATTAGTTTTTGGCAAAGGCAGGTCTAGTTGTTTCGAAGACACGGGGCAGAAAATGCCAAAAATAATAATTCAGTATTTGAAATAACGGAGCGTCCGATTTGAAAGATTCACAAAAAATTTAAGGTCTAGTTTAAAAGGTTTAAGGTCTAGAGGTTATGAGAATCCAATAAAAAAGGTGAGAAAAAAATAGGTCAAAAATGATCATTAGACATATGCACATCAAATTATAAGATATTTTATAGAACAACGTTTATGCGCTAGACTGCAACGCGGCTCTTACGCGTTCCGATATTTCGTTCTAAGCAGCGCTATTGCTTGGAACAATAGTTCAAAAATTCCAAAATAATTAAAAATATAAGGATAAATTTTAAATATTTTTTTTTTTTTAAAATTTTGAAACTTTCAATTTTTTTATTTTTATTTTCGGTACGGAAAGTGTATGTATGTACGGATACAAATTTCCAGTCACGTTTTCGGGCGCACAGATCAACCGATTTGAATGGTTTAAAAAACATTCGATTCCTATTAATAGGGAAAAGAGCTGATTAGTTTTTGGCAAAGGCAGGCCCAGCAGTTACGAAGATAAAGAGCAAAGAGTGCAGAAAATAGAAATCGAGTTTTTGAGAGAACGAAGCATCCGATTTGAATGTTCTAAAAAACATTCAATTAGTAATGATTGGGAGAAGTGTTTATCAGATTTTGGCAAAGGCAGGCCCAGCCATTTCAAAGATACGGAGCTAAATGTGCAAAAAATGGCAGTTTTTGAGTGAACTAAGCGTCCGATTTAAATGATTCAAAAAACTTTCTGCTTGTCTTAACAAAATAATTGATTTTGAAAAAAAAATGTTTGTTTTAACTTTTTTTTCAATTTTTTTTTTCTTTCAAAAAAATTTTTTTTGTATATCGAAAATAATTCTGATTTTATTTTTAATTCTGTCTATAGTTCTAATATACTTTAAACAAATAATTTCAGCTTTGCAATTCAGTTTATATAATTCTTATAAATATTAGACCTTGTTACAATATTAATAACAATCTATTTCAAAACATTCAGTATTCGAACATTACGAAGTTCCAGCAATTTGCCTTAAGGCACGATTCCATACACCTAACTAGTTTTTTACATCATTTGGTGCCATACATAACTATTATTAACTAATAATCATCATCCCGTGCAAAATTTGATATTCTTTGTTTTTAAGCAATTCATTTTCTCTCAAATATATTTAGAATCGTGTAAAGTGGTCATCCAATTTTGAAAATCTAGAGGATTTCTAACTACTTTTAACTTCCCGTAGGGCAACTTATAGTAATCGCAAAAAAATCGAGATCAAAAATTTTTATATATCTTTACGTTTCAGAGGTTTCTGAATATTTAGGCATACCTTAAAAAAAATGGATGTATGTGTGTGTGTGTGTGCGTGTATGTATGTGTGTGCGGATACAAATTTTCGAAATTCTATTAAAAGTTTCAAATCATTGATCAACTTTTATTGATTATTATTATCGATTATTTTTAATTACTCGAATTTTGAACTGTGGTACGGGAAGTTCCAGCAATTTGCCTTAAGGCACGTTGCCCTAATTGCCTTAAGACTGAATACCGCTTACAGCTAGTTTGTCTTTCTCGTTAACTTAAGAACGAACGTCGCATCTTACGCTATGAACTGGTGTGTCGGCACCCTTATATCCGCTCTACGATTATTAGCATTCTACTTCTATGTCCATCTTCCATTCGTCCATTCTTCTTCCATCGTCGATGGCAGGCGCCTGATATTTGTTTCAACAAATTTTTTAGGTTTTTGTTTAAATTCAGTGCTTTAGTGGATAATTAATGATTTAATTAATTATTTTGGTTAGTATTTTATTGAATTGGTTATTTTCCTTGTTAATTTATATCAAGGAATTTTGACAGCATTCTATTCTGTATTCGGATTGATCTTAAATGCTAAACATTCGTTAACGTTCGTGTTTTTTTCTGTCATTTATTTTTAATGTTTGTATTATTTATTAGATTACTAAGTGCGTACGTACTTGGTTGTTTATCGATATTGTTTTAATTTAAGAAAAATGTTATGACTTGCACACGCCAGTTATAATTTAACAATTTTTTCTGTGACCCTTTCATGTTTTCTTTCATTTTGATACGATTTATTTTTTTGTATCAAATTTTATATTATTTTATAATTTCAGATATCGGTGAAGAAATACTATGATGAAGGGTTATGTCCACATGATGAAGGGTTATATGCCCGTTTCTAAACAAAATTGTAGTATATTTTATAGCTATACGAGGTAACTTCAGTATTAGATCGTCTAAGGTAAGTTGCTGCATGTTGTTCCTATCAATTAAATTAATCTTGATCATTACAATTAAATATGTTGTATTCTATAGAACATTTTGCCCACAGTAGGAAAAAGTTCAGTATCAATATTAGTATCAACTAAAATTATAAACCTTAGTCAACTGATATGTGTCGTATATAAATTTTGCATTTGAATGGTGTTCTAGCTGTTTGATCTACAATCTATTAATGGTGGCTCAATAAAGTTGACAATATTTTTATTTAGCTACAGTCGCTAATAAATGTTGCCTTTATAATTTTGACTTAAGCAGGTAGTGTATTGTGCACCAATTTTGCTATTGCTAATGAATATGGTTTATTTGCTTGATGATAATATTGATGGCATATTTTGGCTAGTTAAAGTGCTATGAAGCTATCACTGCACCCACAACTTCTTTGGTAAAATATGTATATGTCTTAAAACGTTTATTCATTACGGTATCGAAAGCTACAAATATTTTTTTTTGACAGTACAAACTTTTTGCCATCAGATATAGTTATGATCAAATATATTTTGAAATTCTGTTTTCTGATTTTTTGTTAAAAAATTTGCTTGCTGTTTTCTAGAATTGATTATTTTGCCGTTACTAAATTATTCTGAATAAGCCTTTGTTGTCTTTATTTCTTTCTTTTACATATAAGTAATAATTCAAGCTAGGACTGGCTAGTATTAATGATAGTCTGTCGTTACACTAGTCATTACACGATTAATCTATGAGCACTATAACAGGTGCTATTTTTTGTTATTTGTTACATATTAGTATTAAGAGATATATATATATATATATATATATATATATATGTATATATATATATATATGTATATATATATATATATATATATATATATATCAGCAATTCTGAGTTATCAATTTTATTTAAAATATATTGCAAGCTGGCCTTAATTTGGGTGGCCCATTAACCACCTCTATTGACAGCACTGTTGTGCTGCTCTAAACCTGTTTAATCAATAGTTTTTCTTATTTTCTCTGTTTTTTTTCTTAAGCTTATTCATTTCCAAAATGGAGCTATTACAAAAATCCTGGGTACAAGTTGTGAACTGTTTTTGACTGTGTCTAATCTTTGCATTCACTGCCTGCGACACATGTCATGAGCAGAGTAGGTGATTATCGGTTGGTATCGTGAATGATGACCAGGCATTATAATACACTGGCGCATCATCAGACATAATTGTTGTTGCAACCATGTTTCCCTACTTCTCCTAGATTAATTCAAAAAATATTTTGCATAATGCTTCCCCTTGGCGGTTACAGAAGCAAAATGCCACTGGATTACTTGCTGCAAACTCATCAATTACTAAGAGAGTATGCAGGTTATATCATTTGTGCCATGAGTTTTGTCAATGCATATTTTATTGTGATCAAATTCATTAAGAATATTAGCCTGTTCTTTGGTTATAACTAAGAAGAGATCATGCTTTTCTAGAATATTGTGTTCTGGGGTAGCCAGAGATTTTTAAATGTAAAACTTAAAAAAAGAAAATTGTTCTCTATTTTGTCATCAAACCATGTTGGGTCACTAGATTTGTCGTTCTTATTTTTATACGAGGGGCATGTAAAAAATAAGGTTCCCACATTTTTTTCAGGGTTGAGGCATTTTTTATTGCAATAAATATGTATGCCATCGGAAAACTTGTATTTCAAACTAATTTTCTACATAGTTGCCAGATCTTTCAATGCATTTTTTCTGAGGAGTTTTTCATTTCTGAAAACCCGCTTCGAAGAACTCCGCCGCCACGCCCTTGCTCAGTTTTCTTCTCCGGCGATTTTTATGGCTCTTTTAAGTTTCGTTAGCATCTCGCAGTACCTGTCCGAATTTATAGTGGAGCCTAGATAAAGATAAAGATGTGGATGGAGCAGAAGAATTGTTTTTGGGAAGTGATGGCCAAGGTGTGGAGACACGTAAAATGAAAGAAGATTAATTGAGGTGTGTAAAGGATGTTGAAGTAGAATGTGTAGGAGAAGAAAAAGGATTTGTCAGGAACTAATGGGATCTGAAAAGGAGCCGAGATGAATGGGGCAGGGAATAGGTATTGGAGGGTGATGTCAAAGATGTGGAGATTTGTGAATAGGAAAAAGGTAAATTGAAGTGTTCTGTGGATGTCACAGAACATTAGCAGCAGCAGGGATACTGTTGTGAATTGGTTTAACATGCTTTGTTAAGAACGATTTCTGTTTAAATATTTCGTTGTACAATGAGCAGATATTCGACACAATCGCACAATTCGCACAATCGACAAAAAAATCTATATTTATTGCGAAAACTTACAAAATAATTGAAGGAATATTAAAAATATAGAATATACGTAATAACAATTAATTTTTATCTATAAATTATGATAAAAAGCCTAACCTGTCTCCCCAGTATCTAAAAAGATCGTAACATTTTCAATTCTTTTTTTAATTGGATGTTTTTTTTTAATTGAATAATAAAGATCCTGGCAATAAGGAACGTAAATAAGGATCAAACTCAAACTGAATCCATCTTAAACACATTCCACATTGTTGTCAAGAAGTGCTGGATGGTATTAATTCCGCATTACAGTTGATTTTGCAACTAATAAATGAGTCTTTAGAATTTTTTGTATGTCTATACCATGTATCGCATTTAAAACATTTATAATATGTAGGTCGGTCTGTTGGAGAGTTATCTGAACTACTACAAATTGTACAGATTTTATTGACAGATTAAATATTGTTTAAGAAATATGACATTGGACTTTTTCTGGTTTTGATAGGATTCATTTCATAGCTAAAATTAGTATTATTTTAATTTAGCACTTTTGTAGTATGAAATGTCCACAACTATGATTATCAGTTTGCTTAGGGAAAATGATTGTATACTTACTCGATTTCATTTGTTTCCCAACAGTTAATTATTTGAAAGATATTAGTTTGGAATGATTCTAATTATTTTTGGGTGAAAATCTGCCGAGCCGTTTATGGAATTTTATAGAACTTTTTTTCGCGATATATCATGGTCTTATAGAACTTACAGAAATATTACGGTCTTACGACAAGTAATATAATTTTAAAAAATCATCAAATTTTGAGAAACTGATTAGTTTTTTTGATGTTTGTTAAAATTAGATTAGACGATTTACTTGGTATAACGATAAGTACTTGGTCTTAATGAACATACTAAACCATTAAAGTCCTACGGAAACTGGTTCAATTATAAAAATTATTGATTTTTGAAAATTTGCTTCTAGAAAATACTCTGATAAATTAATTGATACTCCGTGTTTGTTGGTTTTCAATTATGTGTAATAAATCCACTTGGAATACTTTTAATCGCTCATAAATTAATTTATTTTCTATTAATTAAGTCGATTATTCACACATACTGGGAAGTTGATATAACTTGCCTCATGGCCAGTGGTGTAACTAGGCCATCCTTGGCCCGTGGCAAATTCTTTTGATGGGGCCGGCCCCCCCATCAGTAAAATCAAGTGATTTTAATTTAATTTAAAAAAACTCGAAACTTTTCAACGTGCTGATTTAAATGTTATATATATCCACGATTTGTAATAAATTGTATTGAAAATGAGTAAATCTACTTCGACTTATTCATATTTTATGGTTTTTAATCAAAAAATTATTTAAAATGTATGCATACAAAAATTAAAACGTATAAGTATAAAAAAAAACAAACATAAAAATAATTATAAGCCAAAATTAATAATTTAAAAGTACAATTACAACTTTGTTTTGAAAATCAAACATAAAATTTTTGTGTATAAACACTGTAATACATGAACTATAGAAAGGAATTTTTTTATGACTGAATTCAACAGAGAAAGAACATAGTGCTTTGGGGTTAAAAATAATTATTATATAACCTAACATTAACAATCAATTTTCACGTGTTTTCTCAACAATCTAATTCTTTTTAATACTTTTTGAAGACTTCATATTCGTCATATACTGGCCTTTTTTGGTAAACAGACCTATTTAAAATATGCATAAATTTAGAATGAAATAAAAACAACAATTTAATTTCAATAAGGTATTTATTAATTAAAATCTTTTCTTCGTGCTTTCTGTTCTGCAAAAGTGTCTATAAATAACATCATCAAAATTTAATGAACGAGCCATAGTATTTTCAATAGACAAGATAGCCAAGTTAGATAATCTGTGTTGTCCCATAGAGTTTCTCAAATAGTTTTTTTTATTAATTTCAATTTTAAAAATGATCGTTCAGCACTAGCTGTAGTCACAGGTATTGTAAGAAATAATAATAATGCAGTGCACATCTCGTGAAAGCTGCAGGACATAAAATGGTTTTTAATTAATAATAAATTGGCTAAGTCTTTAATACAGGAAGATTTTTCTATTTCGTCTCTGAATGTTGATCGAAAACTAAGAATTTCTTTGGCAAAAGATTCAGATATATCCTTTTTATACACCTTAACAAATTCTAAAGCTTTTTTCATTATTTCAGTATCATTTAATGCTTTTAATGTTGAAGGCTGTAAAATACTGAAATTTGAAATAAGTTCATTCATTGGATAAAAACGCGATTTGAGTTGGTTAATGATGATGTCCAAAACTCGATAAAATATGTTCACTTTGAACAAACTTTCCGGATCTTGAAGACGCTCATCTTCGCAAAGGTCGTCAAAATGGCGTTTTACCTTCTTCTGACGAGTTTTAGAAAACTCAGGAGTGATGGACCATTTTTCTGCTACGCTATTTGCTTCTAGTTTCAGATTTTCAAAGTCATGTCGATACTTTTTCCACTGTTCCAAGCAAGTTTTCAATCGTTTTAAAGCATTTGAAAGATCGGCATCTTTAGATTGAAGTGCTTTAGATGCTGCATCGATGATTTGTAGGATCTTACAGTGGAAAACCAGTAGCATTTCAAAATTAAAGTTTTCGATTTTCTTTTCAAGTGAAACAGCTTCATTTCTTTCATCTGGTTTACAATTGAATAAGATTGTTTTTGCTAGTGCTTTTTGTACTTCAACAAAACGAACTTTTAAAGCAAAAACGGCATCATAACGTCCTGCCCATCTAGTAGGGTTCAATATTTTTAGTGTTACTGCTGTTTCACTTTCGCTATTGGATATTAAACTTGATAAAATGTTCCATCTTTTAATGCTATGACCAAAAAAATTATAAATTCGTTGAACTGTTTAAAAAAAAATTGCATATTAATAATCTCTCTCACTGCATTATTGAGTACTAGATTCAAGTTATGAGCAGCACAGTGCACATATACAGCATTTGGCTCGACATCTTTTATTAATTTTTGAACTCCGTCATAAGTCCCTTTCATTGTATTAGCACCATCATATCCTTGCCATCGATACTTATTTAAATGGATATTTTTATCAGTAATAGATTTAATAATTTTCTTCGACATTCCTAAGGCAGTTTGATCCTTAAGTTTATGAAATCTTAAAAATGTCTCCTTAATTACGAGTGCTTTTGAGATCCCATTTTCGTCTTTTTCGATCATACAGTAACGGTATAGTTTACACAATTGATCAGTTTTTGATATGTCTTGAGTCGTATCGAATATAATAGAATAGAATGGTGCGGCATTTATTTCATTTATGGCTGCATCCTGTAGTTTTAAAGTCAGGACATATATCAGCTCATTTTGTATTATTGGACTTAAATACTTTACTTGGCCCTTTGGCTTACTTACTAGTTCATGTAGTATAGGGTCATATTTTGCTAATAATTCAATAATACTCAAAAAGTTTCCCTTAGAGCTTGAATCTACATTTTCTCTATGGACACGAAAAGCTAAATTACAGGTTGAAAGAGTCAAGGTAACATCAAGAAGCCTCGAAAGTACTTGACGCCAAAAAGATTTTTCTTTTTTGATCGCAGATTCATGCCCTTCATCGAGTTTTCCATGTAACAGCCACTGCTGATATGCAATGCAAGAATGAAGATGAATTTTCGATATCTCGTGCCTTTGTATGGCTTCTGCAATATGTTTCCAGTCATCAAAGCCCTCAATCCAAACATTTTGTAGTTGCCTACATGCACGATTAGCGAATAACCAGCACGGTTCACAATATGCCTTCTGAAGTTTTAAAGAATATGATAGCCATGTACGTTCAAGTTTTACGCCAGACTTGGAAATAATATAATAATATTTTTCTGAAAACGATCTATTGTCGCTATCTTTTAAGAAAGGGCTCTTAGGTCTACAATGCCCCTTTTCAATATGAACCTTTTCACTTGATCATTGAGATCTATAAAATTACCTTTATCGAAAACATATGGCGATGATATTATATTTTCCATGCAAAAATATAATTTACTAGTATCTTGCTTCGGTGTTTCTGAATTTAGATAGTAACTAGTGTTGGGTGCTGCATCTGGTAATTCAGGTATACTTTTCGTAAGGTTAAAATCTTCACTTTTGGAGCACTGTTCACTCAAATTTTCCTTATTGAAGTCTTTATTTTTCAAATACCCACTAATTTTAGGTAAGTTTTTATCTTTTTCTTCAATCTCCCTCTTTCTCTTCGTTTTTCACACCCACAAACAATTTCTGCAGCTAGACATTTTAAAATCAATATAAACTTTCAGTATAAATTCACAAATACTAACTTTTAAAAATCACATCCTCATATCAACGATACAAATCACTAACTAAAAAGAATAATCATACTACGAATACGCAGTTAACCTATCTCTCATATCTACAGTAAAGCACTTATAGAACCATAACAAATCCGAAATTCCCCACGCCTCATCAAGAAAAGTATAAACAAATTGAGTGTAAAATTGAATTGAATCAACATCCTTTTCTTTAAAATGTCTTGAAATACTTACCGATTACTTTATTATGGTTTTTATTTGTCTTATGTTGAACTTTAAGAACTTAAAATAATATACTTATCAGAGGCATTGCTTGGTCCCCGTATTAAAAATTGTTTGGGGGCCCCCTCAGATAGGGCAGGACTTTTCACAAAAAAATTGACTCCAGTTGTAATATTTCGAACATACTAATCGAAGTCTCCGAAATCATTGTTTAGTTTGAGAAATTAATAGGTTTAATTAGCTATCTAAGCTACAATGTTTGAAAAATTAATTAGTTTAATTAGCTTTATAAGTTACATGTTAAGTTTGATATTTTGTTTTTACAAATAGTTTTTACAATCCATTTCTTTGCTAATTTTTAAACTAACTACTAAATTAATTTTGATTTTTTAATTCGCATAATCTATTCAAGAAAAGACTTAATAAAAAGTTAGTTTTTTTATTAGTCATTATTTGCATATTACAGAGCTTCACAAATATTAAAGAAAATATTAAAAAAAAAAAATCACAACACTCTAAAATTATATTTTTACATTCTTACATGCTCATGTTTTTTTTCGAAATTAAATTTATTTAAAAGAAAATTTTCATGTTTATTCTAACTTTTGGTATTAATGAAATAAAACCAAAATTTGTTAGATTTTACTAATTTTTACGCGTATTTGGGGCCCCCGTGGCCTGGACAAAATAAAACTCTTTAAAATAATAATCTTACTTTCCTCGCGTACTTTTTTAACGTCATTAAGTTTGATTGAACAAAGTTTTCATGATTAATTCGTTTTTTATGATTTTTTTTATATTATTAATGTTTCTTACGGACGTGCCCCCCCCCCCTGGTTCGGGGGCCCCGTATATTTGATACGGCTCATACGGTGGTAGTTACGCCCCTGATACTTACGAAACCATACTTTTCAAGTGAAATAAAGTATTACAGTATAATGTAAAAACAATATTTCTGAGCACGCGTCCTCTTGGGCCGGGGGCACGTGGCATTTTGCCACCCACGCCACCCTATAGTTACGCCACTGCTCTAGGCAAAATACCAATGCCAACTAGTTAATAATAACGTATCAAAATCATATCAAAATTAATATAATTACATGAATAAAAATACTTTATTGTAATTTCTTATGCAAACTAAAATAAGATTTTAAAAAACAAATATGATCTAACGTATCGTCGTCTAATTTCGATCTTATTTTGATATTTATATGTTGTGCAGCTGAAAAAGCTCTTTCCGACTCCATGCTTGTTGGCGGTATTGTTAATAAATGTTCATATGCAAGTTTTAGATGTACCCCCCCCTAACACAGTGTTCTTGGAAAAATTGTTCTTTTTTCAGTTCTTGCTCTATCCCCAGTCTTTTGATTTGTTTCCTACAGCTTGGAACTTTGGTCATTGCTTTATTTATGACGATGCCTAATTTGTTTTTTAATGAAAGATCTGCAGTATTTACGCAGGAGAAAGATGTACCAGGCGTATCCTCATTTTCAAGATCAACATACTCAAGATGTCTGCCTCATTACCTTTAAACCCTATGCGTTTCATTAGTGGAATTAATATTTTTGTTATAGACTTAATATTTTTGTACTTTTCGGACTTAAATTTGTATCTGTATTTAATTACTATTTAACTGTTTTGCGTAATAAGCGGTATCAATCATAAATTTGAACGTCGCGTTAACTGGTGACAGTGCGTCAATAACTTCTGAAATTAAAGAATAGTCTTCGGAAAAGGCTATTTTGTGACGAAAGTATTCATTTATAAATTTGGTATCGGCTAATTTATATCATAAAGAAAAATACTCATTAATTAAAAAAAAGTATTGTTTTGTGCCAAAAGTATTCATTTATGAATTTAGTATCGGCTAATTTATATCACAAAAAAATACTCATTAATTAAAAAATAGTATTGTTTTGTGACAAAAGTATTTATTTATGAATTTAGTATCGGCTAATTTCTATCACAAAAAATACTCATTAATTAAAAAATAGTATTGTTTTGTGACGAAAGTATTCATTTATAATTATAAGGTCGGCTAATTTATATCAAAAAGAATTATAATAGAATATTATATGATTATTATAATAATAAAAATAGTACTAAATATATTTCTGCTGCAACAAACGTAAAAATTACCAGTAAAAAATTGCGATAATGCGTAAATATAATATTTTATTAATATAATTATTTACATTGTGCAATTTCATTTTACTTTAAATTGATAGTGTAACAATTATTAGTCTATAAATTTCCAATAAAAAACAAAGAAAAGCATTTATTTGTATGGCTGTAACCTTAAAAAACAAATATTAAATACAAGTTAAATAAAAATAGAAAATACAAAAAATTAAAGATCATTATCATAACAATTAAATTAAACATAAAATGAATTCAATGAGTAGTATATATAACTAAAACATTTATGAACAAACATTCAAAAATGGCCTAAATTTAAAAGAATATAAATAAAAATTGATTAATTAAACCACTCTTTTTCAGATCGTCCTGCTAAAAACAGAAGCTTATTTAAATAATCAGGTTTTAGCCTATTACGTTTTTCAGTCATTACAGTTCCAGCTTCCGAAAAGAATCTTTCAGCTGGTACTGATGTAGCCATTATTGTGGCATATTCTCTAAATTTTAAATATAAATTGGGAAAACCTTCTCTCATGTCCTCCCACGATGCAAGAGGGTCGCTATTGAGAGGAGTCACTTGTTGTTTTAAATACAAATCTACTTCATCTTGTTTATTGTTTCTTTTCTTTCTTTCGGACGCTATCTGCTTATGTAGCTGCTAAAAATCAAATCTATTTGGCGTGGTTTCTAAATCTGCACTTGATGTTGAAGTGTGCAAACAAATTTCACTTTGCAATGTTTCAATTGCATTTGTGCAAGCATTTTCATTTCTAAAATGAAGATTTTTAAACCTCGGATCGAGCAATGTCGCTACAGTTCCGAGTTATCTTCGACATTTGAAAACCTTCTGTTCGCGGTGTCGATTAAAATTTGTTTCAGTTTGATGCACAAGCGCGATTTTGGTTTGATTGACCGGAGTTGTGCCATTAAACAATTAACTAAAGGTATTACTTTTGATATGGTGACATACTGTTCTCCAGACAATTCTCGAGTAATATATCCTAGCGGCTGCAGTATATTTGATAGCTCGCGAATTATTTCTATATCAGCGGCTGACAATATGTCCGGTGCATTGGAATCACTTATGGTTACTTATGCGACATATGGAGCCAATTTCACAAAGTGAAATTTGAAGTTTTGCTCTGACCACTTTATTCTATATACATCAGTAAAACCTAGAGAAATTTCATTAAAATCTAGTATAACCTGTTATTCATACTTGGGTATTGAAATTTTGAATAATTCGTAGTTGAAATGCGGACCCGGATAAATTCCAATGAATGGTTTTAATTTTTTTTTGGATTAACTTAATTTTGATATCAGATATTACAATTAATAAATATTAGTAAAAACTGTATAAGATTACGCTAATAAATGGTATTACTTTTCTTTGCACTTGCATATTGAAATTTTGTATTAAATGAGCCATTATAGCATTCTTTATATTTTGATTGTATTGTAAACATTTCTTATTAAAAATTGAAAGAAAATGAGATGGCGCGTGTTACTCGCAATTACCTTATACACATATCAATAATGATAGTTATTAATCATTACATGTTGAACACTAAGTCACAATAAACCTATAATTAGTTCTACTAAGCTGAAATAACCATTTGCTATTACGCTTTTGATAAAAATAACAAATTGCATATTTATAGCAGTGTCGGTCTATATATCGTAACATATAACATAAAAAATATTATCTGCAAAAAGCTGTTACTGATTTTGATGTACTAGAAGAACTACTAGCGATATGCAAAATATTTGGATGGCGACTTTTAAGATGTTTCGATAAATTCGTAGTATTACCACACGTTTTTAACACTTTTAAGCACAGGGTGCACTTCGCTTCATTCTTACTCTTCTTTTCAAAATACTTCCACACGACACTACTCATTTTCTTTGTCTATTTTTAACTTCCCGTAGGGTAAGTTATTGTAATGGGCCGAAAATCGGAATTGAAAATTTTTACATTTCTCGACGTTTTGAAGGTTTCTGAACATTTTGGCATACCTCAGAAAAATGGATGGTGTGTGTGTGTGTGTATGTATGTATGGATACAAATTTCCAGTCACGTTTTAGGGCGCACGGATCAACCGATTTGAATGGTTCAAAAAACATTCGATTCCTATTGATAGGGAAAAGAGCTGATTAGTTTTTGGCAAAGGCAGGTCCAGCCGTTTCGAAAATACGGAGCAAAGAGTGCAGAAAATAGAAATCGGCTTTTTGAGAGAACGGAGTATCCGATTTGAATGATCTAAAAAACATTCAATTAGTAATGATTGGGAGAAGTGCTTATTAGTTTTTGGCAAAGGCAGGCGCAGCCATTTCGAAGATACGGAGCTAAATATGTGAAAAATGGCAGTTTTTGAGAGAACTAAGCGTCCGATTCAAATGATTCAAAGAACTTTCTGCTTGTCTTAACAAAATAATCGATTTTGGAAAAAAAATTTTTGTTCCAATTTTTTTTTTTTTTTATTTTTTGTATATCGAAAATAATTCAGATTTTATTTTTAATTCTGACTATAGTTCTAATTACTTTACAAATAATTTCAACTTTGCAATTCAGTTTATATAATTCTTATAACTATTAGACAATGTTAAAATATTTATAATAATCTATTTGAAAACATTCAGTATTCCTCGAACATTTCGTTACGGTACGGGAAGTTCCAGCAATTTTCCTTAAGGCACGATGCCATAATTGCCTCAAGACAGAATTCCACTTACAGCTAGTTAAATATTGTTTTTATATAATGATTATAGTATGTACTATAACGTAAAATGCACTGTTTTTCAAGTGTTTTATTAGTTTATGAAATATTGTAACTCTATCACACTTTTAGAACTTTTCAAAATCAAACAATTTCTTTATAACTATTTGAATTATTTAAACTGCAAAAAACTACGAACTGTGTTGAATACTTGACTAACGACTTAATAATGATCCAACTAGAGAATATTTCTAAATATTTTTCAATACAACATATTCTGCACTTTTTGTTTGTTGACAAACCTTCTACAGTCTTTGTCCCATTTCCCGTATCATTAATGTGAACAAACACTAGACAACCTTTAGAAATGTTTATAAATTCCGAGGATTAACGGATTTACCTAAAATCATAATTTCAATAGAAGCTCTTAAATACCCTTTATTGCGCACAGCTTTATTTTCGCTTTAGAAATAGTGTAACAATGTATTTTTATAGTGGATATGATACATTCACAAGACATATTATTATATTATTTTATGAATTTGCAAAAGTATCACTGTTTCGATTAAAAATAAAGATTTTATCAGAAATATTTGACAATTGTAAATAATTTCCTATTTACGAAAGCGACGACTTTCAATAGAAGTATTCATTGGTTTTATTGAAAGACTTTAATTTAGAATTGAAAATATAATAACTTTAATAGAAATACTTAATGAATATAAATTTGTACTTCTTGTCAACATACGTTGATACGTTTTGAATATAGAATCAAAAATATAATAATTTCAATAGAACTACTCAATGACCATAAATTAGTATTTTTTTTATAAAAAAGTAGCGACTTTTAAATAAAATTACGCTCTATTGTTTGAAAATAGTTATTGCCCATTTTTTTATTCAAATTAATTACAAAAAATATACAATTTTAATCAGACTATATAAAACATTTTAACACCGCGTATAATTTATAATGATGGCTTACAAAACTAATAAATATTGAGATTAGACAGAGAATTAATAGTCTAAGAGCCAGTGAACTATTTGACTAACCCGTTTTCTCAAAGCTAGAATTTTTTTAAATGATATTTTATTATCGGTATACTTACTCAGTATCGATACTATCGTTCTAACACTATCTATTACACGCCCAACGGGCCAATGTAATGGAGGCAAATTGTCCTCATTTAACAACACTATTGCATTTAAATTAATATTTGGTTGGACCTGTGTCCATTTATTTCTTTTTTGCAAGTCATTAAGATATTGCTTTGGCCAAAGTGACCAAAATTGGTCACGCATAGCTGATATCTGTTGGAATAATTTAATCGGCTTAACTTTGGATGCGTAACTAAAAGGTTCTGGAAAGGCTGTTAATGCACTTCCAATAATGAAGTGCCCCGGACTGATATAAGCTATATCGGTGCTGTCATCCGTAAGGGCGAGAATAGGTCGAGAGTTTAGTGCAGCTTCAATTTGGTATAGAAGCGTTGTATATTCCTCAAATGTGAGGCAATAATTTTTCTAATGCGATGTTTCATCATTCTGATAGATCCTTCTCATAATCCTCTAAAATGAGGAGCATGGGAAGGCGTGAGTTGCCATGTTATACCTAAATTCGATGACGCAGTGATTAATTCCCCCTTTGACTTATCAGACTGAAATAATGTAGCTAATTGCTGCAATTCAGACTTTGCGCCCACAAAGTTTCTCCCGTTGTCGCTGTGGATGACTGAACAGCACCCACGTCTTGCTATAAAATGACGTAAGGCCGATAAAAAGGCGTCTGTCGACAATCCAGATACTAACTCAATATGGATGGCCTTAGTGGCCATATATAGGCCTTAATGCGAGATGTCTTCCTCAATCGACTAGCTCTTAGTAACAAACTTTCCATTAGCTGCTCTGCACAAGTACCCCTAAATCGAGCACACTTTACACATTTGTGTATTATGCGCTTAACAGTATTGTGACCGTAAATAAGCCAGTATTTTAATCTGATATTTGCTAATGTTGTCTGTGTACCAGCATGTAGCAAACGTTCATGCTCTGATCAAATAAAAATGTCAATGGCCAAATTGGCCTCTGGTAAGATAATTGGATGTTATTGGTCATAACTAATGTCCGTATTCTCCAGTCGACCACCTACTCTTAGTAAGCCTTCGGCGCCCACAATAATAATATCAACATTTATTTGAATTTTAGATTAATTTTATATTTTTCGCTAAATATTCCATAATAAAGTCGTCCGTAACACTTATGAAACTTACGATCATATAAATGTTAAGTGATTCCTAAAACATTATAATTTTGTATTAATAACATAACACGGAAGAAGAGATATAATTAATTTCCATATAAGAACTATGTTCAAATTTACAATTGTGGGGATTGTACATAAATTTTTAAAGATTGCACCTGTTGCCTTGCAAGGGCTCTCAAATTTTCAAAGGAGCCTTTGTGAATACTTTGAATATTATCAATGCTCTGCAAATGAGCATTGATGATCAAGAATTTATTACTGAAAGTTTTCACAACTAAATTGTAAGCTATTTCATAGTTTTCATTCGTGAGACTTATTGTAGAAATTAGTTCAGATGCCGACGAAGTGAGAGCACCTTTCAAATAGTGCAACTTTTGCACAGGTGCTAGCTTTGAATTGTCGTGGATCAGCGAATAAAATGTCAATGTCAGTCAATGAATGCTTTCAATTGAATTTCGGTAACATAATGTCTGGCAATTTCACATCTATCGAAGTGTTAGATGATTTTATAGCCGGTTTTGGATGGCGGTCAATAATAGTTTCAATATCCGCCATCACAACGAAATATAAATCAGAGTACCTTAAATATTCTGTAGTGTACACACCTGGGGAAATACTATCAAGCTGTACATATGTCTCATCCCAACTATGGCATCGTTCCACGAGCGTGCCTTAAGATTATCGCCCTCACGAAATTCTGCTATGAATTTGTGAATTACATCAAATGATGCTTTGATCATTTTGTAAGTACCTTCTAGTGATTCCGCATCCGCCATTATGCACAATTATTATTAAACTACAAAAAAATATTGCAAATATTATGATCACAATGCCGTGACAAAATATCTTAATTTATTACAAATAATTTATGCCTTATGGTAAGATTAAACAGAAACTAAAATGACTTAATATAATCTAACTAGGTGACTAATGAGTGATCTGCTACTTCTGTGTTAGTACAATCAGTCAACAATACAGCAACAGTCTTTCACTTTTATATTGTATAAGTGAACATTATGTTTAATTAATGACTCACGCCCTCGTGTATGTATTACACGAGTCAATAACAAATCTTGGTCCAGTCTCCACGTGTGATTTTAGTCTCGATATCCTCCCCAAATAGTGTGGAGATTTGCCAATTTTCACGAACTCGTCGATCTGAACAGCGTGGTCCAATACAAGAATTTCACTTGGGTTGCGAAGTGAAACCTAACTTCAAAGTCCGGAACCCTCAGATATTCCAAATGTCACGATTTCAACGCCCGAACTGCTTGCCCGTGTCGATAAAATTATTATGCTCTCCGTATTGTTTACGAACGGCTTAGACCACTTCTAATGCCGCATGCGTAACCAAACAAACACGCCGGTAAAGTACTTAATTGTTGTGCACCCTTGAACTAACAACAATTATGTTGAGATCCCAACACTGGTACCAAATGTTGTGGATTCGCCGTTGCCAACAATTATGTTGCGTCACGCCAACGATGTCAACATTTATAACTAGGTTTTTCTGCTGCTAACGCTTTTATCACTGTGGAAATATTTAATTAAACATTTGAAGACGTTTATTGACTTTATTTACTTCATTATTCGGTTACACTTGATTACAACTTAATACACAATTAATATATTGAAATGAAGACTGATGTGAAGTGATTGGACACTAGACTTGGAATGAACGGTTGGCTTCTTTATTTCAGGGTTTTTATAATCTCTGATGATGACGTAACCATCCTTCTAGAATGTTCGTTAGGAATGATTCATTCTTGTTTATTTTAGACGCAAAACCGTTACTCTAACTGCACGTGCGTCTTATCTCTGATACAATCTTTGCATACTTTGTTGCAAGGCTATGAGCTGTGAGTCAACAACGTATATACTGCGTCTTTCATATTGACTGTTATATAGAATTTATAATATTATTTATAATTATTACAAAGGGGTGGATAGCACTACACCTCACCCGCCGAAAAAACGCGCGCTCTCGTGCGTTCATAAAAAAGAAAGCATTTCGGGTGCTTCAAAAAAAAAGAAGTTTGCACTCATGCTATTACATTGTATAGAAACTTATACATTACTTATGATTACTTGTTCGAATATAATTAATATAATGCTGAAGTTTATATAATATCTCAAATACATTTTTTCATGAAATTTCGAAAAATTCAAAAAAATGTTAGTAACAAAAATTCAAAAGTTGTGTTTATTGTAGAACAATATCATAAATTTGCAATTAAGCATAATTTTATTTCAATGGTAATATTTTTCAAAATTTCATGATTACAGTTGAGTTATATAATATCTTTATAATATTTCAAAATATGACATTTCATTGGTTAATAATAATGTGAACAGTTTTACAATAATCGTCATGACTTATAATATAACAATGTTCTCTTTTTTTTCTTAAAAAAAAACTTTGATTTCATTTACATTATAAATTTTAATATTTATGAAAAAGTTTGAGAATCTTTGGTTGTGACAATTTTATTTTAATTCATTTGTTTTTAATCTCTTTCTAACATATAATTCATATATTTATATTTAACTTTATTAATTATTTAATTAATTAATCTTTATCAGGGATTTACTTAATATTGTACAACACTTAAAAATTCTGGAATTGCATAATTTCTGTTGTTTATTATTTTTTTATAATATTAAAAGCTTCATAAAATCAAAATAATTTGTCAATGGTTATAATTCATAGTCGAGTTTAAATTGTCTGTAAGTCATAGTATTCCATTTAAGATAATTATAATATACATCCATAAGAAGAAAGATAGATAAAATTGGTTGTTTTCGTGAATACTTTTGTTGTAATTCACACGGGGTGGAAGAAAAGAAAGTATAGTTAAACAATAAAAGCAAATATAGATGTTCTATCCATGTGTAAGAGGGTTCGCATAATAAAATATGCTGGTTTCATGGACTTAGAACGTCGACACTCTAAGTTTAACATCTTAGGGTGACGACACCAATCTACTTGGTCAATAAGGTTATCAAGTTTGAAATATAAATTCGCTTACATTTTCTTTTTCATAATCTGTAGTTTATTCATAATCCAATATTATTAAAAAAAATTATTCATTCGGTGTGAAGATTTTTAATTTATTATTATGCACTTGAACTGCTTTATTATTAACAAGTATAGTACTGTTTATATCATTTTTAATATTTTATAAGGACCTTTAAATAATGCATTAATTTTTTGCATTTTCTAGGATATAGTGTTTCATCTCTGAGCAAAACTAAATCATCTATTTTAAATAATTTGGATTTGAATTTTTATCATAATATTCTTTAGATTTCATTTTACACTTTATAAGATTTGTCGTGCATTTAAATTTGCCTGTTGCAATCTAGAATTCAATTCGTTTGTATATATGTCATAATTATTTTGTATATCATTACTTTTACTAATAAACAAAGGTAATTCAATTTTTCTTCCAAATAATAATTCAAAAGGTGTATAATTTGTTGATTTATGTACGGTTGTATTATGAATAAAAATTGCATATTTGATACATTTATCCCAATTTGTTTGTACTATTGATATATGATCTGATATTTTGAATAAGGTCTCTACGCATACGTTCACATGCACCATTAGATTCTGGTCTGTACGGTGATGTTGTAATTCTTTTTTTTTTAAAAATTTATAAATGTCTTTGAACAAATTACTAGTAAAGGTTGTACCTAAATCTGACAAAACTTCTTTTGGAATACCATACTTAAAGATACAAAAGCTTCTGCAACCGTAGCGCTTTCTTGATTTGGAATAGGAATTGCACCTGCATATTTCGTAAGATCGCAAATAAAAGTTAAAAGGTATTTATTTTGATTATTTGAAATAGGATATGGTCCACATAAATCAATACATACTTTTTCGAATGGTTCTTTTGCCGTAGTTGTAATTACCATGAGTTCTTTAGTTTTCCGTGATACTTTATTTTTTGACAATTTATACATTTATTTATGAAATCTTTAATTTGATCTTTCATTTTTGGCTACTTGTAAAAATTTTTGATTTTATTATAAGTTTTCTTTATTCCTAGATGACCATTCTATTTCTTCTTCAGTTAAATTTCAATTATTTTGTCTAAATAATTTCAATGTTTATATTTGTATCTTTGAAAATATATCTTAGCATCATTCTAAAATGCTCAAAAGATAAAGTGTTCCTTTAAATTACATAAACAATAAAAAAAATCTTGTAGTTTAGACAGTGAAGTTTCATCATTAACAATAGAATATATAATATGATTAGTTGCAGTTTGAATATCTATAGAATTATGTTTGTCTGTATCATTAATTTTTTTCATATTTACAAAGATCAAATAATTTTTGTATTTTCGCTGATATATTTGAAGATTTTGATACAAATATTAAAATATTTTGATTTTTAGTTATTGAAGTGATGAAATTATATTATTTTCTATTTATTTGTGTTTAAAATGATCTCTTTGTTTATAGTATTTAAAAATGTTTGAAAATCATTGCTTGGAGTAGTGATCAAAAATGAAAACTTGTATTTCCTGACCATCCTCCTTGTATCTTTTTGAATATTTTTTGTATCTTCTTGAACATCTTTTGTATCATTATCAATTTCAAAATAAGATCTAGATAAACTATCAGCGTTTGTATTTGTTTTTCCAGTTTTATAAATAATTTCGAATTCAAATTCTTCTAATGTTAATCTCCATCGCATTTGTCTCGAATTTGGGTTTTTACAGTTATATAAATATATTAAAGGTTTGTGATCTGTATATAGTTTAAAAGGTTTCCCGTATAAGTAAGGCCTAAAATAATTAACACTCCATACGATCGCTAATAACTCTTTATATATTGTAGAATAATTTAGTTCGCTTTTGTTTAATGTTCGAGATGCATATGAAATTGGGAGATCTGAACCGTTCACGTTTTGTGATAAAACTGCACCTATGGCTACGCCACTCGCATCTGTTGTAACTGAAAAATTTCTATTAAAATTAGGATAATATAAGATTGGAGGATTTATTAATTTTTCCTTTATGTATTAAATGAAGATTCGCATTGTTCGGACCAAATGAATTTTGAATTTTCTTTAATAATTTTGTTAACGGGATTCGCTATTTTTGGAATAATCTTTTATAAATTTCCTATAGTACCTGATAAGCCTAAAAATATTTGAAGAGTTTTAAATTCATTAACGGCTTT
>NW_020536999.1:74657258-74684420 GCF_003426905.1 Ctenocephalides felis | reverse complement strand
TACAGATAAAAAGGAAACAATCAGACGGTAGTCAACATAAGCTATCCATATACATAGTAGTAATAGTGAATTAAAGCCAGGACATGTCGGAGCTAAAACGCATCGCCAATATTGGGGGGCATATCTTCTCCTGGAAGGGCTATAGGCCGCAGAACAAGTGCTGCAGTGCAATAATGTTTATAAACTTCGGACACACATCATACACCTGTGACTTAAAGTACAGGTGTATAAAGTGCGAGAAGCTTCTCGTCAGCTGTAATCTCAACAACAATGATCCCAACGTCAGAAACTGAGTATCCTCACAACTCCCTATCCCATCGTCACCATACAGAGCAATGATCCAGTCTTCACCAACAACGGTCCAGCCTGCACCACCATCATCACCAAATTCACCACCGATCCGACCTACAGCATCGCCAATCCGGCCTGCCTGCAGCCAGCCAGGTCCAGACCTGAATACACCGGCAGGAATCTTTGCTGTTATGGGGGAGATTAGGAAGCTGTTCGCGGACCCTGAGGTAAAAGAGATATTCAATGAGCTTTATAAACTGACTAAAACATTAAACATTAACATGACATATAATGACAAGTACACCACAATACTTAACTTATTGACAGCAGGTCCATAAACGACAGGCGCGGCATACACTTAATGCACTTCAACTCGAACGGACTTAAAAACAACGTTAACAAAATACGATCTGGACATTATGCTGATAAACGAAACACATCTGAAACCTACGGGCGTACTCTACATCAACAACTACAAAGTTTACAGAAACGACAGACAGACATATGGGGCGGCGCTGCAATTTTGATCAAGTCTAGCATCAGACATGAGCAAGTGCCAAACCTGACAGCGGGCGGTTCTAAAATAACAGCTATCAATGTATAAAAGAGTAATCAAAAAGTAACTACAATGTCGATTAACATCCTGGCAAGCGGACTGCAACATACGGACTTACAAACACTACTGGACTCAAACAGATTTGTACTTATGGCAGGAGACTTTAACGCACAACACATATCTTGGAACTGTAACTTCAACAATGCAAACGGAAACAGACTCTACGAATACCTGACCACACACAACACCACAGTAAAATCAAAGGATGGAGGCACTGAAACGCCTCGAAACACTTCTAACTGACCTCCACAAGATGATTAAGTAGAAATCCAACATTCACATGGAGATTAAGACAAAAACGAGTAGTGTTGCAACTGCCATGACGCGTTTACTCGACCTCGATAATCGATGGTTGGAGGACCTACGGCATCCCAAAGAAAAACAGCCAAACTGCTGTGGTAATTGAAGAAGTGAGAGACACCGGAGCCGAAGCCGACGATGAATCCGTCGCTGAAGAAGTAAAAACAATTTTGAGCACTGGAAAGAGAAAGGACCGGAACTCTCCAGACCCGACGTACGACCAGATCGTGAAAAAGAAAGACCTAAAATAAAGTCCACCGAAGATTGTGGCAGAACAGAAAGCCAAACAAAACTAGGTGACTGATTGGCATAAGGTTCAAATCAAAAAAAGAATAAAGAAGGCTAGCCAAAGAGCAGCTTGTGAAGCAGCAGCCAAAAGAGTGCCGGCCGGAACCTAAGAGGAAGAAAACGCGGACATTTCTCAAACCAGACGTAGTTCTAATTCGACTAGCAGAGAAGGCAAAGTATGCCGAGATACTACGTCGACTAAAACAGGACATTCCTGACGAGCAGGTCCGGACGACAGTAGATAAGATTAACAAGACCAGGACCGGAGACATGTTGCTTACAATCTCGAGGAAGTGCGTAGATAAGGATCAAGGACTGCAACAGGCAATCGCTAGCATTCTTGAAGATGACGCCAAAGTGTTTTGCAAAGGGCCACAAGAAATAATCGAAATCAGAGACATTCAGCAATGTTTACCAACACATGCCTGAAAGAAGGAACTTTTCCCAGAAAGTGGAAGCAACAGCGGCTTGTACTACTCCCTAAGAAAAATAAGACGACAGAAGAGCCGTCATCTTACCGTCCACTCTACATGCTAGATACAGCTGGATATTGGAGCTCCATAAGATATTGGAGCGAATAATTCACCAAAAAATTGAGGCAGTCGTTGACCCACTTCTGCGGACAACCAGTATGGATTCCGGAAAGGACAATCAACCCTGGACGCAATAAAGCTAGTTGTCGATACTGCTAAAAAAGCAATCAAAGAAACAAGATGGAAGGGAGGTACAAAAGAGTACTGCCTTGTGGCCACACTAGACATCAGGAACGCTTTCAACTGCGCAAATTGGCACTGCATAATGCAAGCTCTTGAAGAAAAGAATGTACCTGGTTACATATGTAAAATAGTGGCAAGCTATTTTACGGATAGGGTCCTGAAGTATGACACGATGAACGGCCCAAAAGAATATAATATCACCGGATGTGTTTCTCAAGGCTCAGTTCTTGGTCCACTTCTGTGCAATGTTATGTATGACGGGCTTTTGAGATTAAAATATCCCAAGACGCGCCAAACTAGTGGCATATGCGAACGACGTAGCCGTAGTGATCGTTGCGAAACATGTAGGCGAAATACGTCATATTTTCGACATTACCTTCGAGAAAGTAAATCGGTAGATGGATACTGTTAGTCTTCAACTAGCCAAACAAAAGACGGAAGCAGCACTCATCACCAGCAAAAAAACTATAGAGAGCATTAAACTGAAAGTCGGTGAACAAGAGATCATATCGCAACCTTACACCCAATACTTAGGAGTGATACTTGACGCCCGACTAAATTTTAAGCAGCATGTAAAACAAGTAAGTGACAAAGCATCTGTAGTGAGAACTTGTCTTGCACGATTGATGCCTAACATCGGCGGACCAAAGCAGAGCAGAAGACTTACACTTTCATCAGTAGTTGCGTCAGTGCTCACTTATGGAATACCTATTTGGGAAGACGCACTAGAGCTCCAAGAATCATGGAGAAAAGTTGGTCCTGTATACCGCTTGAGTGCTTTATGAGTAGTATGCGGCTTCCGCACAATATCTGAGAAAGCGGTATGTGTCATTGCCGGGCCTCTGCCTCTTAGAGTCTTAGCTGTGGAAATACAAAATCTTTACCAACGCAAGAGGTCAACGACACTAAGCGCTGATGATCTCAGAACCGAAGAACGTCGTAACAGCATAAGACGATGGCAACTACAGTGGGATGCCGCAGAAAAGGGTAGATAGACGCACCGTCTTATACGTAAGATCAACGTTTGGCTGAACCGGAGACACGGAGAGGTCAACTATTATTTAACCCAGATGCTGTCTGGACACGGTTTGCTTTCGGGCTTATCTTCGCCGATTTAAGCACGATGATTCTCCTGAACGCCCAGCTTGCCAAGGAGTTAATAAAGATGCAGAGCATGTTTTCTTTGTGTGCCCGCGCTTCAGTGCACAGCGGAATAAACTGGAAAGAATCTTAGAGCAAAGGATTCAACCAGAAACACTAATTGAATCAATGCGTTCATCAGAAGATGCTTGGAACGCCAGTAACTACACTATCCTGACACAACGACCAGATACGCCACCGTACAGGCACACCATCACAGTACGATCGACCTGGCATTGACAACAAATCTACACGTAACATCCGAACCCATCACAAGAACACTTTTTAACTCCGACCATAACTCAATTTTCATGACCATTACAGACAGATTCGACGTCGACCAGACTCCCAAGCGTAAAATTCTAGATTACTCCAGAACCAACTGGCCAATTTCAGAGACATCAACACAGACAACACACGACGCACAATGCCAATCGATACCAACACTGAATTAAGGAGTCTGTGACACACCTTACACTGACAATCACAGACGCTGTACAACATACTACACCGACACTAGACACAAGAACAACACCAGCCAACAATTTTATTAAAAAAACATTTTATTAAAAATAAAACCTAAAAATCATACAAAGGAACTGTGGCAACGTCCTCGTGACAGACTACTAAAGGAACATGTAAACAGACGACAAAAATTATTTCCATTGAAATACGTGACCACCGAAACAACATTTGGACCAAAAAACTAGATAACATGAACGGAGTACCCACATAAAATTCGGCCAACCGCAAAAAGACTGACGCGGAAACCAACATCCATACCTCCACTCAAATTAACTGACAACAATTACGCAACGACACCAGCAGACAAGGCGGAAATATTGGCAAAAAACTTTGAGAACAAACATAAACAAAATGCCAATATGTCAAAAGCAGACCTGAGACAAGACGTACACGAGACAATTCAAGACTTCACTGACCTCCACAGGGACAAAGACTTACGAATAGACCCTGCCACAGTTTCCAAAATAAAAACAATAGTTAAGAAATGGAACAGGAAAGCACCAGGACTTTTTTTTGGGAGAAAGTTCATTTTTCCTTTTTTAGTACATGCATACAAACATATTGTATACACAATCAATATTCCTTACATATATTAAGATCATATATGATATATAAAGCACCCACGGGTAGACCAATATGTATAAAAAAAATAACAATGTAAAATGTGTGCTCAATTATTTCTATAAATACTTTTGTCTGTCTGTTGTGTGTCTAGTAATTAAAGATATAAATCCATTATTTACATATCCTTGTGATTCTAGAGATTTCGTTATATGTTCATATAAAGGAACTGACAGCTGCTCGGTTATGGCATCAAATGCAAAAGGTGCAGTGTAAGAGTTAATAAAAATTGCCACCCATGTTAAACGTTGCCAATGCGATAATTAGGGGGCGTCCATTAATCACGTGAGATTTTCAGGGGGAGAGTAAGATATCACGTGTATTTATTTTTTAACTAATTTTTTTAAAAAAATTCAAACATTTTCAAAAAAAGAATCAAAAATTTTTGTTTTTTTACGTAACTAAAAATACACATGATGTTTGGTGTGGGAGGGGGGGGGTATTTTTGAATATCACCACGTATCACCAAGGGGCAGGGGGGGTCCAAAAATCCTTAAAAACTAGCTCTCGTGATTAATGGACGACCCCTTATGTTATCAATAATGCATAAGCAAAATCATCGAAAATAGTTTCTTGCCGCAATACATCTGGCTCAATAGGAAAAGTTGTGGCATTTGCCAATGCATCTGATAAGAGGCATGCGATTTTAAAGTTAAAACTTCGAGCTGTCGTGCGTATTTGTACAACACACTGGGCAGAAAGACATGATGGGCATCTTCAGTTTCAAGGAGACAACTCAATTAAAATTTGTAGATCTCCAGGACCGCTTGTGTCATGATATACTTTAATTTATATAAGCTGAATGGTTTTATGCCAAAAATCGAATTTAACAATAAAGACATTGAAGCTGTAAGGCGACTATAAACTGTTACTAGATAACACTCCAGTGTTTATTATTGTAAATGAATATAGGCTGTGGACCCAGGATACATCGCAGGCAATATATGAAGTTATTACAAATTGTAACATTGATATGTATCCCAACATAAGAAATTTTTTACAAATTATGGCTACTTGTCAGTGTGGCTACAGCAGAAAGGTCTTTCTCTCCATTGCGTAGAATAAAAGCATGAATAAGATCTTCGATTGCGGAAGATCGTTTGGGAGGACTAGCACTTCTCCATCTATATAAAAATATACCGATTGACGTCGATGATGTAGTAACGCGTTTTGGGAGAAGACATAAAACAAAAATTGATTTTGTAATTTGAAAATGTTTATTTTGCTTATCTTTTAAATTATTAAGTATGTTTTGTAATTATTATCTATTGTAAAATAGTTTTTTTTGTAACAATTACATATTAGAATGTTAACATTGATATTAATATTAATATTATTATTATTATTGTTCTATTATATTATTATTTCTAATTTGTTATATTTATTATTATCTTTCACTTATTGTTTTTAATCTACTTTATTGTTTTTCTCGTATCATTTTTATTATTCAGACATTTTATCTATTTTACTTACTAATTTTATTATTATTATTTGCTCATATTTTATATTGAGTCAACATACTACGGATATCTTTTTTATTGAAAATTATATCCTTTATTTTGTACTCTTTTTATTTAAATTTATATTATTGTTCATTATTGTTACTAGATGTTAATTATTTATTATTTATTAGCAGTTGTAACAAATATAGTAATTAGAAAAAAGAATGCTAGGAGTAATTAGTAATTATTATATATTTTATTTATATATTTATTTTTATTGTATATGTTATCTTGCGATTTTCAGGTGCAGAGTACTTATTTACATTAATAAACTACATGAATTTTATTTAAAATAATCATAACTTTTTGATCACGTGACCTTTTTATTTTACTAAGCGGACCCTCCCCCCCCCTGAGGCCAAAGCTGGATCACACGCTGCTTAATAGTATAAGTTTGTTATTATTTAATAATATGAAGTATAATTTAACAACGTTGTGTATTCAAATTTATTGAATAATCATTTGCAGAAGCTGTCCAGAGAAACTGTGTTACGTTAAAAAAGATGATTTCATAGTATATTTAGGTGTTGTTCTAGCATACTCAGATGACTGAGACGGAAGAAAAAAAAACTATGTTATAGCAAAGAAGTCATATTCAAAATACTATAATCTATGATACCATTATGTACAAGTTTTAATTTTTAATATAAATTTATTTTGCAGGATCAATAATTATGAAAACTGGTGATGATTATTATAAATTATAATTTTAATTAAGTAATATTTTTAATTTAAATAATAAATTGTATTTTTCGTGAATATCACATCATTTCATTATTAATGATCAATACTGCGCTGTTCTCTTACTGTGTCAGCTATCATATAGAAAAACCGTCCATAGTTCATATTATAACCTGAAATGGGCAGATAGTGCAATGAAACAGGACTCTTACACCAAAGTTGGCAAAGCTAACCGAGAGAATAGAAAGATGCACAAGGTTTTGACGGTTGCTGAGTTTGCCATGAATAAAGCCACCAATACTTTTAATACTTTTTTTTGAA
Source organism: Ctenocephalides felis (assembly GCF_003426905.1). NCBI lineage: Eukaryota > Metazoa > Arthropoda > Insecta > Siphonaptera > Pulicidae > Ctenocephalides > Ctenocephalides felis. Next base: position 74,677,419 of record NW_020536999.1, on the reverse strand, counting down.
AAAAATGCTTTCTTCATTTTGACATATGTTGGAAATTCTGAACTTTTTCTCAATCAAGAATGAAATAGAAACAGTGTTAAGACCGAATTCATTCAACCGGCATCAACGAAATAATAAAGTAATAGTCAATATAATTTGGATCAGAATCTCCAGGAGTTGTTTTATTAAGAACGTGCAATTTAAAAGTATACTGGTAGATATAATTAACAAAGTTTGGCTGAATCCAGAAGTAATAGAAGATTGGGGGCAACAAGTGATAAGTCAAAGATAGAATGATCAAGAGAAGATTAGAATGGTGGGATAGAAAAGTATGACATACTTACCAAATCCCAACGTGGATTTAGAAAGGGCATGGGAACATATGACAACTTAACAATTTTTATAACAGATCTACATCTATCAATGGCAAAAAACAAATATGTCGTTGCTTTATTTAGCGACATTAAAGGTGCGTACGATAACGTCCTACCAGAAGTGCTGGAAGATACTCTGGCTAACACTGGATTACCAGGAAAATTCATAAAATCGATTACGACTAACATCCGAGAGAGCAAGATTTTTTTCCGAATAAATGGGAAACTTATAGGGCCGAGAAAAATCTACAAAGGCCTGCCACAGGAAGAAATTCTTAGTCCCATCTTATACTCGATTTATGTAAGAGACATAAAAAAATATGGGGAACAGGTACCAAAATATTACACTATTACAATTTGCAGATGACGTCGTAGTATATATAGAAAAATCAAGTCCTTAGGAAGCCTATGAGGTGATGAGTCGCAACATAGATCACTTCCATGAATGGCTCGCAAAGAAAGGACTGGAATTATCGGATGAAAAAAGCGCAATAGGAGTCTTTACATGACGCAGAAAGCTAGAAGAAAGAACATCACTAACGACTAAATACCATAGACTCAAAATACAAGAAACCAATAAATTCCTGGGTGTCACATTCGACAAAATATTATCCTTCAAAACACATATAAATCAGGCAATCATAAAAGTTGAACCAAAAATCAACATTTTACGTATGGTAAATAAGACATTGAGGGGAGCTCACACTACAACAGCCCTAAATTTGTACAAAACAATAATTAGACCATCATTGGATTATGGAAGTCTAGCTTTCAGTAATTCTTCACATTGCAGAAAGCTAGACAAAATCCAATATAAATGTTTGAGATTGTGTATAGGGGCAATGATCTCCACACCTACCTTGTGCCTTGTTGTTGGTGGAATGTGGAGAAATGCCTTTGCATTCAAGATACCAATATTTAAGTAACAAATTTGTTCTTAAAAAATACCAAGTACAAAATAATAGAGCAATCGAAAATATTAAGACTGTAACCACCAATACGTTAACCAGTGATTATTGGAGAAATCGTCCAAAGCCAAGCTTGGTATATAGCTATCTAAAGGTAATCGAAACGAGACGAGATACAAATAAATACAATAAACACCCGTATTATAACTTCTTCACATTAGACAATAGTTATACCTTAGAAAAAATATTCAATACGAATGCAATCAACAGAAAGGATTATAAAGTTATATTTACAGACGGGTCAAAAATTAATAATAAAACTGGCTGTGCTGTATTTTATGAAAACGATAATGACTGGGACGGAAGAAAAAAAAAACTATGTTATAGCAAAGGAGACATATTCAAGATACTATAATCTATGATACCATTATGTACAAGTTTTAATTTTTAATATAAATTTATTTTGCAGGATCAATAATTATTAAAACTGGTGATGATTATTATAAATTATAATTTTAATTAGGTAATATTTTTAATTTAAATAATAAATTGTATTTTTTGTGAGTATCACACATTTTCATTACAAAATAGGATATGAACTCCCCAAAAAAGCAATTAATTATATCAAAATCCACAAAGTCACTAAAGTGGTCATCGTTACCGATAGCAAAAGCTGCTTAGATAAATTGAAAGATCTATTTTTTACTAATAGATTAAGCGAGGCATTAGTATATGAAGTATGGAATAGCCTTATACAGCTATTGGAGCACAGGTACATAGTTAAATTATTATGGACTAGATCGCACTCTGATTCTAGAGGAAACGAAGAAGCGGACTCAATAGCAAAATGAGCTACGGAATATTGAACGATGATCAACCTAGCCACTAGGAAGGATTATATGACTAATTCAAAGAAAAAAATATTAGACAAATGGCAAGAAGAATGGAACAGATCGTCGGAGACAAAGGGACAATACTACAAGGTAGTCAACCCCAAACTGAAGATGAAATCGTGGTTTCGGAAATATGCAGAGGAAAACAGAGGTACTATTGTATCAATAACAAGACTGAGACTTAATCATGGCAACTTCCCTGCACATCTGAAAAGGCTGGGAATAATAGTGTCAGAACCATGTCCTTGTGGAGCATCAATCTGAAACGTGAAGATATACAAAAATTTTCATTTTCGATTTTTTTGCGATTACTATAACTTGCCCTACGGGAAGTTAATAAAGAATAAATAAATAAATAACACAAGCTGTTGCTACTGCTTATAAAACCAGCAAAACCTTCTTCGTAAAAAAATTTTGTGTACCATTACACATAGGTAATTGTTATACTGCTTATCAGACAAAAAAGGAATATTAAAAGTTGAATAAGAAATGAAATTTATTAACACTATATTCATTATGCCAGTCAAAGAGACTGGTTGGGCAATTACATAGTATTACAGCCAAAAGTATAAAATTCATCTTATGATTTCAATGTTACTTTCCCATACAGCACGGGTAAAGCAATGGTCAACCTGTTTGGTCCCATTTACAGCCTACAGGGTTATTATAAGCCCATTATGGGCCAATTTATGACGCAGTGGGCTTAGACCCATACGTTACGCGCCGGGTCAAAGAATGGTCGACCCACTCTTACCCATTACTCACCGTGTTGTTATGGGCAAATGAAAAATGTATTCAAATATACCGCGCATGCGCATACGCGTGCGCGGCGTTTGCGCAACTAGCGCACAGATGGCGGCACTTCTATGTTGTTCGGCGTCATTTGCAATTCTTTGTTTGATGACTCCAGACTGTCATAGATAAATAAGTATAAACTGAGTGCTGTAAAAGTATACTTATGCTACTAAAATCCTGAACAATATTAGAATATAATATATTCGTAATTTGTTTGTTGTTTGACTCTGTAATTTGTCAATAAATAAATAAATATGTCTGATAAAAAAAATTCGCAAACACATTGCGACTGTGTCAGATAGACATTTTTATAGAAGACTTAATTGGGAAATGCAGAAATTACGTTCGGAAAGTGTTTTGCAGAACTCTGAATGCGAAAAGGATAATATTGATTTGCCTAGTACTAGTGCTTGTACAATAGATAATATTGAAACTGCGACTAATGCTTCTATTGTAGATGACTTTGAAGGACCGTCTTCTTACCAGGCAGAGTTACAGGGCGATGTTGAAAGAAATGATTATTCTTCTCTTTCAGATAGCGAGGATGATGATATAACTGAAGTTTTTGATGCAAGACAATTTTTAGCAGAGTGGGCTGTGAATTATCAGATACCTCATAATGCTGTATCTGCACTACTTAAAGGGCTAAAACTTCATGATTGTTTCAGTGATTTACCAGCAGATAGTAGAACACTTCTGAAAACAAAAAGGACTGCTGTATCAAAAGTTGTAAGTCCAGGTGAATATATTCATTTTGGTTTATTAACTGGATTGAAAGATTCTATTGATAGGTTGAAATTGAAATCTTCTATCATCGAATTAGAAATTAATGTTGATGGTTTGCCTCTCTCAAATTCTTCGAACATGTCAGCTTGGCCTATCTTATGTTCTGTAATTCTTACCAAATATATATTTATTATTGGACTTTACTGTGGGCTTGAGAAACCTAAAGATTCAAATGAATTTTTAAGTGATTTTGTCGATGAAATAATTATATTAAGCACTGAGGGTTTTGATCACAATGGGAAACATTATAAGATACGCATTAAATATTTTGTTTGTGATACTCCCGCCAAATCATTTATATTGCAGACAAAGGGACACACAGGCTACTTCAGTTGCTCGAAATGTCTTGTTCGTGGTTCACATATTAATCGCAGAATTTGCTTTCCAGAAATGCAATCACCTGCAAGAACTGATGAACACTTTCGAAGCTTAGAAGATGAAGACTACCACAATGGCTATACGAGATTGCTTGAAATACCGTACATTGGTTTAGTTACTAATGTACCACTTGACTATATGCATTTGATTTGTTTAGGAGCTGTTAAGAGATTGATGCTTTTGTGGACTGAAGGTGAGCTTCCAATTCGTTTACCATATGCTAAAACTAATGACATTTCCAATTTTTTATGCAGCTTAAAGATTTATATACCCAAGGAATTTGCTAGGAAGCCTCGATCATTGAAATATGTGAGATCATGGAAAGCTACAGAATTTAGACAATTATTATTGTATAGTGGTCCAGTAGTTTTGAAATCTCATATTTCAAATGACTTTTACAAAAAATTTCTTACTTTACATGTTGCTATTAAAATTTTATGTAGCAACACATTATGAATTGATCTTTTAGATTATGTTGAGCAGCTACTTCATTATTTTGTTGAAAGTTTTAAGGTATTATATGGAGATCATAATGTAAGTCATAATATACATAACATATTACACTTAGCTAATGACGCCAGAAGTTTTGGTACACTTGATTCATTTAGTGCCTTTAAATTTGAGAATTACATGCAGGTCTTGAAAAAATACATACGGAAGTCAGAAAACCATTGCAGCAGATTTATAAAAGATACTTTGAGGTAAAAGAACATTTTATAGGTAAAGATGTAAGGCCTGTAGCCATGTCTAGAGTTTGTGAGAAGTCTATGCATTTCGAAGGGCCTTTGATAGAGTATTGTGGTAATCCACAGTATAAGGTTGTATATTGTTCAGATTTCACATTCAATATTAATGAAAAGTCCGATTCATTTTGTGCTTTACGTAATGGTAAAATTGTGAATATAATTAATGTGGCATTCTGTACAAAACTGAATCAATTAGTAATAATAGGTAAAGAATTTAAAGTGAAAGAAGATTTGTATGACCATCCCTGCAAATCCTCTTTAATTGGGGAATATATGTTGAGTGAAACATCTGATTTATTAACATGGCCCATAACAGAAATTATTCACAAATATGTTGTATTTCCTCTCGGTACAGATATTGGGAAATATGCAGGAATTCCAATGGAGTGATATATATACTTGCATTATCATACTTTTTCATAAAACTATTTTTTCGGGTGATTATCAGTCATAATAAAAACATCTTTTTTATGGATGATTAATAATACCAAATACTATACTTAAAATAATAATAAATAATGTTTTCATTCTGTTTGAAATCTCAAAAACACAAAGCAATGAAGACGCTTGTCAAAGTTTTTTTTATTTGTTCAAAATGACGGCATTTATAAAGGATTTTGGTTCCGACATATATCGGAATCTATGAATAACGAAATATTTATCCGTGAGCATAAGACATGGGTTGATTTTTTTTAATTTAATTTATTTTTATAATAAGGAACTTTTAGTGCATTCAACTTCGAAAATATTTTTACGCCTTTGGCGGTTGGTATCAATAAGTACTATCATTTTATGCCCATGCGACAAGCCACGCCTGCCAAAATCTTTGGCGGCACGGCGGCACATCACTGAATTAGACTATTTTGTCTGGTGGATTAATTAATTTATCAAATAATTGCATTTTTATTATATCAATCAATTGGTATTTTTTAACAGTCTTTTTGATCAATTTTTCATACTTTTTAATGCAATAATTATTAAATATTTGCGTATGTTAAAAAACATAACTTTGAAAATATTTGTTCACCGCGAATTATGTCGGTTGGTATCAATGAAATGTTTAAATGCTAGATTATAGAGCACCTCTAATGCTCTATGTTGTATTTGGTTGTATTATAGTTTTGTTTATCGTGCTGCTTTATTAATAAGGTTTTTTTTATCTAAAATAATATAGAATTCGATTAAATATTTTATAATATTTTAATCATTTTTATTATTAAATTATATAGTTTTATATAATTATATAGTTTAATATATTAACCACACCTACCGCGTTAAGCCACACCTACCGATTTGATAGGCGTTTCATAGAGGTTACTTCTGCACGTTGAAATTAAAATTTATAAAACCATCAAGGTAAGCAATTCATTAGATTAATTCTTCGAATATAATAATCTATGAAAAGATTATATTCAAATATTCTAGTAATTTATGATAAAAATGTAATTAAAATGTAAACTAATTGGGTTTTAATTTTAGATGAGCATAAAATCATTCATTGTGGTTTTATTTGAAGATGGGGTGGATATAATCCCAAAAAATTGGTTTAATAGAGAAGATTGTACATCTTTCTATCCTAATTTTGAGGATAAAAAGTTGTACAATATAGCAGTGAAGCAGATGATGCAGCCAAGGGAGTCTTGGAAAAGATACAAAGTCCACAGAGTTTTTACATCTACGGGTGGATAGCATAACAGATATAATTAGTAATAAGAGTATCAAAATATATTTCTATTATGATTGTAGACTCATTTGAGGTGGGACTTGATAAAATGAAGGAGGCCCTCGAATATTCTGATATAACTTCTGATGCGGAGGCAAGAAAGGTACAAAGGAGAGTTCGTGCCAGAAGGAACCGAAGTTCCAGTGATGATTTTGACCTGGACTCCGAGCCTAGCGTCTTGCCTCCAGCTCCTGCACCACCAACTTTATTGAGTAGATGTTCTACTCCTGTTGCAAACAACAGTAAGATCGCATACAATAAATTGTATTTAATTAAATATTTATTATCAAATGTAAATCTTGCATTCATTTTTACTTTATAGGCTTTGATAACGGATTTATCGGACAGAGCAGTAAGTAAACCCAATGCAAATCAAATGAAGTTATTTTATGTTGATATTAATAATCTAAAATTTTTGATTTCACATCAGTAGTTAATAGACAACACCAATCAACACCAAGTCAACGTCTAATTAACACTTGTAAGTAATCTTCTAAAAAGTATATTGATGTATGTAACATTAATCATATCACCTAATATTATATTTAAGATTGCGATGAGGCCGGAAGGCTGGTTGATCATGCTGGGAGCAGCACAGAGCCCACGGGTGGGTACAAAGGTGAGTTATTTCATTACATTAATTACATCAATGTTACATTATGAAGTTAAGACAGCTTGAAAAAACAGAATTGGAGAAACTCTATTAAGATTGGATACAAAAATCAATCAGAATTTTGAACAAATATGTGCAAGCATAGATAGCAAGCACTAATATGTAATGGACAGGCTTGATAACATTGCTGCCAGTGTAATGTATATATACACTGGCATATAATATATATATTATATATATCTTATGTTTAATTCAGTTCAGTTTAAACCATTTTATTTTTAGGCTTCGACAACGGATTGTTTGGACATATCATGCAGAGCAGTAAGTAAACCCAATGCAAATCAAATAAAGTTATGTTATGTTGATATTATTAATCTAAAATTTTAGATTCCACATCAGTAATGGTTAATAGGGGACCAACGCCAAATACAAGGCGTCTAAATAACACTTGTAAGTAATCTACTAAAAAGTATAATAATGTTACATATCATATCACCTATTATTATATTTAAGATTATGATGATGGAAATAGGATCTTTGACCATGGTGCTGGGAGCAGCACAGAGCCCATGGATGGGTACAAAAGTGAGTTATTTCATTACTTTAATTACTTCAATGTTAATGTACATTATGAAGTTAAGACAACTTTAAAAAAACAGATTTGGAGAAACTTATTTCGAGGCTGGACACAAAAATAAATCTAAAATTTGAGCAGCTGAATGCCACCATCGACAGTAAGCTCCAAGCTGTAATGGACAGCATTAGTAAGCAGTGCTGCCAGTGTAAAAAGGCGAATGATTTGCCTGATTATACACTGGCAGTTTATAATAAATTTCCTGTTCGGACAGAGGCAGAACTGCTAGATGTGGAGCAGCTATTGACAGATGCGTCAATAGCAGAAAAATTGGTAAATATGATATGTTTCTGAATGGATAAAATGGACAAATCAATTACATATACTGTATCATTTTAGAAAGCACGCCTAGGACGAGTTGGTGGCGTAGATTGCAAAAGCGCTACCATATCTCTTTTAAAAAAAGTATTTAAGGATGTGGTAGCGAAGGAGTATAGCTGGGTTGGAGGCAAAGCCAAGAAGAATTTTTCGGCTCTTCTGATAGTAAAAATGATTATAGGTATTAATTAATGCATTAAATGACTTACTTTAAACTATTTATTATTTAAACAAATAATTGAACCAATAATGTTTTCAGATATTGTATCTGAACAACAGCGTGTGACGCAGAGCCAAGTGGAGCAGTGTGCCAAAGGATGGCTGCGTCATGCTCATGACAGATTTGTTCGGAGTGCTCCGTAAGTTGAAATATATTCCAGATATTTCCAAAATGTCAATTAACATTTTTCATTATATAAAATAAACATGTAAAACTATAGTTTATAATAATTCAAAATTTGTTCTTTTCAGTGCTTTAGAAGGTGATGTTGAACCGAATGTCAATAATGATAATAATAATGAAAATAATTAAAATAAAAAATAAAATAATTAGTTTAAATTTAATAATACTAGATAATAAGATAATGATAAGTTTTAGGATAATGATTACCTTAGGATAATGATTTAGTTAAGTTAGTTTAATTTAGTTATATTTAGTAGTAGTGTAAATAAAATACCATTTAATAAATATGTTACATATGGAATTGCAGTTTTAGTTCATTCAATATTTATTACTATATGGATTATTTATTACAAATACGCACGGAAAGTATGCAACCATTATTGCACAATATACCGCCATTTTGACCCATCGCAATACCATTCCAGCCCCATAGCATACCCGTATTGAACCCGTCGGGTTGACCATGGGTCAAACCAGGGCTCTGACATATGTGTCGCCATGGGTTCACCTATGTTCATATATGGTACCAGTGGGTTGACCATAGCTTAACCCCACAGCCCATTGTGACGACCATAGGTTGACCATATGTCAACCATGTGCTGTGTGGGTTGCTATATACAATAAAGATAAAATGACTGGATCAAGTTTCTATGGCCAAATGTTTGATGAAAAGACCGAATAAACACAGATTGCATGTGTTTATCACTTACTTCTTAATAGACAACAATATATATTATTTACTCTTTATTATATTGTGCAAGTGCAGATTGCAGCATTATTACTAGACTTTTACTAGAATGTTTCGAGTTTCGTTTAACACATAAATAAATTTTATTCAAAGTAATTTTTAAGTTTAATTATTTATGATACAAAAGTAACTAATATTTGTGTGAATACAGGAATAAAATGAAAGAGAAAAAAAAGTGTCTTAGTTTCAACTTATTTTTATAGCCTACTAGCAAACCCGACGAACTCCGTTTCGCCACCAGATGTTTTCGTGAGAAAGATGAAGAAATTTTTTGTTTGTTTTATTTTGAAAAAGAAAAATTTGATTTTATTATACAACAGTAATGAATTTATTTCGATTACAAAAATGAAGGGTTTTTTAGTGAACTTCTCTAAGTAAATGAAAGTGAATTCGCAAATTATCCGTTTCATTGAAGTGCTCTTTGATAAACCACATTTTTTGTTTTTTGGTCCGACGTTAACACAACAAAGCGGATGGTTTTCCACTCGTGAACAGGCAACGTATACCTGCCCATGTAAAGAACAATGATTTTCTGAATAATCTATTTGAAATTTATCCCGCAAACAATAAGCGATTGCCTTGCGATTTGTTATTGCGAACGCAAGGCGAACTGAAATTGCAATCGTTTGAAGTCAAACGGAAGACCAGTCGGAATCATTGGTATGTCACCAATTCGCCAGCAATTTTTTGATTGAATGGTGAAATTCAGTGCGAGTACATCATTATTCTTTGTGGCAAGAATTGCTCGTTGACTTAACCAGCATAATTCTGATAATTCTCATTAATGTCATTACTCGAATTTTTAATTACGGTGCGTGAAGTTCCAGCAGCTTGCATTAAGACACGATTCCGCACAACTAATTTTCTTAGATATAAACCGTGCGGAGCCCGAGACATTTCCAACGAATGCAAAATTGTCGAAATCTGTTCGGCGTTCTGGAGTTATTTTGTCAGGAAGGAAACACGACTTATTTTTATATATATATATAGAAGATAATCTATTTGAAATTATTTAAAACAATTGTTGATTATTTTTAATACTCAAATTTTAATTACAATGCATGAAGTTCCAGCAGCTTGCATTAAGTCACGATGCCATGCACAACTAATTTTCTTAGTTATAAACCTTGCGGAGCCCAAGACCTTTCCAACGAATGCAAAATTGTCGAAATCGGTTCGTGCGTTCTGGAGTTATTTCGTCAGGAAGGAAAACCCGACTTATTTTTATATATATAGAAGATTATGTAAGTTTAGAAAATGCAACCAGTATATCTCTGAAATCTTTGAACTTTTGAAAGAAACATTATGAAAGAGAATCTAAGTTGTGCAATTCTACTAGTGATTGACAACAATATTTTGGAGCATATTATAATTTATACAGAGTTGAAAGCCTTTCGAGTTTTGAGGAAAAACTCGATCATTTGCGCAAACAAAATTGGAGGCATTTCTTGGAATATTGTACGCACAAGGGGCGTACGAAAGAAATAGTTTGAGCCTTCAATATTTGTGGAACAAGTGGGGATTATCATTTTTCTTCAACACAATGTGTAGACATGATTTTTTGGTAAATTTTGGAATACATTTGTTTCAACCCATTTCAAAAATCATAAAAGTCAATGTTTGCAAACAGACAAATTTGCTTTGGTTTCAGCAGTTTGGAAAAAATTTACAGATAATAGAGAAAATTGCTTCAAACCAGAAGCTCATATTACTATGGTTGAACAAAGTTTTCCAACAAGGCCATATGCAGATTTACCTAGTACATGCCAAATAAACCTTAGAAATTTTGTATAAAATTCTGGTTGGCATCTGACGTAGAGACAAAACAGGGGGTATACGACTGCCCTTATTTAGGAAAAGTTGAATCTCAAAATGCATCAACCTCTGTTAGCAAATGTATCAAATGAAACTTCTCGAATCATATAGTATTTTAAACTTTTACAATCAATAATTTTTTTTAGAAGTATGCTTCTAGCATTCAAACTTAAATCTAAAAATACTTTGTTAGTTGAAACTTATACACAAACAAGAGAAAGATACCAAAAATCTATGAAATATCAAGTGTTTTATTATTCGATAACTAAAGGTTTACTTAACTGCCGTAATCAGTTTTGTTCAACCTAATGTCACAATAAACATGTTTTCTTCCAGACCAGTCATTTTGACTGGTATTTAAAAAAGGGATATGAAAATGGCTGGTAAATCTAGTGATGAAATTTGTTTTAATTATTTTACTTCTACATCCAATTATAAAATAATACTCAGTGACATGAGAAATTATCAATAAAATGGTTGGTCAACAATGTGTTTAATTAAACAAGCCAGCATAAGTAAACAAAACCATTTAAGATATAAAATATATAAATAATAAAATGATATCAGATCAACAAGATTTATCCTTTTATTTAATTTTGGAGAAAGCAAATCAATATTTTTTGCCAACTACTGATAAAATGTGTCTTAAAATGTTTCATAAATTACAACATATTTAATTATTGCGATCAATTTAACTCTGTTATAAAAAACATGCAAGAACTTACTTAATATGATCGCTTACTCCAGTCACCTCAAATAGCTCCTAAATAGAGGATAATTTTGTTATGTAAAACATTCATCATGTTGAATAGTATCTCTTCACCGACACCTAAAAATAAAAATGATTATAATTTTTGAATAAAATTAATCAGGTGTTTAAAAAGTAGTTTCGTTTTTTATAGATTTTTGAACAAGTCATTTTTGTGTAATAAAGACTCTGCATTAAATTATATATTGGCCGTTTAACTCAGGCATCTTCATTCAAATTTCTGGGAGTAGTGTAATTCTGGAATCATAAATTTTGCGGTTGTTATTGGCAAAAAACTGATAAAGGTGCTTCTTGACCTCCTCATTTGACGTGAAGGTTTTAGTCTAATAATTTTTTTAGTAACAAAAACAAATAATAATCCGATGATGACATGTCCGGAGCATACGGTGGGTGTGGCATTGTGTCCTATTCAAGGTATAGAAGTTGAAGTCACATCATATAGTTCATTTTCGACTGAAGTATAACATGTAGTTTATTCAGCTGATCATAGCAGGCGTACGAATTAACCGTTGTTATCTTAAAATAATTCAAAACAGGCATGTCTCTTGAAATTTCACCAAACATGAACATCACCTGTTTCTGGTAAATATCAGATTGCAACTGGTTTGAGCAATTGCATGAGATATATTGTATTCAACCCATTTTTCATTCCCAATGTTCTTCAAAAACCAATCATTTTCAGGACGTTTCAGAAGTGAATTATAGACTTTAATGCGGCGACACAGGTTTCTCTCTAAGAGATACTTTGATAAAATCCTACACCTTTTGAGTGGTCATGAATAATTGAATTTAATAATTTTTGTTATTTGCTGGTTTCCATCAACAAATGGCTTTCACACATCTTTATCAACTACAACAGTTCTTTATGAAGGTGGTGCACCTTCACCATCAAAATTTCCTGATCGAAATTTAACAAATCAGTCTTGGCACTGTCGTACAGGAAACACCTTTCTATACATATCACTCAATTTCATCCTGGATGAACATCATTTGTAGTATTTTTTTACTGATCAGCATTTTTCACATGCCTTAATAAGTTTCAAATCATATAATAATTATAGGGCCAAAGTGTAATGTTAGGTTAAAAAAAAATACAATTCAATCGTCTGTGGTAAAAGAACGAAACTACTTTCCTAACAACCTTATATGATTTTAAATAGTATCAAGAAGAAAACATGAAATGCCCACAAAAGAAGTTGTTAATATATATTTAACATGTATTAGTCATAACCTCAACCTGAAATAGAAATAATATCGAAGAACAACAAAGTACGTACTCACTTAATAATCAAAAGTAAGACAAACATTAAGTATAAAATTAAATTAATAGCGTGGCACAAAAATAAATATGAAATTCACAAGCAAATGCGGAATAAAATGCTGTCAAAGTTCTTTGGTTAATGATAAATTCATTAAAATACTAACCATAAGTCTGTAAATAATTATATCGCCAATTAGGGTCATACATTGTTCATTAAAGCACTGAATTTAAACAAAATAGAATTAATATCTAAAACGGACATGTTGAAACAAAACAAATCTGAATCTCCGAATGACATGAATTACGTTAACGAAAAATAACGAAGTAACTCGGATAACGAATGTAAGGGTGTCGGCACACTACCATAAAGGGACGCACGACAGTCTAAATGATAAAACGAATCACGAATTAATTACGAATTATTACAAAAAACTTTAGCATAGATAAAAGAAGAATATATTACGGATATAATACGTATTTAATTATGGATATAATTTTTTTTTCAGATAATAATTTTTACAATTGTCTCGAAACGGAAAATTGGTAAAATATTTGATATAAAACAGAAGGCGTTGGAAAAATACAAATCATCTGACCATGGCCAGTGATTGTCGAAGATCTTATTTATTGTTGATTAATGCGGAAGGAATTGTATTTACTTCCTGGTACTGGTGGAGTTTTATCATCGTCTTCAATTCAATTATTATTTTTAAATTAATTATTTTTAAATTGGATCACAAAACAACTGAATTAATAATTAGCCCCATTCTCAAAACAAATCTTTTGGACGGATTTTTAATTCTCAAAATCGGTTCAAGATTTTATGCGAAAAGGTAGACCGAACATTGTGCATGTTTCTCCTAATTCCAAAGAAACGGCTTGGTCGATTGTTTTGCGAACCTAATCGAAGCATCTCCTTATCGAGTGTCATCAAATGGTTTTCAAATGTTTGTAATCGGTTCAGCCATTTTTAACAATAATTTGATGAAACTTAAACTTTGACTCATCACAACACCAAAGCGACTTTTCACAAATTTCTAACTGTGAAATTTTATAATTAAACAATTTGTCGTATGGCCATTATATTTTAGTATGTTTTTCAAAATCATGATCACTATTATCACAAAATCATTGGTATTTTAATACAAAAAAACGGTCCGACCAATCTTTACCAAAAATTTATCAGCACGATTTCCAATCAGTATCTTTTAAATAGTTTTTTAATTTTCAAAGCGGGTTCAAGCTTTTTGAACATACATGGACTATATTTTTCTTTCTCTGGTAATTATTTGGGTAAAATTAGCTAACTGGACAATCTGGAGGAAATAAACCTCTCATTCGGGGAAATCAGAAATATTTTAATTACCTTTTTTTAGAGATCTAGAAAATTACTTGTTATTGAAATTCATACTAGAAATTTAAATAAATTAAAATGTGTAACTCAAAGAAATATTCACTAAGAGGGAATTTAAGTCTAAAAGATTCAAGAAATCGATTTTATTTTTTGTTATTCACAAAGTTTAATTTTTCAAGAATATATGTAATAATTTTTCTCTGTTTCATTATCCGCAAAACTTTAACATGCTTTTCTGTCGTTTTCGACAATACCCAGAATTTTTCAACTTCTCACTGAGCAGATTTTTTTGAAATTTCTACAGATTATAAATAGATTTTTCTTCATCATGAAGTACTACAAAAAAAAATCGTTTGCTTTTTGCCTAAGCTTAATTTATGAATAGAAAAAATCAGATAAAGAAATCTATCCAATTTATTAATTATAAGTAAAATACACATGTTTAAACGTTGCTTTATAAATGACACTACAAACACGTAATAAAACTACAAAGAATTTGTTCAATATATAGTTTCATTCTAAAAACATTTTTCATACATTACGATCTTTCTACTTCTATTATTATAATGAAGCTGTAAAGTGGACGTAAAGTTGTGTGTGAAGTGACAAGATTAGAATATAAATAATATATTTATATAAAGCCTATATTATATACTATATTGTAGACGTTCCTCTCTCTCGATTGGTTTAATCGCAAAAAATTAAAAAATGAAATTTTTGAAGTAAAACTTCTTTAGGCGCGATATGGGTGTAAAAATTTCTTTAGGCTACACGGGTGTAAATCCGTACAAATGCAACGAAAACGCCAACGTGAAGTTGAACACTACGACGCCGTAAGCGCTGATGTCGCGAGTATCCACTCCCGTCATGTCATGCGTAAGTCGAGCGCTAAACCCTATATGAACTTGCATTAATTGAATTACGTTTTTTACAAAAGAAGAGGTTGCCGTATTATGTCCTCATGGAATAAGACTTTTCTTAGAGAATAAATGTGTCATGGAATATAATAAATTTATACTGAATCTCGTTGAAGACAAAATAATATCTACTGCCACAGATATTTGTGTAGGTTGCCATGCGACAGATCAACAATCATACATTCGTCAGCAGTTTCACAAAAATCGGTTATTGATACCGGGGGTTTGCCGTATGAAATAATTTTAGTTCTGAATAAATTTTACATTATAACAACTAATATTGATGTAAGTGATGGCTTAGCTCATGGTTGTGTAGGTAAATTAGTGTACATAGAACGTGGCGATAATGATGAACTTCTACGTTTATGGTTTGAATTTCCTGGTAAGATAGGTAACAAAATAAGAAGAAAGCTGCACATCATATTCAAACTCTTAATATCAGTAGGACAGCTGTGCCGATTCTCAGGAGATCTTCATCTATTCCAATGAATAGAAATAAAATCATATTTGTCAAAAGAAATCATTTTCCTTTAGTGTCTGCTTGTGCACTCACAATACACAAATCACAAGGTGGTACTTTTGATAAAATTGTATATGAATACAATAAAACATATAATCAGCAGCTTCTATATGTTGCATTATCACGAGTTACCAGCATTAATGGATTGTTCATCATTTCAAAAAATTTTATCATGGAAGAAAACGGCCAGCAGGATTAATGAACTTAAAAACTGAATTCCAAAGACTTTCAACTTGTAGATTAATAACACAAGGAGAAAAATTGAGTGAGATAATAAGTTTGAACGACATTTCATTGTTTTCCTTTAACTGCCAAAGTTTACGAGCTCATTGGCCTGATCTGCAAGATAAAGTGCTACAACGTTGTACGTTTTTGTTATTTTCGGAAACTTGGATTAATAATGAAGAACGAATTGATATTCAGAACTATTACTGCATTACTCAATACAAACGATCGGACTCAAGAGCAGGTGGTGTAGCTGTCTATCATTCATGTTCAGATACTCTTCATAATGCGACTCCTATGCAGTTTCTTGCGCCAACGATATTACTGGATATTCCTAATGAAATTACACAAGTAGGTGATATTACACACACAGAATCAAACATTAATTATAGTCGTCCTTTACATTTCCCAATAAAAACATATCAAATATTATTAAATTTCTTCATCAGCAGTTACTTCATTTTTCTTATGAGGGTGCAAAACTTTTAAACACTAATCACAACGAGATACCATTAATTCTTGCTGGAGATTTCAATGTCAATTTTTGTTCAGAAGAATCTCAACCATTAATTGATTTTTTAAATAATAAATTTAATTTAACAATGAATAATTCTCCATTTGAATCAACCACAAGATATGGCACGACTATTGATGCAGTTTTCTCGAGAAATGTACATAGTTTACAAAGCAAAATTTATGTCTCTCATTTTAGTTATCACAAACCTATTATATCATATATGCAATATCATATATGCAATTAATCTATCGCTGTTGTTTTAAACTGTGTTATTGATGTTATGTGATTATTAATAAATGATTTTTAAAATTCAAATATGATGTTTTTTTTATTTTTATCTTAATTGCCTACTCATACAATATTACAAGTTTTACTTCAATCGCGTGTGATCCTTACGCGCACTCTTTTTTTTATTTATTTTTGCGTTTCAAACGCGAGAACAGATGTATTTATAGAAAAACATGGATGTATGTGTGTGTTTGAATACAAATTTTTGTAGACGATTCCGTGAACACGAATGACCGGATTTGAATAATTCAAAAAGCATTCAATTTGCATTGACGGGGAGACGTTGTGATTAGTTTTTGGCAAAGGCAGGTCTAGTTGTTTCGAAGACACGGGGCAGAAAATGCCAAAAATAATAATTCAGTATTTGAAATAACGGAGCGTCCGATTTGAAAGATTCACAAAAAATTTAAGGTCTAGTTCAAAAGGTTTAAGGTCTAGAGGTTATGAGAATCCAATAAAAAAGGTAAAAAAAAATAGGTCAAAAATGATCATTAGACATATGCACATCAAATTATAAGATATTTTATAGAACAACGTTTATGCGCTAGACTGCAACGCGGCTCTTACGCGTTCCGATATTTCGTTCTAAGCAGCGCTATTGCTTGGAACAATAGTTCAAAAATTCCAAAATAATTAAAAAAATATAAGGATAAATTTTAAATAGTTTTTTTTTCTAAAATTTTGAAACTTTCAATTTTTTTATTTTTATTTTCGGTACGGAAAGTGTATGTATGTATGGATACAAATTTCCAGTCACGTTTTCGGGCGCACAGATCAAACGATTTGAATGGTTTAAAAAACATTCGATTCCTATTAATAGGGAAAAGAGCTGATTAGTTTTTGGCAAAGGCAGGCCCAGCAGTTACGAAGATAAAGAGCAAAGAGTGCAGAAAATAGAAATCGAGTTTTTGAGAGAACGGAGCATCCGATTTGAATGTTCTAAAAAACATTCAATTAGTAATGATTGGGAAAAGTGTTTATCAGATTTTGGCAAAGGCAGGCCCAGCCATTTCAAAGATACGGAGCTAAATGTGCAAAAAATGGCAGTTTTTGAGTGAACTAAGCGTCCGATTTAAATGATTCAAAAAACTTTCTGCTTATCTTAACAAAATAATTGATTTTGAAAAAAAAAAGTTTGTTTTAACTTTTTTTTCAATTTTTTTTTCTTTCAAAAAAATTTTTTTTGTATATCGAAAATAATTCTGATTTTATTTTTAATTCTGTCTATAGTTCTAATATACTTTAAACAAATAATTTCAGCTTTGCAATTCAGTTTATATAATTCTTATAAATATTAGACCTTGTTACAATATTAATAACAATCTATTTCAAAACATTCAGTATTCGAACATTACGAAGTTCCAGCAATTTGCCTTAAGGCACGATTCCATACACCTAACTAGTTTTTTACATCATTTGGTGCCATACATAACTATTATTAACTAATAATCATCATCCCGTGCAAAATTTGATATTTTTTGTTTTAAGGCAATTCATTTTCTCTCAAATATATTTAGAATCGTATAAAGTGGTCATCCAATTTTGAAAATCTAGAGGATTTCTAACTACTTTTAACTTCCCGTAGGGCAACTTATAGTAATCGCAAAAAAATCGAGATCAAAAATTTTTATATATCTTTACGTTTCAGAGGTTTCTGAATATTTAGGCATACCTTAGAAAAAATGGATGTATGTGTGTGTGTGTGCGTGTATGTATGTGTGTGCGGATACAAATTTTCGTCGACGATTTTGGAAACATTAGACATATGCACATCAAATTATCAGATATTTTATAGAGATTTTAACAATAAGTATAAATTTTGCTTACATTCCTATGGGTTCCATACTAATGTTTATCCGTTAGACGGCGACGCGTCGCTTACGCGTTTCGATATTTCGTCTCTATGCAGTTGAAGCAGTACGATTGCTTTGAAAAAAAGTTCAGAATTTTCAAAATATTTCAAAATAAATGATTTAAGATAGAATGATTTAATATAATTCGAAATTCTATTAAAAGTTTCAAATCATTGATCAACTTTTATTGATTATTATTATCGATTATTTTTAATTACTCGAATTTTGAACTGTGGTACGGGAAGTTCCAGCAATTTGCCTTAAGGCACGATGCCCTAATTGCCTTAAGACTGAATTCCGCTTACAGCTAGTTTGTCTTTCTCGTTAACTTAAGAACGAACGTCGCATCTTACGCTATGAACTGGTGTGTCGGCACCCTTATATCCGCTCTACGATTATTAGCATTCTACTTCTATGTCCATCTTCCATTCGTCCATTCTTCTTCTAAGTCTACTTACTTCTATGTCCATCGTCGATGGCAGGCGCCTGATATTTGTTTCAACAAATTTTTTAGGTTTTTGTTTAAATTCAGTGCTTTAGTGGATAATTAATGATTTAATTAATTATTTTGGTTAGTATTTTATTGAATTGGTTATTTTCCTTGTTAATTTATATCAAGGAATTTTGACAGCATTCTATTCTGTATTCGGATTGATCTTAAATGCTAAACATTCGTTAACGTTCGTGTTTTTTTCTGTAATTTATTTTTAATGTTTGTATTATTTATTAGATTACTAAGTGCGTACGTACTTGGTTGTTTATCGATATTGTTTTAATTTAAGAAAAATGTTATGACTTGCACACGCCAGTTATAATTTAACAATTTTTTCTGTGACCCTTTCATGTTTTCTTTCATTTTGATACGATTTATTTCTTTGTATCAAATTTTATATTATTTTATAATTTCAGATATCGGTGAAGAAATACTATGATGAAGGGTTATGTCCACATGATGAAGGGTTATGTGCCCGTTTCTAAACAAAATTGTAGTATATTTTATAGCTATACGAGGTAACTTCAGTATTAGATCGTCTAAGGTAAGTTGCTGCATGTTGTTCCTATCAATTAAATTAATCTTGATCATTACAATTAAATATGTTGTATTCTATAGAACATTTTGCCCACAGTAGGAAAAAGTTCAGTATCAATATTAGTATCAACTAAAATTATAAACCTTAGTCAACTAATATGTATATAAATTTTGCAACTGAATGGTGTTCTAGCTGTTTGGTCTACAATCTACTAATGGTGGCTCGATAAAGTTGACAACGATATTTTTATTTAGCTATAGTCGCTAATATATGTTGCCTTTATAATTTTGTCTTAAGCAGGTAGTGTATTGTG
>NW_020536999.1:74635607-74656258 GCF_003426905.1 Ctenocephalides felis | reverse complement strand
TGGTATAGAAGCGTTGTATATTCCTCAAATGTGAGGCAATAGTTTTCTAATGCGATGTTTCATCATTCTGATAGATCCTTCT
Organism: Ctenocephalides felis; assembly: GCF_003426905.1. Lineage (NCBI taxonomy): Eukaryota > Metazoa > Arthropoda > Insecta > Siphonaptera > Pulicidae > Ctenocephalides > Ctenocephalides felis. The sequence continues at coordinate 74,656,176 of NW_020536999.1, read as the reverse complement.
CATAATCCTCTAAAATGAGGAGCATGGGAGGCGTGAGTTGCCATGTTATACCTAAATTCGATGACGCAGTGATTAATTCCCCCTTTGACTTATCAGACTGAAATAATGTAGCTAATTGCTGCAATTCAGACTTTGCGCCCACAAAGTTTCTCCCGTTGTCGCTGTGGATGACTGAACAGCACCCACGTCTTGCTATAAAATGACGTAAGGCCGATAAAAAGGCGTCTGTCGACAATCCAGATACTAACTCAATATGGATGGCCTTAGTGGCCATATATAGGCCTTAATGCGAGATGTCTTCCTCAATCGACTAGCTCTTAGTAACAAACTTTCCATTAGCTGCTCTGCACAAGTACCCCTAAATCGAGCACACTTTACACATTTGTGTATTATGCGCTTAACAGTATTGTGACCGTAAATAAGCCAGTATTTTAATCTGATATTTGCTAATGTTGTCTGTGTACCAGCATGTAGCAAACGTTCATGCTCTGATCAAATAAAAATGTCAATGGCCAAATTGGCCTCTGGTAAGATAATTGGATGTTATTGGTCATAACTAATGTCCGTATTCTCCAGTCGACCACCTACTCTTAGTAAGCCTTCGGCGCCCACAATAATAATATCAACATTTATTTGAATTTTAGATTAATTTTATATTTTTCGCTAAATATTCCATAATAAAGTCGTCCGTAACACTTATGAAACTTACGATCATATAAATGTTAAGTGATTCCTAAAACATTATAATTTTGTATTAATAACATAACACGGAAGAAGAGATATAATTAATTTCCATATAAGAACTATGTTCAAATTTACAATTGTGGGGATTGTACATAAATTTTTAAAGATTGCACCTGTTGCCTTGCAAGGGCTCTCAAATTTTCAAAGGAGCCTTTGTGAATACTTTGAATATTATCAATGCTCTGCAAATGAGCATTGATGATCAAGAATTTATTACTGAAAGTTTCACAACTAAATTGTGAAGCTATTTCATAGTTTTCATTCGTGAGATTATTGTAGAAATTAGTTCAGATGCCGACGAAGTGAGAGCACCTTTCAAATAGTTGCAACTTTGCAAAGGTGCTAGCTTTGAATTGTCGTGGATCAGCGAATAAAATGTCAATGTCAGTCAATGAATGCTTTCAATTGAATTTCGGTAACATAATGTCTGGCAATTTCACATCTATCGAAGTGTTAGATGATTTTATAGCCGGTTTTGGATGGCGGTCAATAATAGTTTCAATATCCGCCATCACAACGAAATATAAATCAGAGTACCTTAAATATTCTGTAGTGTACACACCTGGGGAAAACTATCAAGCTGTACATATGTCTCATCCCAAACTATGGCTCGTTCCACGAGCGTGCCTTAAGATTATCGCCCTCACGAAATTCTGCTATGAATTTGTGAATTACATCAAATGATGCTTTGATCATTTTGTAAGTACCTTCTAGTGATTCCGCATCCGCCATTATGCACAATTATTATTAAACTACAAAAAAATATTGCAAATATTATGATCACAATGCCGTGACAAAATATCTTAATTTATTACAAATAATTTATGCCTTATGGTAAGATTAAACAGAAACTAAAATGACTTAATATAATCTAACTAGGTGACTAATGAGTGATCTGCTACTTCTGTGTTAGTACAATCAGTCAACAATACAGCAACAGTCTTTCACTTTTATATTGTATAAGTGAACATATGTTTAATTAATGACTCACGCCCTCGTGTATGTATTACACGAGTCAATAACAAATCTTGGTCCAGTCTCCACGTGTGATTTTAGTCTCGATATCCTCCCCAAATAGTGTGGAGATTTGCCAATTTTCACGAACTCGTCGATCTGAACAGCGTGGTCCAATACAAGAATTTCACTTGGGTTGCGAAGTGAAACCTAACTTCAAAGTCCGGAACCCTCAGATATTCCAAATGTCACGATTTCAACGCCCGAACTGCTTGCCCGTGTCGATAAAATTATTATGCTCTCCGTATTGTTTACGAACGGCTTAGACCACTTCTAATGCCGCATGCGTAACCAAACAAAACACGCCGGTAAAGTACTTAATTGTTGTGCACCCTTGAACTAACAACAATTATGTTGAGATCCCAACACTGGTACCAAATGTTGTGGATTCGCCGTTGCCAACAATTATGTTGCGTCACGCCAACGATGTCAACATTTATAACTAGGTTTTTCTGCTGCTAACGCTTTTATCACTGTGGAAATATTTAATTAAACATTTGAAGACGTTTATTGACTTTATTTACTTCATTATTCGGTTACACTTGATTACAACTTAATACACAATTAATATATTGAAATGAAGACTGATGTGAAGTGATTGGACACTAGACTTGGAATGAACGGTTGGCTTCTTTATTTCAGGGTTTTTATAATCTCTGATGATGACGTAACCATCCTTCTAGAATGTTCGTTAGGAATGATTCATTCTTGTTTATTTTAGACGCAAAACCGTTACTCTAACTGCACGTGCGTCTTATCTCTGATACAATCTTTGCATACTTTGTTGCAAGGCTATGAGCTGTGAGTCAACAACGTATATACTGCGTCTTTCATATTGACTGTTATATAGAATTTATAATATTATTTATAATTATTACAAAGGGGTGGATAGCACTACACCTCACCCGCCGAAAAAACGCGCGCTCTCGTGCGTTCATAAAAAAGAAAGCATTTCGGGTGCTTCAAAAAAAAAAGAAGTTTGCACTCATGCTATTACATTGTATAGAAACTTATACATTACTTATGATTACTTGTTCGAATATAATTAATATAATGCTGAAGTTTATATAATATCTCAAATACATTTTTTTCATGAAATTTCGAAAAAATTCAAAAAAATGTTAGTAACAAAAATTCAAAAGTTGTGTTTATTGTAGAACAATATCATAAATTTGCAATTAAGCATAATTTTATTTCAATGGTAATATTTTTCAAAATTTCATGATTACAGTTGAGTTATATAATATCTTTATAATATTTCAAAATATGACATTTCATTGGTTAATAATAATGTGAACAGTTTTACAATAATCGTCATGACTTATAATATAACAATGTTCTCTTTTTTTTCTTAAAAAAAAACTTTGATTTCATTTACATTATAAATTTTAATATTTATGAAAAAGTTTGAGAATCTTTGGTTGTGACAATTTTATTTTAATTCATTTGTTTTTAATCTCTTTCTAACATATAATTCATATATTTATATTTAACTTTATTAATTATTTAATTAATTAATCTTTATCAGGGATTTACTTAATATTGTACAACACTTAAAAATTCTGGAATTGCATAATTTCTGTTGTTTATTATTTTTTTATAATATTAAAAGCTTCATAAAATCAAAATAATTTGTCAATGGTTATAATTCATAGTCGAGTTTAAATTGTCTGTAAGTCATAGTATTCCATTTAAGATAATTATAATATACATCCATAAGAAGAAAGATAGATAAAATTGGTTGTTTTCGTGAATACTTTTGTTGTAATTCACACGGGGTGGAAGAAAAGAAAGTATAGTTAAACAATAAAAGCAAATATAGATGTTCTATCCATGTGTAAGAGGGTTCGCATAATAAAATATGCTGGTTTCATGGACTTAGAACGTCGACACTCTAAGTTTAACATCTTAGGGTGACGACACCAATCTACTTGGTCAATAAGGTTATCAAGTTTGAATATATAAATTCGCTTACATTTTCTTTTTCATAATCTGTAGTTTATTCATAATCCAATATTATTAAAAAAAATTATTCATTCGGTGTGAAGATTTTTAATTTATTATTATGCACTTGAACTGCTTTATTATTAACAAGTATAGTACTGTTTATATCATTTTTAATATTTTATAAGGACCTTTAAATAATGGCATTAATTTTTTGCATTTTCTAGGATATAGTGTTTCATCTCTGAGCAAAACTAAATCATCTATTTTAAATAATTTTGGATTTGAATTTTTATCATAATATTCTTTAGATTTCATTTTACACTTTATAAGATTTTGTCGTGCATTTAAATTTGCCTGTTGCAATCTAGAATTCAATTCGTTTGTATATATGTCATAATTATTTTGTATATCATTACTTTTACTAATAAACAAAGGTAATTCAATTTTTCTTCCAAATAATAATTCAAAAGGTGTATAATTTGTTGATTTATGTACGGTTGTATTATGAATAAAAATTGCATATTTGATACATTTATCCCAATTTGTTTGTATACTATTGATATATGATCTGATATTTTGAATAAGGTCTCTACGCATACGTTCACATGCACCATTAGATTCTGGTCTGTACGGTGATGTTGTAATTCTTTTTATTTTTAAAAATTTATAAATGTCTTTGAACAAATTACTAGTAAAGGTTGTACCTAAATCTGACAAAACTTCTTTTGGAATACCATACTTAAAGATACAAAAGCTTCTGCAACCGTAGCGCTTTCTTGATTTGGAATAGGAATTGCACCTGCATATTTCGTAAGATCGCAAATAAAAGTTAAAAGGTATTTATTTTGATTATTTGAAATAGGATATGGTCCACATAAATCAATACATACTTTTTCGAATGGTTCTTTTGCCGTAGTTGTAATTACCATGAGTTCTTTAGTTTTCCGTGATACTTTATTTTTTTGACAATTTATACATTTATTTATGAAATCTTTAATTTGATCTTTCATTTTTGGCTACTTGTAAAAATTTTTGATTTTATTATAAGTTTTCTTTATTCCTAGATGACCATTCTATTTCTTCTTCAGTTAAATTTTCAATTATTTTGTCTAAATAAATTTCAATGTTTATATTTGTATCTTTGAAAATATATCTTAGCATCATTCTAAAATGCTCAAAAGATAAAGTGTTCCTTTAAATTACATAAACAATAAAAAAAATCTTGTAGTTTAGACAGTGAAGTTTCATCATTAACAATAGAATATATAATATGATTAGTTGCAGTTTGAATATCTATAGAATTATGTTTGTCTGTATCATTAATTTTTTTCATATTTACAAAGATCAAATAATTTTTGTATTTTCGCTGATATATTTGAAGATTTTGATACAAATATTAAAATATTTTGATTTTTAGTTATTGAAGTGATGAAATTATTATTATTTTCTATTATATTTGTGTTTAAAATGATCTCTTTGTTTATAGTATTTAAAAATGTTTGAAAATCATTGCTTGGAGTAGTGATCAAAAATGAAAACTTTGTATTTTCCTGACCATCCTTTGTATCTTTTTGAATATTTTTTGTATCTTCTTGAACATCTTTTGTATCATTATCAATTTCAAAATAAGATCTAGATAAACTATCAGCGTTTGTATTTGTTTTTCCAGTTTTATAAATAATTTCGAATTCAAATTCTTCTAATGTTAATCTCCATCGCATTTGTCTCGAATTTGGGTTTTTACAGTTATATAAATATATTAAAGGTTTGTGATCTGTATATAGTTTAAAAGGTTTCCCGTATAAGTAAGGCCTAAAATAATTAACACTCCATACGATCGCTAATAACTCTTTATCTATTGTAGAATAATTTAGTTCGCTTTTGTTTAATGTTCGAGATGCATATGAAATTGGGAGATCTGAACCGTTCACGTTTTGTGATAAAACTGCACCTATGGCTACGCCACTCGCATCTGTTGTAACTGAAAAATTTCTATTAAAATTAGGATAATATAAGATTGGAGGATTTATTAATTTTTCCTTTAATGTATTAAATGAAGATTCGCATTGTTCGGACCAAATGAATTTTGAATTTTTCTTTAATAATTTTGTTAACGGATTCGCTATTTTTGAATAATCTTTTATAAATTTCCTATAGTACCCTGATAAACCTAAAAATATTTTGAAGGAGTTTTAAATTCATTAACGGCTTTTATTTTTTGAGGATCTGGTAATACACCATTAGCACTAATAACATGATCTAAATATGAAATTTCGTGCATTAAAAATTGACATTTATTTGGTTGTAATTTTAAATTATGTTCTCTTAATTTCTGAAAAACTTCTATTAATTTATCGTTATGTTTATTTAACGTTTTTCCATAAACATATCATTCATATAAACCAATGTTCTTGGTAATTTTTTATTACCTTGACTATCTGGTTTTTTAGGAACTAAAATGAGAGGAAAATTCCACGGACTTTGAGATTTTTGGATGATATCATTTTCTAACATTTTACTAATTTGATTTTTAATTTCATTTTTGTGAGCATGTGGTAGTCTTATGGTTTTATGTAAATTAGTTTAACGTCTTTTTCCAAGGGTATGCTATGTGTTAAAGTATTTGTGTGCGTTAATTTATCATTTTCTAAAAAAATCATTAAAATTTCTACAAATTCGCAAAGTTTCTTCTCTTTCTAATTTAGTCATATGTTCTGTTCTGATACAACTTAAAACATTTTGGATTCTTTTATTATTATTTTTAGTTGTTTGAAAATTATTCGAATTTTTAATTGCTTGAGTAAAAAAACATGCTAAGTCAATATCTGAATTAGTTTCAGAATTTTGTGTATTACTTTCTAAAATTTCATAATTTTCTAAATTTTCAAAGCTTATGTCACTTTCACTTAAAATTTGTTCCGATTCTGTTGGATTAACTACGTTTATGTGTGCAAAATTTACATTTGGTTCAATAATGCAATTTCCGATAAATAAACCTGAATCTAGATATTTTGCTAAACATATTTTTGGTTTATTGAAATTTGTTCTAATTTGTAATAGCTTCTCGACTCTTGGAGGTATGATGTAATCATTAGAATTGAATAATTTTGTACAAATTTTTTGATTTTCAAAATTTAGATAATGGCTTTAAACTGTGTTAGAAAGTCTCTTCCTATTATACCTATTTCTTCCGTAGGTAGATTCCTAATAACTTGAAAAGGAAATTCGATTTTACGTCCGTTAAAATCTATTTATAAATATATAACACCTGAAGTTTTAATTATATGATTTGTAATTGCACCAATATCTATACTTAGTTTTGTATAAACAATTGAGTCTAAATCTAATTGTTTTAAATCTATAAAAGAAACATCACTACCTGTATCGACTAAAAACTTTGAATAAGGATTATTTGTATTCGTAGTAGATAATTGTATAATATCAAAGTTTTTGATTGGAAAGGAAACTTTTTGGAATTTGATGTTTTAATTCAACAAAGCCCGAGTTGAAACGGTCCCCAATCAGTTTTTTGGATTTGAAGTTTGGGGTTGTGATTCTTGTATATTTGATAATTGTTCGTTACTACTTTCTAGTACTGTATTATTATTTGTATGACAGTAATTACATGTCTGTCTGTTTCCGTTAAGAGTAGTAGAAGTTTTTGATGCGTTATAGTGATTTCGATTTGTATTAAAATCTCTTCTATTTCGATTTCTATACTCTGAAATTAAATGTTCTTGTTTTTTACAATAGTTACAAAATTTTTCCGCTTCTGATGGATTCAAATCCACCGACAATGCATCACAAGCAGTAATGAATGAAGGAAGATTTGAAGGTTCCCCATTGAAATTCGGGATTAAAGCAATAGCAGTTTGAATAATAAATTTATTTTTGCGCGACATATCGACTGGTTCATTCATCTTTGAAAAAAAATGTGAAAAACTACTAAAACAGAAGCGCAAAAATTTACAAAAAATATATTAAAAATTAGCTTACTGACAATGAGTTGTAATCCTTTCTTAATTGAATATCCTTCTGGTTCACTCGAATTCACAATCACTTGAACTTTTGTAACACTTGAACAATGATTTGTATCACTTTTTCATAACACTTTTATTTTATTTTTCACATTTGATTTTTCACTTGTAAATATAACACTTAAACTTCTCGATTCTTGTTTCTTGGGTCATTCAACAAGTACTTAGCCTCACCGCCCGATGGCGCTGCTATCACAAAAGAGTTTTACCATCATGCAGTACGTTCTTTTAGTAGCCTACTGTCAAAGTTTCATTCAATTCCCTGCATTAGTTTTGTTTTGACAGCTTTTGAAAGCGAGCGTGTCGGTCACTTTTACAAAAATGGAAAAAGAACAATATCGTTCGGTGATTAGATTCTTGTTTTTGGAAGGGAAAACGCGCAGCGAAATCAAAGATCGCTTGGATGCTGTGTACGGTGACTCTTCTCCTTCTATGGCGACCGTCAAGAATTGGTTTAACGAGTTTGTTCGTGGCCGCACGTCAGTTTTTGACTAGCCACGGCCAGGTGCCCCGAAAACAGCTGCTACAAACGAAAATATTAAAAAAATCCACGATCTCGTGTTGGCAGACCGTCGATTGAAAGTTTGCGAGATAGCTGAGACTGTAGGCATCGCAGAAGGAACGGTGCATCATATTCTACACGAAGAACTGGGCATGAGAAAGCTGTCGGCGCGGTGGGTGCCGCGCTTGCTCACACCGGAAAACAAGCGCAACCGTGAGACCACATCGGCGACGTGTTTGGCGCTGTTTCAGCGCAACCCGGCGGAGTTCTTGCGTCGTTTCGTGACCGTCGACGAAACATGGATTCACTGGTACACACCAGAGACCAAGGAGCAGTCAAAACAGTGGACTTCACCGGGCGAACGTGCTCCGAAAAAGGCGAAGACTGTTCGATCGGCCGGAAAGGTGATGGACACCGTTTTTTGGGATTCACAAGGTGTGATCTACATTGATTACATCGAGAAGGTTAAAACAATCACGGGGCGCTACTATGCTGAGTTATTGGGCCGATTCGATGTGGAATTGAAGAAAAAGCGGCCCCGTTTGGCGAAAAAAAAGTGCTGTTTCACCACGACAACGCACCGGCTCACACCTCCGCCGTCGCCATGGACAAATTGGTCGAATTGCACTACGAATTGCTGCCCCATCCACCTTACTCTCCAGATTTGGCCCCCTGCGATTATTTTTTGTTTCCAAATCTGAAAAAATCACTCGCCGGGAAAAAATTTAGGTCAAATGATGAGGTCATCGCCGCCACGGAGGCCTATTTTGCAGCCCTCGAAAAAACATATTTTTTGGAGGACGGGTTAAAAAAGTTGGAGCATCGCTGGGCCAAGTGTATCGAGCTTGAAGGAGATTATGTTGAAAAATATATCGCCGCTTTTCAAAAATCTTCGTTTTTCTTTTGTAGGCTAAGTACTTGTTGAATGACCCTCGTAGGTTCTTCTGCTGCTAACGCTTTTATCACTGTGGAAATATTTAATTAAACATTTGAAGACGTTTATCAACTTTATATACTTCATTATTCGGTTACACTTGATTACAACTTAATACACAATTAATATATTAAAATGAAGACTGATGTGAAGTGATTGGAAACTAGACTTGGAATGAACGCTTGGCTTCGTCTCTTATCTCTTATCTCTGATACAATCTTTGCATACTTTGTTGCAAGGCTATGAGCTGTGAGTCAACAACGCATATACTGCGTCTTTCATATTGACTGTTATATAGAATTTATAATATTATTTATAATTATTACAAAGGGGTGGATAGCACTACATGATATATACAATCTTTTCTCACCACAGTGTATAAAAATCTCAAAAATATAACTTCACGACAGGTTATGTCAAACGCGAACATTGCGATTGACTGACAAGTTACCAACATATAAGACGCTGACGCTTCGTGCTAACAGTACGCGCGATTTTTAAAAGTGTAAGAATGAATAATTTTGTCCAAACTGTAACAAAAGTATTAATACTAGTCAATATTGACTATTGAGTACTTTTTATCAAAATCAATATATTACACAAGAAGTTCAAAACAGTTATTTCGATACGAAATTAATATACGAAACTTCATTTAAAACAATATAATGATCCTATACTATTCTCAAAATGCCATACTTTGTACGTGAAAAATATTTTAATTTTTTTTAAATTTTTAGGTATAAATTACAATCTTTTTAATAAAAATGCGTTTGATAATTATGATTAGTATGTATTACCCTAGTAAGCCCATGTCACTTTAAAAAACCGTTACATTTTTATATGAGATAAAATAACATCATTATTGACTAGTCCGTTCTATTTATTGAAATATGATATGAAGCCCTTTGAAAAGTAATAAATATTCAGTTTAATGACGAGTCGAGATAATATTTTGACACATGTTTATATATTTATTTATATTTATACAACACAATTGTACAATTATAGATATTATATGGTACATAACTTAAATTAATAGATAATAATACATACAATATAAAAATGAAATATAATTTAAAAAAAAAAACAAATGTTCACTTAAAATCCTATTCTAATTTTCACAGAATAATTTACTGAAAGTTATAACTCAAATACTCATCAATAGAGTAAAACACTTGCTCTTTAAAAAATGTGTTGAGTAGTTTATAAAATTTCCTATTTCCAACTTCTCTAATAACACAACAGCGTGAAGTGATATTTCTTGTCAGCGATTATGGGATTTCAAACATGTACATGTGTAACATGTATCCACAAGCGCCATGTAAAAATAACAAAAATACCGGTATTTTTAAGTTAAATACCGGTATAAATACCTTCGAAGAATTAGGCGATTTACCGGTATTTCGGTATACCGGTATTGCATTCCCTAATTCTCACGGCTCAAACCTTCGTAGAAGAACCGGGGTTGCGTTTTTCTCAGAAATACGAACATTTTGTTTGTGAACATAAACACAGAATATTTTTGCACTTTCGTGCTACAACTATAAGTATTGCCCCCGAAATGCACCAATGACCGTCACCGCCTCCCTGGATAGCCGCAACGCCCCCGAGGGGCGCTGGCGCCCCCTTTGGAATTCAATGTAAAAGTGTAATTTAATAACAAAAACTTACAAATGTTTCTATCGGAAGCTTGATTGTCGTTTCAAATCTGCACGGTGTGCAATTATTTAATCCATAATGTTCGAGTTTTATGAGAGTAACAATTGAAGATCTTAAATGAAATGCAATTTTTGAGGAGGCGTCAAATCACGTACCCAAAATGTTAAATTATACATTTTTATATAAAGAAAATGAAAAATTGTTTGGAAAACACAACCTGAAATATATTAACCAGTAAAATTTATTCAAGTGTTAAGATTAAATAATATTGTATATTGCATTTCGATGTGATAGTTTTGCATGGCAGTTCACCACATAAAAAGTTTAACTTTTGCTCGAAAATGGTTTGCGAGCGACAAATGTTTCGCTTGTTTAAATAGTTTAATTTTATGTGCTTCTATATGAATGTATTGATTTTTATTTGTTCATAAGTTTCTTGTTGAGCGAAAATAAATCTAAAAATGTGTTGTTAAATTAGTTCAAGTACGATTTGCCAAAGAGTTCAAATTATGTATTGTATTGTTAATTGTAAAGTGCCGGTAGTTTTCTCAAATTATGATTTTTGTTTCGAGATGTGTGAGTGGTCTTTGAATATGTAAAATTGTTAAAAATCATGGTATTTGAAACAGAATTTTGTTTGTTGAATGCAAACAAATTTAAAAATAATATTACTAACAGATGTTATGCTGAAACGAATTATAAACACTGTTATTAATTACACTTCTGCGGTATAAAAAATAGATACAATACTACAATATCAAAGTGCGATTTTATTGCAATCAGATAAAAAAACAATTACGCATTACTGGAAATTGCTCAATTTATATATTTAATCTATTAATTTGTTTGACAGTAGTAAGCAAAATGATCCATATTTATTATAAGAACAGGTTTATTTCAAAATGAAATATGTTATGAATATGGTAGAAAGTTACTGGTACACAGTTTTGCTTCTATAGAAAATAATATGAAAAATAAAATGTTATGGATGGAAAAACATTTATTCAAATATGTACATAATGCGAGAATGTAGTGCATATTGCAAGGTGTTTTCTGCACAATTTGAAATTAATATAGATTATAATTGATTTATATATCAAATGAGATGTAATCAGAATCTTTGTGCCTCAAGTTCATTAGAATTTTATTGGACTATTTGTTCATGAGTACCCAACTGTGACGATGTAGAGAAAAATCTTGATTTGTAATAATTCATTATGATATCAATGATTTATTTGCTTTGATGTGTCCGACTACTTGACACATCTCTTTTATATGTAATCTTGGTAAGCTTTCATTACAGTTCAAGATATTCAAAGGATCTCTTTATCCTTGTGATTATGGAAATATTTTTCTATCAAATAGACAGACACTGCTCTGGGTTTGTCATATTGACTAGGTGTAGTGCACATGTCTAGAGTTTCAGGCGGGTTTTTATTCTGAATAATATATTTTTCATTGAACATCAGAGATTGGTTTGCCTTCTTAACAATATCAAATATATCAAATGAAATGATAACTGAAGAAGAAATTTTAACACATCCATAAGTATTTTGAGGTATGTAGGAAAAGTGTGATCACAATTAATAGTAGTATATCAAACGCATTAATTGACCTTCCATCACCTCCATATATAATCAATCAAAAGGATATTTTTAATTTGTACGGGCTTCTTATTCATGGATCAAATATAATTTGTCAAACAAAGGTATTTTAAGACTTTCAGAAATTATTCAAGGTAGTGAAGATGGATTTGTCCAACTCAATTGTGATGACAAAATTTTTGGACCTTCACCTGACTTACCTGATATCTGGTACAAGTTCTTTTCAATCTTCAACAAATTACTCATATTGTATAATATATATCACCAAATTTATGAAATTAATATACGAAGGAAATTGAGAATATCATGCAGCATGGATGTTATATAAAGAAAAAGTAATATTGAATAAAATGAATCACTCGACAATTGATAGTTCAAAGGTAATTTAAGACTTTCAGAAATTATTCAAGGTACTGAAGATGGATTTGTCCAACTCAATTGTGATGACAAAATTTTTGGACCTTCACCTGACTTACCTGATATCTGATACAAGTTCTTTTCAATCTTCAACAAATTACTAATACGAAAAACTAAACTTCAACGAAATTAATATACGAAGGAAATTGAGAATATCATGCAGCATTTATGTTATATAAAGAAAGAGTAATATTGAATAAAATCAACTCGTAATCACTCGACAATTGATAATTGGAGGACAATTACTGATGCAATAAATTACATTTAACTAATTTTAAATATTCAATGAGCCACACAATGTAACACGTAAGATATGATAGTAGTTTCTTTCTTTTTTACCAATATTTGTAAATGGAAAACTACCAACACACAAATACTAACCAACAATACATACACATAAATATTACAATTTAAATATTTCAATGTGGTAATTTTAATGTAAAACCATATAATTAGTGATTATAGTTCATTAATATAATTAACAAATGTAACGTCACATAAGATTTATTTTTGCCCATACATCATACTGCACATGTCGAAAGTAAAGTTTGTCTTTTTATGTTGTTGCTTGTCTCATATATGCTCTAGTCGAATACGTTAATTTTTGTCTAAACGATATGTAAATTTTAGAAAAAGTAACACCCACGTGCGCGTTTCGATGACTTTATAAGTTTCACAAGTTTCTATAAATAAAATACATATTTCAGATTATGTTTATGGTACAAAAAGCTTCAAGGTTTTAATGAAAAGCAAGGCAAAGCAAAACCAATTTTATATTGGACGTTTTGGATATATTTTTTGTCTCCTGCCTCAATAATTGTTTCATAAGATGTTTAAATTGTTACGGCGCTTTTTTTCGTGGTATTTTCTGTAATCCTAATGCGCATGCACTATCTTACAATTCTTGCAGTTCTTGATTGGCCAGGTGTTGTGTGTTAATCTTCAGGACAGACTGAAATGTCACAGGTAGATTTTTCCTTTGGTACATTGGAGTTTTAATTGCGATCATCTTGGCTCTCGATTTCATCATAAGTTTTCTAATCGCTTTCAGATTACAGCTCATTTAGAAAAACAGTATAAAATATTAAAGAAGAAACATTGATAATCGTATCATAGATAGATCAAAAGAAAGTAATATGCATATAGAATAATATAAAAAAATGTAAAAAAATATTGTTTATTGACTAAGTTAGACTTTGTTTTTTTGTTTGACAGTAATTGTATATTTGGCTTAAGCTTCGTAACACACAGTTTTAATTGATCTTTTAAAAGTTTAAATGTTCATCTGTAATTTGCGTTCCTAAATTTGTTTTTTTTTTTAACATGTGAGAAAATGTCTCGCGTTTCGGTAAAAACGGTTCGGTAATTCCGAACCAGGGAAATAAACAGTGACCTTATTGTCGACGGCATGAATATTCAACAGTATTTTTCCATATTTATATGGGATCCTCTTTAGATTCCTTGCTTGTACAACCCCCAAGATAAGTGTCATTTTGCCGTTTATTATTTGAAGTGCATTGTTTGTCGTAGTACGGCATGCCTTATTATTTAATACAGTTCTTTCCTGGTCATCTCTAAGGTTTCCTTTGACCACTAGCGCCAAGACATCTGCATATGCAAGAGGTTCCATAGTTTTGCCCAGCTGAGTTAGGCTGTTTAGAGAAACGTTCATGCAGAAGTTCCATGCGGCAGGTCCAATTATGGAACCCTGTTGAAATCCCTTCTGCATGTTCCTCTTAATCATTTTGGTGTTGCCTGTTGCATAAGCATTTCTTTTTTTAACGTAGTCTTTAACTATATTTACCATGAGGCTGCTAAATTTGGCCTTTGAGGTTATCAAATTTCTTATCGAATTATTAAAAGTTATGAGTGCGTCTTTCGTGGAGGCGCACGCCTTGAAGTGTCGTGCGTTGCACATATTAATTTCTCTATACTTTGCATGGTTTCGCTCTACTAGTATTTTCTTGAAGACCTTCTATTTTAGAACTTCTAATCAGCACTTCCATTAAAATCAAAAATAATTCGATGTAATGATAAATTATAAGCTTTTTGGAATTTTATATCGAAATTTTACAATTTATTTGTTGATTTTCTATTTAAAGTAGTAATAAAGTTTGTGATTGAGTTACATTTCCAGGCCGATTCGATTGAAAAAAATTAAAATCAGAGTATTTAAAGTAATTTAAAAAGAATTGTAAACAAGATACTCAAAATTCGTGAATAATTTGCACAAAATTACAAGGTGCATACAACTCGTAATCTTTTTTACGTCTTTCTTAAAACGTACCTTAAGTTTATATAAAATAAAAATGTCAGAATATAATAGGCTACATTAACCTTAAGTGATAGAACCTTTTTTCTTTCTATATTTGCTTAAGTGGTTTATAAATAAAAAAATTGTTATTGAAGTGCGTGAATAAATTTTACTTTGCAATGATTTAATTACATTCGTGCACGTATTTTCATTTCTGGAATGAAAGTTTTCACACCTAAGATCGAGCAATGTTGCTATAGCTATCTCCAAATTATCTTCAACATTCGAAAATCGTCCGTTTGCAGTGTCGACTAAAATTTATTTAGGTTTGTTCGAGCGGAGTTGCGCGAGTAGACAATTAACCAAAGGTATAACTTTCTAAATGGTTACATACTGCCCTCCAGACAGTTTCCGAGTATAGTACTCTTAAGGGCTGCAGTATATTTGATAGCACCAATTATCTACTTCAGCTGCTGATAGTTATAATATGTCTGGTGCATTAGAATCGCGTATAGTTACTTCAGCCACATATAGTGCCAACTTCACAAATCTCTATAACTAACATAACAAAAGGCAATGGTTATCGCTAACACACCTTAGTAGTGTAGTGTATACGGTATACCTGTTGTTTTGAAACAGGAGTTTCACCTCGTTTTAACGTCTAATATTAATGTTGAGTGGTTCCCATATACTTTCGATTTGCGCTTTTCTCAGCTTGTCTGTAATCTTATTATTTTTTTATAAATAATTTACGATACTCTTTCCATCTCAAACTCCGAACAGTAAATACACAGTTTCGACAACTTGTTAAGTTATCATGGTTATTAGTGTGTTTTACCATTTGTGATGTTAAAAAATATATATATTTTATCAATGTGCACATACTCATACCATGGATTAATAATGGTTTCATATGCTATATTAGGATACAAATTTTTTATTTGTACTGAAGGCTAAGATGCTAGCCGAAAAATATGGATTTTAAATAAATAAACTCTTAAAATAACTCTCATACTATTTTTATTGATGTTACGCCCGACTTTTTAACTCAAATTAAACACACATATATATATATATATATTTATATATATATATATATATATATATATATATATATATATTGTGTGTAACATATATTAAACTTATTACTAACCATATAATAGTTTAGCCTTTTACTGCTTGCTATTCATAAGATTACATTTATTTTTTATGTTGCTTCCTCAACAGTCTTTGCTTTGAATTAACATTTTTGTTGCAGACTTTGAGCTCTGGACTTTCTAACACTTCTTTCAGCGAAGTAAAACGCCACTGATACTTTAAGATGGGCGCGAACACATTTCATCATAAATACCAAAGCATGTTCATCAAACTTTGACATTCTCTCAAAGCCAGTTATGCTGTCATTATCTCGCAATACCTGCTGAAATACTAATTTCATCAAACATAAGATCACTGTTTCTATCAATAGATATGCGCAATGCCTTCATGAAAAATTTATCAATGCCGCTGTTTTAAATTAATACCAATGTTTTCGAAATTGCGCTTTTAGCGGTTTTTTTTTATATAATGCTATTCCAAGGGCCTTTTTGTCAAAGTTAATGTTTCGGATACATTTATCATTTTGTCGTTTGAATAACGCCGTTTGGGGATTTTTTTCTTTTTAGTAGGCGTACTTAACATATTTAAACCCTGGATCAGTAAATCAATTGCTACAGGTATCACTGAATCGTCTTCAAACACCAGACAAAAAATTAAAAAAAAACACCAGACAAAAAAACAAAAAAAAAACACCAGACTCCGAAGAATTATTTTCTTCATTCTAAAACGAAATTTATTTTATGTGATGTTTAACTTTACTTTTTGTATGTAATTACCGAATTAGCTAAACGCTAACAAAATCATTAATATTTACCTTTTTTTCGTTCTTGTATAATTTAGTGCATTTCTGGCGACAAGTAACACAGATTTTTCGTTGAAGTGACTTGTTTGCAGCCGCCAAGTTAGAGCAACTAAATGTTGTTCTAAAACTGTTCGAAGATTTTTACTTTTTGATGACCACACAAATCGAATGGATTAAAACATCGATCCCTTCTTATCCTGTCGTCGCTTGAGGTTTTATTAAATTTTGGCATTCAATGAAGAGAATGAATAGAATGAAAATGATTTATACAACTTGCAAACAGCAAGCCTTGTTCAAGTGACACGAGCGGCCGGTCGCGCAGTTTCGATATAACAGGCTCCCGATCTAATTGTAAAAAGAATTTTGTAGTATTGTCAATTACAACTTTAGTTTTATACAAGTATTCAAAATTATATATCTTTTAATCGTTTGTATTTTGTTCCAATTTTTCAAGAAATAGATTTAACTAGTATTCGGTTTGTGTTGTCTTTTTGGGTGTTACATCATCTGTTGAAACGCTATTTGTATGTTTTTTATGATTTACGATTTTTCACTCACCTTGTTGCCTAGAGCTCATTAGCTCAAGTCACTTGGTTGATTAACTATTTCCATGTTTATACTGCTCTTATTAATGTCTGTTTCAACATTATTGATACTTTGTTGGATAACTGTTTCCATGTTTATACTGGTATTATTAATGTCTGTTTCAACATTATTGAGACCTCGTAATGTTTTGACAACAGGATTCTTGACATGCTTATTTTTCCCGGTGGGAATCATGTTAAACAGGTAGTAACTCTGAGTCACCTTCTTTAGGTTTTTCATCCGAAAACTCATGTATTGCTCTTACTCACAATTCTTTTTAGTAAACTTAATTCCATAGATTGAATTGATGCTAATTAAAAGATAATGATTGTCATCTAACCACTTATTTCCACACAAATTGAAGAAAATATTCAATTTAATGGCATATTTACCCAAAAATCCTATAGTATATAGTTATAGTTATACAAACCTTTTTTTAGTTCTGTTTCAGAGTCAGCAGAGTTTTTCTTGTGCTGGCATTTATTCAAAAGAAAAGAATTTTTCCTACATAGGTGAAAATTGACCGATTTTTTAGATTTTTTGTTCCATGTTACCATTGTATCTCTCATATCATCACAAACATATTTTTAAATGTAGAACATCACAAACTTATTTTTATAACTCAGTCAATTAGTTAATCTTAGTGTTAAATTGGAAGATTTTAATAATCCATGGTATCAGGATATGGTAATGCACGCACTACACTATGTATTATAAACATTAAACTTGTAACTACAATATTTTCACAAAATACTAATTTAAAAAATCACAAATAGATCGTGTGTTGTTCTTAGGCTGGTTGAAGATATAATGGGGAAAAGACTTTTTAAAAATATTTTTACCAAGGTTATACACATGTGTGGAACGAATTGCGAGTTCTTTGCGCGACGTTTTTATTGTTTTGTGAGAAATTTATAAATGCTATCTAAATAAAAGAGATTTGTGTCGCACAGCGTGTTAAGTTCATTCCGTTTATTTATTGTTTTATTGTTATAAATAGTTTAAAAAGATCCTTCTATAAATCTTTGTTTAAATAAATTTTGTTCGAATTGTAGTACAGTCGGGTTAGAAAAGTCCATATTGTGTTTTTAAGTATAAATATGCTCCGCAATCATAGTTTTAAATTATTTAGGATTTTTTAAATTATTTTTATGTTGTTGTAAACGTTTCATTAAGTTCTGGCTTGTTTCTCCTGTGTAAATTAAATTACAATCTAGACAATTTATTTGATAGACGAGATTTCTAAGTCGTTCGATATTAAAAGGGGTTTTTGTTTTGGTAAAAATAGTACTAGTCGTTGTACTAAAATTGTTTACAAGTCTAGGTGCAGATTTATAAAAAAGTATTTTCCAAGAAACATATAATTTTTTAATGCATGGCAAACATATTACACCAGAATGAGTTTCTGAGTGAGGTAAATCGTTATGTACTGTGGAATTGTCCATTTTATTCAAAAGGTACGTTCGTCTGTTACTGGTTACGGAGTTTATAAGTTTTAATGGAGGAGTTTTCTGTTAGAATTTTTGTAATTAAGTTGATGTTGTTGTCCCAAAATGTTCTGTCCGATAGAAGTATTGCGTAGTCAGATAGTTTTATTATAGTACCTATTTTCATTTTGAGTGGATGATAAGAAAAATAATTAAGGTAACGTCCAGAGTTAGTTGGTTTTTGGTACCAATTTATTATTAGTTTGTTATCACGTATACTTATGTACGTATAAGTTTTATGTCTAAGACACTTATCGAGTTCATTGTCTCCAATTCTACTGTAAATTTTAATTTTTTATTGACGTTATTAAATTGATCAATTATCATAGTGACATCGTCACTAGGGATACAAGTGATAATGTCTTCTACATAATGGTAATAAAAAATATGTTTATTGTAATTTTTAAAAATTGTATTTTCAAGAAGTTGTAAAGATATTTTTGCTAGAGATGGACTTGCTGGGCAGTATCGGCGCAAGGCGTCGGCGGTGTCGGCGGCCAATATGATCAAATTTTATAAGAACTTGCGTTAATTAATTTTGCAAAACAATTGGCTGAACCCTTTCTTAAGTTAGAAAAAAAAATCAAATTTTTTTGGTAATACCCGGTAATCATTGAATTTTAGAATAATGATCTGAGCTTTCAAATCATGTCTACTTGTGTTCCACGTGCGTGTTCGTTGCAAACAAACTATTTATTACAATTACAAATTAATTATTCTAATTTTTCAATTGGAAATTATATTGATTTGTTTTTGGGGTATTTCTTACCCTAACCAATTAAAATTTGTATTTATTTGTTTAAATCTGTATTCTTATTGATAAGGTAGATTATTTATACGTATTCGGTTCATGAAAACTTTCATCTAAATAAAATAACACCTACTAGTTCCAATTTTGTTGTCAAACGATTAAGAAGAACATGCAATGTCGATAAACCATACAATGGGCCGGCCGTGGTCCCGTGAACGTCCTAGTGAACAAATCCTAGTCCCGGGTTCGAATCCAACCTCGGTCGGTTCGGTATCAAAGCAGCTTGATGTACAGAGTATACCATAATGAACAAAGACAAATGGTAAATATAAAAATATTGAAATCTAAAACATGCATAAAAAAATTGGTATCATATGAATCACTACAAATATTTATATAAAATGCAAAAGCAAAAAATTAAGAGACGTGGCATCATCACATTCAAGTTGAATTTGACCTTTTCTGTTTATTACGGACTCTTTTAAGAGCACGATTCTTTCTACATTTTATTAGAGCCTTTCGTTTTTACTGGATCATTAATATTGCAATGAATATATTTCCCAGTTAGGTGCCTACCAACGGTCTTACACCAAAACCTTATAAAAAAAGTAAGGAAAGAATTGCAAAATATTTTTTCAAATCATGAACTAAACAGGTGAATTTGAAATCATAAAAAAACATACTTGTAAAGCATATTTCGAAGTTTGTCTTTGAGACTGTTTTCGACACAAACA
>NW_020536999.1:74541022-74635507 GCF_003426905.1 Ctenocephalides felis | reverse complement strand
TCATTAATTTTTTTCATATTTACAAAGATCAAATAATTTTTTGTATTTTCGCTGATATATTTGAAGATTTTGATACAAATATTAAAATATTTGATTTTTAGTTATTGAAGTGATGAAATTATTATTATTTTCTATTATATTTGTGTTTAAAATGATCTCTTTGTTTATAGTATTTAAAAATGTTTGAAAATCATTGCTTGGAGTAGTGATCAAAAATGAAAACTTTGTATTTTCCTGACCATCCTTTGTATCTTTTTGAATATTTTTGTATCTTCTTGAACATCTTTTGTATCATTATCAATTTCAAAATAAGATCTAGATAAACTATCAGCGTTTGTATTTGTTTTTCCAGTTTTATAAATAATTTCGAATTCAAATTCTTCTAATGTTAATCTCCATCGCATTTGTCTCGAATTTGGGTTTTTACAGTTATATAAATATATTAAAGGTTTGTGATCTGTATATAGTTTAAAAGGTTTCCCGTATAAGTAAGGCCTAAAATAATTAACACTCCATACGATCGCTAATAACTCTTTATCTATTGTAGAATAATTTAGTTCGCTTTGTTTAATGTTCGAGATGCATATGAAATTGGGAGATCTGAACCGTTCACGTTTTGTGATAAAACTGCACCTATGGCTACGCCACTCGCATCTGTTGTAACTGAAAAATTTCTATTAAAATTAGGATAATATAAGATTGGAGGATTTATTAATTTTTCCTTTAATGTATTAAATGAAGATTCGCATTGTTCGGACCAAATGAATTTTGAATTTTTCTTTAATAATTTTGTTAACGGATTCGCTATTTTGAATAATCTTTTATAAATTTCCTATAGTACCCTGATAAACCTAAAAATATTTTGAAGGAGTTTTAAATTCATTAACGGCTTTTATTTTTTGAGGATCTGGTAATACACCATTAGCACTAATAACATGATCTAAATATGAAATTTCGTGCATTAAAAATTGACATTTATTTGGTTGTAATTTTAAATTATGTTCTCTTAATTTCTGAAAAACTTCTATTAATTTATCGTTATGTTTATTTAACGTTTTTCCATAAACATATCATTCATATAAACCAATGTTCTTGGTAATTTTTATTACCTTGACTATCTGGTTTTTTAGGAACTAAAATGAGAGGAAAATTCCACGGACTTTGAGATTTTTGGATGATATCATTTTCTAACATTTTACTAATTTGATTTTTAATTTCATTTTTGTGAGCATGTGGTAGTCTTATGGTTTTATGTAAATTAGTTTAACGTCTTTTTCCAAGGGTATGCTATGTGTTAAAGTATTTGTGTGCGTTAATTTATCATTTTCTAAAAAAATCATTAAAATTTCTACAAATTCGCAAAGTTTCTTCTCTTTCTAATTTAGTCATATGTTCTGTTCTGATACAACTTAAAACATTTTGGATTCTTTTATTATTATTTTTAGTTGTTTGAAAATTATTCGAATTTTTAATTGCTTGAGTAAAAAAACATGCTAAGTCAATATCTGAATTAGTTTCAGAATTTTGTGTATTACTTTCTAAAATTTCATAATTTTCTAAATTTTCAAAGCTTATGTCACTTTCACTTAAAATTTGTTCCGATTCTGTTGGATTAACTACGTTTATGTGTGCAAAATTTACATTTGGTTCAATAATGCAATTTCCGATAAATAAACCTGAATCTAGATATTTTGCTAAACATATTTTTGGTTTATTGAAATTTGTTCTAATTTGTAATAGCTTCTCGACTCTTGGAGGTATGATGTAATCATTAGAATTGAATAATTTTGTACAAATTTTTTGATTTTCAAAATTTAGATAATGGCTTTAAACTGTGTTAGAAAGTCTCTTCCTATTATACCTATTTCTTCCGTAGGTAGATTCCTAATAACTTGAAAAGGAAATTCGATTTTACGTCCGTTAAAATCTATTTATAAATATATAACACCTGAAGTTTTAATTATATGATTTGTAATTGCACCAATATCTATACTTAGTTTTGTATAAACAATTGAGTCTAAATCTAATTGTTTTAAATCTATAAAAGAAACATCACTACCTGTATCGACTAAAAACTTTGAATAAGGATTATTTGTATTCGTAGTAGATAATTGTATAATATCAAAGTTTTTGATTGGAAAGGAAACTTTTTGGAATTTGATGTTTTAATTCAACAAAGCCCGAGTTGAAACGGTCCCCAATCAGTTTTTGGATTTGAAGTTTGGGGTTGTGATTCTTGTATATTTGATAATTGTTCGTTACTACTTTCTAGTACTGTATTATTATTTGTATGACAGTAATTACATGTCTGTCTGTTTCCGTTAAGAGTAGTAGAAGTTTTTGATGCGTTATAGTGATTTCGATTTGTATTAAAATCTCTTCTATTTCGATTTCTATACTCTGAAATTAAATGTTCTTGTTTTTTACAATAGTTACAAAATTTTTCCGCTTCTGATGGATTCAAATCCACCGACAATGCATCACAAGCAGTAATGAATGAAGGAAGATTTGAAGGTTCCCCATTGAAATTCGGGATTAAAGCAATAGCAGTTTGAATAATAAATTTATTTTTGCGCGACATATCGACTGGTTCATTCATCTTTGAAAAAAAATGTGAAAAACTACTAAAACAGAAGCGCAAAAATTTACAAAAAATATATTAAAAATTAGCTTACTGACAATGAGTTGTAATCCTTTCTTAATTGAATATCCTTCTGGTTCACTCGAATTCACAATCACTTGAACTTTTGTAACACTTGAACAATGATTTGTATCACTTTTTCATAACACTTTTATTTTATTTTTCACATTTGATTTTTCACTTGTAAATATAACACTTAAACTTCTCGATTCTTGTTTCTTGGGTCATTCAACAAGTACTTAGCCTCACCGCCCGATGGCGCTGCTATCACAAAAGAGTTTTACCATCATGCAGTACGTTCTTTTAGTAGCCTACTGTCAAAGTTTCATTCAATTCCCTGCATTAGTTTTGTTTTGACAGCTTTTGAAAGCGAGCGTGTCGGTCACTTTTACAAAAATGGAAAAAGAACAATATCGTTCGGTGATTAGATTCTTGTTTTTGGAAGGGAAAACGCGCAGCGAAATCAAAGATCGCTTGGATGCTGTGTACGGTGACTCTTCTCCTTCTATGGCGACCGTCAAGAATTGGTTTAACGAGTTTGTTCGTGGCCGCACGTCAGTTTTTGACTAGCCACGGCCAGGTGCCCCGAAAACAGCTGCTACAAACGAAATATTAAAAAAATCCACGATCTCGTGTTGGCAGACCGTCGATTGAAAGTTTGCGAGATAGCTGAGACTGTAGGCATCGCAGAAGGAACGGTGCATCATATTCTACACGAAGAACTGGGCATGAGAAAGCTGTCGGCGCGGTGGGTGCCGCGCTTGCTCACACCGGAAAACAAGCGCAACCGTGAGACCACATCGGCGACGTGTTTGGCGCTGTTTCAGCGCAACCCGGCGGAGTTCTTGCGTCGTTTCGTGACCGTCGAC
Organism: Ctenocephalides felis; assembly: GCF_003426905.1. NCBI lineage: Eukaryota > Metazoa > Arthropoda > Insecta > Siphonaptera > Pulicidae > Ctenocephalides > Ctenocephalides felis. The sequence goes on along the minus strand of NW_020536999.1, from coordinate 74,631,997 downwards.
GAAACATGGATTCACTGGTACACACCAGAGACCAAGGAGCAGTCAAAACAGTGGACTTCACCGGGCGAACGTGCTCCGAAAAGGCGAAGACTGTTCGATCGGCCGGAAAGGTGATGGACACCGTTTTTTGGGATTCACAAGGTGTGATCTACATTGATTACATCGAGAAGGTTAAAACAATCACGGGGCGCTACTATGCTGAGTTATTGGGCCGATTCGATGTGGAATTGAAGAAAAAGCGGCCCCGTTTGGCGAAAAAAAGTGCTGTTTCACCACGACAACGCACCGGCTCACACCTCCGCCGTCGCCATGGACAAATTGGTCGAATTGCACTACGAATTGCTGCCCCATCCACCTTACTCTCCAGATTTGGCCCCCTGCGATTATTTTTTGTTTCCAAATCTGAAAAATCACTCGCCGGGAAAAAATTTAGGTCAAATGATGAGGTCATCGCCGCCACGGAGGCCTATTTTGCAGCCCTCGAAAAAACATATTTTTTGGAGGACGGGTTAAAAAAGTTGGAGCATCGCTGGGCCAAGTGTATCGAGCTTGAAGGAGATTATGTTGAAAAATATATCGCCGCTTTTCAAAAATCTTCGTTTTTCTTTTGTAGGCTAAGTACTTGTTGAATGACCCTCGTAGGTTCTTCTGCTGCTAACGCTTTTATCACTGTGGAAATATTTAATTAAACATTTGAAGACGTTTATCAACTTTATATACTTCATTATTCGGTTACACTTGATTACAACTTAATACACAATTAATATATTAAAATGAAGACTGATGTGAAGTGATTGGAAACTAGACTTGGAATGAACGCTTGGCTTCGTCTCTTATCTCTTATCTCTGATACAATCTTTGCATACTTTGTTGCAAGGCTATGAGCTGTGAGTCAACAACGCATATACTGCGTCTTTCATATTGACTGTTATATAGAATTTATAATATTATTTATAATTATTACAAAGGGGTGGATAGCACTACATGATATATACAATCTTTTCTCACCACAGTGTATAAAAATCTCAAAAATATAACTTCACGACAGGTTATGTCAAACGCGAACATTGCGATTGACTGACAAGTTACCAACATATAAGACGCTGACGCTTCGTGCTAACAGTACGCGCGATTTTTAAAAGTGTAAGAATGAATAATTTTGTCCAAACTGTAACAAAAGTATTAATACTAGTCAATATTGACTATTGAGTACTTTTTATCAAAATCAATATATTACACAAGAAGTTCAAAACAGTTATTTCGATACGAAATTAATATACGAAACTTCATTTAAAACAATATAATGATCCTATACTATTCTCAAAATGCCATACTTTGTACGTGAAAAATATTTTAATTTTTTTTAAATTTTTAGGTATAAATTACAATCTTTTTAATAAAAATGCGTTTGATAATTATGATTAGTATGTATTACCCTAGTAAGCCCATGTCACTTTAAAAAACCGTTACATTTTTATATGAGATAAAATAACATCATTATTGACTAGTCCGTTCTATTTATTGAAATATGATATGAAGCCCTTTGAAAAGTAATAAATATTCAGTTTAATGACGAGTCGAGATAATATTTTGACACATGTTTATATATTTATTTATATTTATACAACACAATTGTACAATTATAGATATTATATGGTACATAACTTAAATTAATAGATAATAATACATACAATATAAAAATGAAATATAATTTAAAAAAAAAAACAAATGTTCACTTAAAATCCTATTCTAATTTTCACAGAATAATTTACTGAAAGTTATAACTCAAATACTCATCAATAGAGTAAAACACTTGCTCTTTAAAAAATGTGTTGAGTAGTTTATAAAATTTCCTATTTCCAACTTCTCTAATAACACAACAGCGTGAAGTGATATTTCTTGTCAGCGATTATGGGATTTCAAACATGTACATGTGTAACATGTATCCACAAGCGCCATGTAAAAATAACAAAAATACCGGTATTTTTAAGTTAAATACCGGTATAAATACCTTCGAAGAATTAGGCGATTTACCGGTATTTCGGTATACCGGTATTGCATTCCCTAATTCTCACGGCTCAAACCTTCGTAGAAGAACCGGGGTTGCGTTTTTCTCAGAAATACGAACATTTTGTTTGTGAACATAAACACAGAATATTTTTGCACTTTCGTGCTACAACTATAAGTATTGCCCCCGAAATGCACCAATGACCGTCACCGCCTCCCTGGATAGCCGCAACGCCCCCGAGGGGCGCTGGCGCCCCCTTTGGAATTCAATGTAAAAGTGTAATTTAATAACAAAAACTTACAAATGTTTCTATCGGAAGCTTGATTGTCGTTTCAAATCTGCACGGTGTGCAATTATTTAATCCATAATGTTCGAGTTTTATGAGAGTAACAATTGAAGATCTTAAATGAAATGCAATTTTTGAGGAGGCGTCAAATCACGTACCCAAAATGTTAAATTATACATTTTTATATAAAGAAAATGAAAAATTGTTTGGAAAACACAACCTGAAATATATTAACCAGTAAAATTTATTCAAGTGTTAAGATTAATAATATTGTATATTGCATTTCGATGTGATAGTTTTGCATGGCAGTTCACCACATAAAAAGTTTAACTTTTGCTCGAAAATGGTTTGCGAGCGACAAATGTTTCGCTTGTTTAAATAGTTTAATTTTATGTGCTTCTATATGAATGTATTGATTTTTATTTGTTCATAAGTTTCTTGTTGAGCGAAAATAAATCTAAAAATGTGTTGTTAAATTAGTTCAAGTACGATTTGCCAAAGAGTTCAAATTATGTATTGTATTGTTAATTGTAAAGTGCCGGTAGTTTTCTCAAATTATGATTTTTGTTTCGAGATGTGTGAGTGGTCTTTGAATATGTAAAATTGTTAAAAATCATGGTATTTGAAACAGAATTTTGTTTGTTGAATGCAAACAAATTTAAAAATAATATTACTAACAGATGTTATGCTGAAACGAATTATAAACACTGTTATTAATTACACTTCTGCGGTATAAAAAATAGATACAATACTACAATATCAAAGTGCGATTTTATTGCAATCAGATAAAAAAACAATTACGCATTACTGGAAATTGCTCAATTTATATATTTAATCTATTAATTTGTTTGACAGTAGTAAGCAAAATGATCCATATTTATTATAAGAACAGGTTTATTTCAAAATGAAATATGTTATGAATATGGTAGAAAGTTACTGGTACACAGTTTTGCTTCTATAGAAAATAATATGAAAAATAAAATGTTATGGATGGAAAAACATTTATTCAAATATGTACATAATGCGAGAATGTAGTGCATATTGCAAGGTGTTTTCTGCACAATTTGAAATTAATATAGATTATAATTGATTTATATATCAAATGAGATGTAATCAGAATCTTTGTGCCTCAAGTTCATTAGAATTTTATTGGACTATTTGTTCATGAGTACCCAACTGTGACGATGTAGAGAAAAATCTTGATTTGTAATAATTCATTATGATATCAATGATTTATTTGCTTTGATGTGTCCGACTACTTGACACATCTCTTTTATATGTAATCTTGGTAAGCTTTCATTACAGTTCAAGATATTCAAAGGATCTCTTTATCCTTGTGATTATGGAAATATTTTTCTATCAAATAGACAGACACTGCTCTGGGTTTGTCATATTGACTAGGTGTAGTGCACATGTCTAGAGTTTCAGGCGGGTTTTTATTCTGAATAATATATTTTTCATTGAACATCAGAGATTGGTTTGCCTTCTTAACAATATCAAATATATCAAATGAAATGATAACTGAAGAAGAAATTTTAACACATCCATAAGTATTTTGAGGTATGTAGGAAAAGTGTGATCACAATTAATAGTAGTATATCAAACGCATTAATTGACCTTCCATCACCTCCATATATAATCAATCAAAAGGATATTTTTAATTTGTACGGGCTTCTTATTCATGGATCAAATATAATTTGTCAAACAAAGGTATTTTAAGACTTTCAGAAATTATTCAAGGTAGTGAAGATGGATTTGTCCAACTCAATTGTGATGACAAAATTTTTGGACCTTCACCTGACTTACCTGATATCTGGTACAAGTTCTTTTCAATCTTCAACAAATTACTCATATTGTATAATATATATCACCAAATTTATGAAATTAATATACGAAGGAAATTGAGAATATCATGCAGCATGGATGTTATATAAAGAAAAAGTAATATTGAATAAAATGAATCACTCGACAATTGATAGTTCAAAGGTAATTTAAGACTTTCAGAAATTATTCAAGGTACTGAAGATGGATTTGTCCAACTCAATTGTGATGACAAAATTTTTGGACCTTCACCTGACTTACCTGATATCTGATACAAGTTCTTTTCAATCTTCAACAAATTACTAATACGAAAAACTAAACTTCAACGAAATTAATATACGAAGGAAATTGAGAATATCATGCAGCATTTATGTTATATAAAGAAAGAGTAATATTGAATAAAATCAACTCGTAATCACTCGACAATTGATAATTGGAGGACAATTACTGATGCAATAAATTACATTTAACTAATTTTAAATATTCAATGAGCCACACAATGTAACACGTAAGATATGATAGTAGTTTCTTTCTTTTTTACCAATATTTGTAAATGGAAAACTACCAACACACAAATACTAACCAACAATACATACACATAAATATTACAATTTAAATATTTCAATGTGGTAATTTTAATGTAAAACCATATAATTAGTGATTATAGTTCATTAATATAATTAACAAATGTAACGTCACATAAGATTTATTTTTGCCCATACATCATACTGCACATGTCGAAAGTAAAGTTTGTCTTTTTATGTTGTTGCTTGTCTCATATATGCTCTAGTCGAATACGTTAATTTTTGTCTAAACGATATGTAAATTTTAGAAAAAGTAACACCCACGTGCGCGTTTCGATGACTTTATAAGTTTCACAAGTTTCTATAAATAAAATACATATTTCAGATTATGTTTATGGTACAAAAAGCTTCAAGGTTTTAATGAAAAGCAAGGCAAAGCAAAACCAATTTTATATTGGACGTTTTGGATATATTTTTTGTCTCCTGCCTCAATAATTGTTTCATAAGATGTTTAAATTGTTACGGCGCTTTTTTTCGTGGTATTTTCTGTAATCCTAATGCGCATGCACTATCTTACAATTCTTGCAGTTCTTGATTGGCCAGGTGTTGTGTGTTAATCTTCAGGACAGACTGAAATGTCACAGGTAGATTTTTCCTTTGGTACATTGGAGTTTTAATTGCGATCATCTTGGCTCTCGATTTCATCATAAGTTTTCTAATCGCTTTCAGATTACAGCTCATTTAGAAAAACAGTATAAAATATTAAAGAAGAAACATTGATAATCGTATCATAGATAGATCAAAAGAAAGTAATATGCATATAGAATAATATAAAAAAATGTAAAAAAATATTGTTTATTGACTAAGTTAGACTTTGTTTTTTTGTTTGACAGTAATTGTATATTTGGCTTAAGCTTCGTAACACACAGTTTTAATTGATCTTTTAAAAGTTTAAATGTTCATCTGTAATTTGCGTTCCTAAATTTGTTTTTTTTTTTAACATGTGAGAAAATGTCTCGCGTTTCGGTAAAAACGGTTCGGTAATTCCGAACCAGGGAAATAAACAGTGACCTTATTGTCGACGGCATGAATATTCAACAGTATTTTTCCATATTTATATGGGATCCTCTTTAGATTCCTTGCTTGTACAACCCCCAAGATAAGTGTCATTTTGCCGTTTATTATTTGAAGTGCATTGTTTGTCGTAGTACGGCATGCCTTATTATTTAATACAGTTCTTTCCTGGTCATCTCTAAGGTTTCCTTTGACCACTAGCGCCAAGACATCTGCATATGCAAGAGGTTCCATAGTTTTGCCCAGCTGAGTTAGGCTGTTTAGAGAAACGTTCATGCAGAAGTTCCATGCGGCAGGTCCAATTATGGAACCCTGTTGAAATCCCTTCTGCATGTTCCTCTTAATCATTTTGGTGTTGCCTGTTGCATAAGCATTTCTTTTTTTAACGTAGTCTTTAACTATATTTACCATGAGGCTGCTAAATTTGGCCTTTGAGGTTATCAAATTTCTTATCGAATTATTAAAAGTTATGAGTGCGTCTTTCGTGGAGGCGCACGCCTTGAAGTGTCGTGCGTTGCACATATTAATTTCTCTATACTTTGCATGGTTTCGCTCTACTAGTATTTTCTTGAAGACCTTCTATTTTAGAACTTCTAATCAGCACTTCCATTAAAATCAAAAATAATTCGATGTAATGATAAATTATAAGCTTTTTGGAATTTTATATCGAAATTTTACAATTTATTTGTTGATTTTCTATTTAAAGTAGTAATAAAGTTTGTGATTGAGTTACATTTCCAGGCCGATTCGATTGAAAAAAATTAAAATCAGAGTATTTAAAGTAATTTAAAAAGAATTGTAAACAAGATACTCAAAATTCGTGAATAATTTGCACAAAATTACAAGGTGCATACAACTCGTAATCTTTTTTACGTCTTTCTTAAAACGTACCTTAAGTTTATATAAAATAAAAATGTCAGAATATAATAGGCTACATTAACCTTAAGTGATAGAACCTTTTTTCTTTCTATATTTGCTTAAGTGGTTTATAAATAAAAAAATTGTTATTGAAGTGCGTGAATAAATTTTACTTTGCAATGATTTAATTACATTCGTGCACGTATTTTCATTTCTGGAATGAAAGTTTTCACACCTAAGATCGAGCAATGTTGCTATAGCTATCTCCAAATTATCTTCAACATTCGAAAATCGTCCGTTTGCAGTGTCGACTAAAATTTATTTAGGTTTGTTCGAGCGGAGTTGCGCGAGTAGACAATTAACCAAAGGTATAACTTTCTAAATGGTTACATACTGCCCTCCAGACAGTTTCCGAGTATAGTACTCTTAAGGGCTGCAGTATATTTGATAGCACCAATTATCTACTTCAGCTGCTGATAGTTATAATATGTCTGGTGCATTAGAATCGCGTATAGTTACTTCAGCCACATATAGTGCCAACTTCACAAATCTCTATAACTAACATAACAAAAGGCAATGGTTATCGCTAACACACCTTAGTAGTGTAGTGTATACGGTATACCTGTTGTTTTGAAACAGGAGTTTCACCTCGTTTTAACGTCTAATATTAATGTTGAGTGGTTCCCATATACTTTCGATTTGCGCTTTTCTCAGCTTGTCTGTAATCTTATTATTTTTTTATAAATAATTTACGATACTCTTTCCATCTCAAACTCCGAACAGTAAATACACAGTTTCGACAACTTGTTAAGTTATCATGGTTATTAGTGTGTTTTACCATTTGTGATGTTAAAAAATATATATATTTTATCAATGTGCACATACTCATACCATGGATTAATAATGGTTTCATATGCTATATTAGGATACAAATTTTTTATTTGTACTGAAGGCTAAGATGCTAGCCGAAAAATATGGATTTTAAATAAATAAACTCTTAAAATAACTCTCATACTATTTTTATTGATGTTACGCCCGACTTTTTAACTCAAATTAAACACATATATATATATATATATATATATATTATATATATATATATATATATATATATATATATATATATTGTGTGTAACATATATTAAACTTATTACTAACCATATAATAGTTTAGCCTTTTACTGCTTGCTATTCATAAGATTACATTTATTTTTTATGTTGCTTCCTCAACAGTCTTTGCTTTGAATTAACATTTTGTTGCAGACTTTGAGCTCTGGACTTTCTAACACTTCTTTCAGCGAAGTAAAACGCCACTGATACTTTAAGATGGGCGCGAACACATTTCATCATAAATACCAAAGCATGTTCATCAAACTTTGACATTCTCTCAAAGCCAGTTATGCTGTCATTATCTCGCAATACCTGCTGAAATACTAATTTCATCAAACATAAGATCACTGTTTCTATCAATAGATATGCGCAATGCCTTCATGAAAAATTTATCAATGCCGCTGTTTTAAATTAATACCAATGTTTTCGAAATTGCGCTTTTAGCGGTTTTTTTTTATATAATGCTATTCCAAGGGCCTTTTTGTCAAAGTTAATGTTTCGGATACATTTATCATTTTGTCGTTTGAATAACGCCGTTTGGGGATTTTTTTCTTTTTAGTAGGCGTACTTAACATATTTAAACCCTGGATCAGTAAATCAATTGCTACAGGTATCACTGAATCGTCTTCAAACACCAGACAAAAAATTAAAAAAAAACACCAGACAAAAAAACAAAAAAAAAAACACCAGACTCCGAAGAATTATTTTCTTCATTCTAAAACGAAATTTATTTTATGTGATGTTTAACTTTACTTTTTGTATGTAATTACCGAATTAGCTAAACGCTAACAAAATCATTAATATTTACCTTTTTTTCGTTCTTGTATAATTTAGTGCATTTCTGGCGACAAGTAACACAGATTTTTCGTTGAAGTGACTTGTTTGCAGCCGCCAAGTTAGAGCAACTAAATGTTGTTCTAAAACTGTTCGAAGATTTTTACTTTTTGATGACCACACAAATCGAATGGATTAAAACATCGATCCCTTCTTATCCTGTCGTCGCTTGAGGTTTTATTAAATTTTGGCATTCAATGAAGAGAATGAATAGAATGAAAATGATTTATACAACTTGCAAACAGCAAGCCTTGTTCAAGTGACACGAGCGGCCGGTCGCGCAGTTTCGATATAACAGGCTCCCGATCTAATTGTAAAAAGAATTTTGTAGTATTGTCAATTACAACTTTAGTTTTATACAAGTATTCAAAATTATATATCTTTTAATCGTTTGTATTTTGTTCCAATTTTTCAAGAAATAGATTTAACTAGTATTCGGTTTGTGTTGTCTTTTTGGGTGTTACATCATCTGTTGAAACGCTATTTGTATGTTTTTTATGATTTACGATTTTTCACTCACCTTGTTGCCTAGAGCTCATTAGCTCAAGTCACTTGGTTGATTAACTATTTCCATGTTTATACTGCTCTTATTAATGTCTGTTTCAACATTATTGATACTTTGTTGGATAACTGTTTCCATGTTTATACTGGTATTATTAATGTCTGTTTCAACATTATTGAGACCTCGTAATGTTTTGACAACAGGATTCTTGACATGCTTATTTTTCCCGGTGGGAATCATGTTAAACAGGTAGTAACTCTGAGTCACCTTCTTTAGGTTTTTCATCCGAAAACTCATGTATTGCTCTTACTCACAATTCTTTTTAGTAAACTTAATTCCATAGATTGAATTGATGCTAATTAAAAGATAATGATTGTCATCTAACCACTTATTTCCACACAAATTGAAGAAAATATTCAATTTAATGGCATATTTACCCAAAAATCCTATAGTATATAGTTATAGTTATACAAACCTTTTTTTAGTTCTGTTTCAGAGTCAGCAGAGTTTTTCTTGTGCTGGCATTTATTCAAAAGAAAAGAATTTTTCCTACATAGGTGAAAATTGACCGATTTTTTAGATTTTTTGTTCCATGTTACCATTGTATCTCTCATATCATCACAAACATATTTTTAAATGTAGAACATCACAAACTTATTTTTATAACTCAGTCAATTAGTTAATCTTAGTGTTAAATTGGAAGATTTTAATAATCCATGGTATCAGGATATGGTAATGCACGCACTACACTATGTATTATAAACATTAAACTTGTAACTACAATATTTTCACAAAATACTAATTTAAAAAATCACAAATAGATCGTGTGTTGTTCTTAGGCTGGTTGAAGATATAATGGGGAAAAGACTTTTTAAAAAATATTTTTACCAAGGTTATACACATGTGTGGAACGAATTGCGAGTTCTTTGCGCGACGTTTTTATTGTTTTGTGAGAAATTTATAAATGCTATCTAAATAAAAGAGATTTGTGTCGCACAGCGTGTTAAGTTCATTCCGTTTATTTATTGTTTTATTGTTATAAATAGTTTAAAAAGATCCTTCTATAAATCTTTGTTTAAATAAATTTTGTTCGAATTGTAGTACAGTCGGGTTAGAAAAGTCCATATTGTGTTTTTAAGTATAAATATGCTCCGCAATCATAGTTTTAAATTATTTAGGATTTTTTAAATTATTTTTATGTTGTTGTAAACGTTTCATTAAGTTCTGGCTTGTTTCTCCTGTGTAAATTAAATTACAATCTAGACAATTTATTTGATAGACGAGATTTCTAAGTCGTTCGATATTAAAAGGGGTTTTTGTTTTGGTAAAAATAGTACTAGTCGTTGTACTAAAATTGTTTACAAGTCTAGGTGCAGATTTATAAAAAAGTATTTTCCAAGAAACATATAATTTTTTAATGCATGGCAAACATATTACACCAGAATGAGTTTCTGAGTGAGGTAAATCGTTATGTACTGTGGAATTGTCCATTTTATTCAAAAGGTACGTTCGTCTGTTACTGGTTACGGAGTTTATAAGTTTTAATGGATAGGAGTTTTCTGTTAGAATTTTTGTAATTAAGTTGATGTTGTTGTCCCAAAATGTTCTGTCCGATAGAAGTATTGCGTAGTCAGTTAGATTTATTATAGTACCTATTTTCATTTTGAGTGGATGATAAGAAAAATAATTAAGGTAACGTCCAGAGTTAGTTGGTTTTTGGTACCAATTTATTATTAGTTTGTTATCACGTATACTTATGTACGTATAAGTTTTATGTCTAAGAAACTTATCGAGTTCATTGTCTCCAATTCTACTGTAAATTTTAATTTTTTATTGACGTTATTAAATTGATCAATTATCATAGTGACATCGTCACTAGGGATACAAGTGATAATGTCTTCTACATAATGGTAATAAAAAATATGTTTATTGTAATTTTTAAAAATTGTATTTTCAAGAAGTTGTAAAGATATTTCTGCTAGAGATGGACTTGCTGGGCAGTATCGGCGCAAGGCGTCGGCGGTGTCGGCGGCCAATATGATCAAATTTTATAAGAACTTGCGTTAATTAATTTTGCAAAACAATTGGCTGAACCCTTTCTTAAGTTAGCCAAAAAAAAATCAAATTTTTTTGGTAATACCCGGTAATCATTGAATTTTAGAATAACCAATTAAAATTTGTGTTTATTTGTTTAAATCTGTATTCTTATTGATAAGGTAGATTATTTATACGTATTCGGTTCATGAAAACTTTCATCTAAATAAAATAACACCTACTAGTTCCAATTTTGTTGTCAAACGATTAAGAAGAACATGCAATGTCGATAAACCATACAATGGGCCGGCCGTGGTCCCGTGAACGTCCTAGTGAACAAATCCTAGTCCCGGGTTCGAATCCAACCTCGGTCGGTTCGGTATCAAAGCAGCTTGATGTACAGAGTATACCATAATGAACAAAGACAAATGGTAAATATAAAAATATTGAAATCTAAAACATGCATAAAAAATTGGTATCATATGAATCACTACAAATATTTATATAAAATGCAAAAGCAAAAAATTAAGAGACGTGGCATCATCACATTCAAGTTGAATTTGACCTTTTCTGTTTATTACGGACTCTTTTAAGAGCACGATTCTTTCTACATTTTATTAGAGCCTTTCGTTTTACTGGATCATTAATATTGCAATGAATATATTTCCCAGTTAGGTGCCTACCAACGGTCTTACACCAAAACCTTATAAAAAAAGTAAGGAAAGAATTGCAAAATATTTTTTTCAAATCATGAACTAAACAGGTGAATTTGAAATCATAAAAAACATACTTGTAAAGCATATTTCGAAGTTTGTCTTTGAGACTGTTTTCGACACAAACATCTTGCATAAAAAAATCGACTACGTTGCTGCATTTGCAGAACAAATAATAAAATTCCTTTCCTGATACGAAAAGAGATTTTCCAGTGTAATCTCTTGATTTAATGTAAGACGCCTTATCATCATTGATGGGTTCTGATAAGATGTCAGATGTACACGTCGAGCATTTTTTAATTAACTTCATTAACTTTTTGGCATAAAAACCAGCAACATATGCGTTTGCTGTTTCCTCGTACGCATTCAAATCTCCGAAAGAAAAAAAATCAGGAATAATTGTTTTCTGATCAAGGGCAATATCATTTGGGTCTTTATCATCAATTAAAAATGTTTTAAAGGGGGCCGAGTATGCCAGTATTATCATCATCTTCACAATTTGCAGATGGTGAATGATATGATGACAAATTATTAATTATTAAGGTTTTGAAGGTTGCAATAAAATTAAAGCAATTCAAATTAGTGTTACAACCGCCCTGGCTTCTGACACTACTAAAAATATTTTCCAGGGAATCCTGGTTGAAATATCTTAAACATAAATGATCAAAACGCTGTCAAACAAGCAGTTCAAGCAGTCCATGAACTTCAAACATTAACTAGTGCCATAGGTAGTTGCCGAAGCATCTACCTTGGTAAAATATGAATTTTGAAGTCCAATGGCTACACGCTTTGAGAACACTTGTGCCGCTAATGATACCTTCATGACTTTCGAACATTTTTGATAAATATGTTGAGCGGTTAAAGTGGGACAACATCGATATATGCTTAACTTAGAGCCATACTCATAAAAACTCAGAATATCACTCCAAGCAGCTTCGAGTTGTACCCCCTTTGTGCTGGTAAATTTAACATTACATTTTGAAAAGTTATTCCTCATACACTTCAACATATGAGGAGGATCAATCACTCAGATGAGATAATGATGATTGCAATGTTTTAAAAATGCTTTCGTTAATGCCACTATGCATTGGAACTTTTGTAAGTAACTTTCGCAAAGATGTTATCGAAGGCAAAATAAATATGTCTCCAGAATCTATAAGCTTTTGGACTTGTCTTTAGTAGAGACAAAGCAAGTACTTTTTCATCTGTAGTGAATCTTCTTCCTTGAACTTTTTTAGAGTGTTCTCTAAGCTGACATGTAATGAATTGACGTGCTCGTTCGTTTAAGGTTTCAGGAATGTGGAAAAATTGTTTCGCATACATCACACTTTGTCGTAGCCTTGTATGACTTACAATTTTTTTGTATTCTGAGCAGGTTCTTTTTCAATTATTTTTATAAAAGGTATAATTTTTTTGCCTTTGGTGTCAGGCAGGACACTTGCTTCACTGAAAATAAACATGATTTAGCATTATTTTTAAATAGAGAGACTATTGAATATTATATTTATTATATTTATTCACCTGTATTACGTGTTGGCGTGACATGTCCCTGATTTTCCATTGTATTGGACAGAAATTCTTTATTTGCTACAACTTTATCAAAACTTGCAGAACATTCCTTATTGTTATTTTGTGGCAAGCTTTCCGAAGTATAACATTCCGCCTGGGTGGAAATGTTATTTGTGCTCAAACAATGTTCTCCCAATAATCGATAATTAACATTTTTTCCTTCAATTGTTTTCATATTAATATCAAGCTCTAAAAATTATGAGAAATATATGATTTTACTGTATATTGAACTTTGTTTTTTTATTGAAAATACTTACAAAACGTTGCTCTATCCAAAAGGCAATTTTCTTCGTCATATGGGTCTCCATGAAATCCTGAATAATAGACAATGCCAGTATGGTCAAGACTACTGTATAAAATTATCAACAAATCATAGAAATATTTACAACAAACAAGGTTTTAAATTTTATAAATAAATAAATAGTTTGATACTATTTAACAATATGGTTAATTATATTGCTCTTCGAATGACATTTGTACAGCATTAAGATATAAATGATTACATTAAATTGAAAATAAATAAATAGCAAGCATACCTTCCGATACATCATAATTTTTCTGCAATTTTTGCGATACACCATCATTTGCTGCAATTCTGTCCAAGTTATTTGTTACTTGAACGCCTAATAATAGCTGACAAATTGTTAACAAAATATATACATTTGCATATTATATAACATTACATTCTTTGCAATACTAGCCAGGCATATTTAAAGTTGGCAAAGCGTTAACTTTAAGATTTGTCATATTTTTCTTTTGTGACTGTGTTTTGCAACAATCTGCAAAATGATTGTCGCAAACAAATCGACTTATTCGCATTTTTTCAATCTCCACATCATCCAATTTTGGATTATTCACTTGCCTAATCCAAATCTCATACGTCTATAATATTTTGCTTTTTAATTTATAACCTATTGAAGAAACACAATATTAAATTTTACATACCTTGTCATTCCTTGTTGGAAAACCATGTAATCTCACTGTTTTCTTATTTCCTACGCAACCAGGAACGTGACAAGTCATTTTTAACACCTTCACTGCACTTTTATAACTTTATATAGAAAATTCTTTAAACTTCACCAACTAATCGAAAATTATATCAGAACGAACTACGAACGTAATGGGGATTTACGGAATTTACCGGCACAGTATAGGGAAGGGGTTTACGGGAGGGATTGGAATTGCTCGTATCCATCATAGCGTTCGACTTACGCATGACGGAAGTGGATACTCGCGACTTCTGCGCTAACTAGCGTCGTAAGCGCGAATCATGCAAGCGATCACTGACATTTGTTAGAAGTTTGCGCCCCATGATTCAGATATTTTATTTATATAGTCTTGCTTGTCTATGACAACGGTGATGTTGCCTTTATCCGCTTTAGTGACCACTATATTCGAATGATTTTTGAAAAATATTTTGCAAGCTTTCAGGTCTCTAAGAATATTATCGTAGTTTGTATTTTTGATATTAAAGGAATTAATATGTGAGATGATTTTTTTTATAAAAACGATTTCAAGTGTGAATTTTAGTTTTCGGATCATTGATTTGTTGTAAACCATATTCTAAGTTACTGAGCAATTTAATAAAGTTGAAATTACGGCAGGTAGCACGAACTGAAAAATTAGGTCCTAAAGCGAATATGTACAAGTCTGTCTGGTATGTAGATAGAAGAATAATTTTTGAACCATCTATCAATGATATTTTTATCTAAAATTATTTTGTTATTTTCTAATTTATTTTGTAATAGCTTATTAAATTTATTATTATAAGAAAGTTTCCAACTATTATTCCAGTATTCCAACTAAGTTTTCAAAGATATCAAATTCCACTGTGCGATACAGCCAATTTGTGATTTTTTCAATTTTATTTTTGAAATTACAAATATTTTTGATACATCTGTTAATTGTTAGTGTAATGTATTTTAAACTGACTTTTCGTAAACTATTGTATTGGGAATTATTTCTAATGAATTTGAATTTTTTAATGTCTATTTCGTAAAACTTAGGTACAATTTTTTCTTTACATTTTAGTAAAAACACTTGTTTGTTGAAATTTAAGTTAAGTTTAGAATTGAGCTTTAGATATTTTTTTAAATTGTGAAAAAAATGTAGAACCCATAGTTGGTCCTAATAAATTCAAGAAATGAAAGGTAGTGATCTGAAAAATGATTTTGATTTTCTTGTAATCTCCAATTATTATGCTGTAAAATGAAAGTAACGTTTCCGCTGTGATGATACAAAGTGGGCCTTCACGATTTGCTATTGCAACAGCAGCAGATGATGACTCGTCAGAATCAAATATTGAAATTGAGCCATCGAATGTTGCTAGAGCAAGGCAGATCAGAAGAAGAACTACATTACAAGAAATCAGGGACGATAAAAGACAACTTTATAAGGAAATGTTAGAAAAAGAAAGAGAGAAATTAGCAATTTTAAAAAATAAATATGGAGCTGTATAAATTATTACATATTATTTATTACACCATCATATGATTTTTTGAATATATTATTATTTATTATAATATATTATTAAGTACAAATTATTTCATTATATAACACATTTATTTAACTAATGAAATACCAGATCTAATATGAAATAACATTTTGAATATTTTTAAAATGTTATTTTCAATTTCTTCTGTATTCTTTCCGACTATTTATAAAATGATAAAAGCTCTTGATATTTTATAATTTGATTATTGTAAACCGGCTACTATTTGATCCCGAAGCAATCGGGCATCTATTGCTTCAGCATTAACTTCATTTACAACCGAGGACTCAATGTTCAAACGAGAAACATCTTTGCTTCTCTGCAAACATTCAAAATTTTTGTTGATGTTCCAATTCTGTAAAACACAGCATGCTCTTATAAAATGGCAAATAAGATAGATGTTTTTAATTTTAAGGGGGTATTTGTATAATTTGTTTTACAAATTGGCGGCTGTTTGAAAAAGTGTCTTTTTTTACTGTTTTTTGAGTTTCTAGAATTTGTTAAATATAGTAAAATGGGAATTTGGGGATGATGCTAGTACAGGCTACAGATGGGTCTATAAACAAGACTCTCTGAACATTTTAAATGAATCGGTCGAGTAGAACTCGAGAAACCGTGTCAACAATACTGGAAAAGTCCGTTCTGAGGAAAACGCATTTAAAGTTGTCAAAGTCATATAATGATATGTTATACTTCTTTTATTTAATCTGCCATTCCTGCTTCATGCATCGGATCTTCTTCTAAAAAAAAAAAAAAAAACTATTTTCTGCCTTCCAATGAAGCAGTTCTAGCCGCCTTTGTAGCGTTGGATGTACGTATTTCAGATCGTTCAATCCCGGCGTTGCTCGTCTTACAGCAAATGAATGAGTTTCTGGCCCAATTTGCGTTACCATAAGGGTCATCAAGTTTAAAATTGGAAAGAAACCTTCATTGAATATGCAAACAGCAATAAATGTTGCTATTTCAATTATCTGAGATCGGGAATGAATATGTTTCGGCGCTAAAATCCAAATCAACAAGTTTAGAGATTCATTATTGTTCTGAGATCCTGAGCCTATACATCGAATTAATAATTCATCTGACGATAAACTGTCATAAACTGATCTAATGAGTTCCTAACGCCTTTTGTCAGATTAGACCCTGCCAAACCAGTTTGGAGACCGGGTCAGCAAAATGCCTATATCTCCGAAAATAATTCAAATTTTCAAAAACCTTTCCCTATCCATATTCTTAGATGGTTAAACTTTGAAAATATAAAACAATAAAAAAATTTTTTTTGAATTTCTGCACTAGAAAACCCCCTTAAGTGACAGTTGCCTAAACAATTTTGTTTTAATAACCTAAATATATTTTCAATAGTTCTTCGAACACTATTAAGTTTTTTATTGAATTTTTTCTGGGTTTGTGTGAGAGAATGAATATTTCGAAATGGTGTCATCATGTCATGGGTAGGCTGCGTCTCCTAATAAAATGCATCGATCACAGTTTTGATTCAAATTTAAACACAAGTTTGATCTCCTAAGTATTCTGGCATCATGCACTGAACCAGGATATCCAATGGAAACACCAATAATTTTGTTCGGATCATCACAATCAGCTTGCGTCTAAAAAAAATAAATTAGAACTGGATTACAAATATTATTATATGAATAAAGTTTCCGCACATTTATGGCATAATATCCTTTCCGGTTCAAAAATGATCTTGGATTCTTTGCAAGACTGTTTATACGTATGTGGCACCCATTGATTTACTCCGATTACATTAGGAAATTCCTTTTGTGAAAATCCTTCGGCAATCAATAATTTTTTCTCGCAATTTTGCCACTTTATACATTCTGAACTGACACGGCTTAGAAAAGAATTAATTCTTTGAACTATTCTATGTAGAGAACTTAAAGTGATCCCTGTAGCTGGCACTCTCATAACCCGCAAACCACAAAAAAAATCTGCACTTAAAATTATATTTAATTATAATCTTCTTTAGAACAACAACAAATTTATGATGCACCTACGCTTATTTTTTCGTGTATTCCATATATGCTTAAAATGTAGATTGTACTTACTTCATATTGGTCAGATATTTGCTTACAAACATTTCTGCTTACTCTGAAGTGTTCCAGAAACGGAGCCACATCATACAATGGAACCACTTTATCTGCCAAAATAAGATTACCGTGTATAGCCACATTGAATAAATGATTTAGTAATCACTAAACGTATTTATGATAGTGATTGATTTATTAATAGTTGTAAGTAATATTACAAAATAATTTATAAAGTTTTTTAGTAACAGATTGCATTTTACTTACCAAGATAACCGTTATTTCTTTTAACTTTCACAAACCTTAATAAATTTAAATCATCGTCCTCGTCATTATTATTACCGATTATTTTTGAGTCTTGTTATGAATACATATGCTAATTAATAATTACTTGTCTAAAAAATAATGTTTATAGATTTTCTCAATTTTGCTTTTAATTTGTTTGTTTAACAACATATGGTGGGAATCTATCGTTTGAAGATTGAACCTCCCATTCTCTATTCAGTGTGGTGTTCTTAATTTGTTCAGAATGTTTGAGTCCTTCTGCCTCGTTGATAACAAAGTACCATTCAATCTTCGATGTGTCTTTGATGAAAAGCTTGCTCTTCCATTTCTAACACTGTGTTTATAGCTATATCCATTCGCCTCGAGCATCTTCTCTTCAAAATGTGACTCTTTATCTGATTATGATAGCTCTCCAAGAACATGTTTGTATTTATGCCCAAGCCTTTCCTGTAACAGTATGCCCAAGTTTTGGTGGATGTATCACATTCGAGCTCAATTAAATAGGCATCTGATTTGGACTGGATTAATTACTCGTCGTAATTTTTCGTATACTGCTCTTTCTTTCTGTCGATTTCTCATCTTGAGTGCCGTTGCTCTTTTCCAACTCCTGGACACATGCCAGGAGCATAACAATTTATTTTCTGGTATTCCCATGACATGAGACCAAGCATTAAAATATGCTGGTGCATCATCAGTCATAAACGTTGTTGTCTTTATTAACCCTACTGACTTATAAATTTCTTGGAAAAATATTTTCAAAATGACTTCATCCTGCCTGTTGGAGAAACAAAACGCAACAGGTATTCCGCTTCCAAATTCATCTACAACTACCAGAGTGTGTAAATGATGACCATAGCCATTTGTCCCATGGGTTCCGTCAACGCATAGTTTGTCAGCGACAAATTTCATTAACATTTTGGCCTGCATGATAATGACCAAAATAATGTCTCCCTTATTTAGCCCATAATCAGCTGTACCAACTTCTTTATAAAACAGAACTTGGAACATTTTCTCAAGTTGCTTCTCTCTGACCCATATTCTCACGCTTACTTGATCATTAGGGTTTCTGTATGTCATATGTGGTGGTGAAACACGTTTTTTGATGTACCATATATCCTTTCTTGTAATCAAGGAAGCCCTGCGGGGTAGCATATTATCATCTGCAGCACTACGTATACTGCTTATAATAACATCATCTGCAACTCCAGCCAGAATTTTATCTGTAAAAATTATAATATTAATTTTATAGTACTAATAAATCAATAATTCATACATTTAAATGTATACATAAGTATGTATGTGTGCGTAAATTAATACATGGTAATGTATAAATGTACCTTCAATTATCTTTTGCAAATGTTTGTCGAGTGGAATATATTTTGCAAGGTTTTCGTGTCCCGCATGCGTCTTCCAGTGCATGACTTTAATTACACCATCACTATAATGCGTAGTACGGATTCGAGAAGGACACGCCTTTCCGATTTTTTTGGATGCTCTTGAAATTTTTCCTTTTTTCTTTTTATTGCAACTATACGAGCGGTGGCAATCGTAAAAAATAATTTTGTTCCCATCTTTAATTTGGTACCCAGACTTATCTATTACATATCGAGTAACATCCCTCTGCTCAATTTTATTTTTCCATGATTGAAAATCTATATAAAAATACCAAATAATAGAAAAGTGCATTGACAAAGTCTGTAATCGAAAATGAACAAACCATTAAAAGAAGAAAATGTGATTTCTTCATGCTGGATGTGGATGGTGTAATCAACTTCGATATGTTGATGTAAGCCATTGTATCTGGAAAATAACCTTTGACAATTGTCAAGGGGGCACAATATCCTAGATTTCCTTTGAGTACCTATTAAAACATAATATTGTTACTGTTTGCTGCATCATTATTTAATAACATGTGTTTGGTACACATTCCTGAAATATAGTTTATCTGCTGTTGAACACTGGTGCAAGAAGTGGATTGTGTGGCAATGGAGTTGATGATGGTGGTAGAAGTTGATGGTGTAGGTGAAATTGAGGCAGCATAGGAATGAAGGGCGACAGATGTTCTAGGGTTGATGCGGAAATTATTGAAGTAGGTGTTGTAGGTGATATGATCGCAATGAACTGTTTGAATATGTGAGGAAGAATTTGATGAGTGAGTGTCAGTGGCTAGAACAGAATTGGGGGCAGATGGTTGAAGAGGAATGGTAGGATGAAAGTGTATAATATGCCTTTTCAAAGCATATGTCGAATGCAAAGCCTTACTGCAATAAATGCACTGAAATGTTTGATCGAAATGCATGGGTTCTTTCCCATGCTTGGCCCTAATATGGCGATATAAAGAACTGTTTGTTTTACATACTGTAGAACAGTACAAACAGGTTTTAGTAGTCGTAATATCCATAAGAAATAAAATAAAAATGTAGATTATGTAAACATAATAGAGTAATAAAACGTAAGTGCTAAACCTTAAAATAGTAAATAAGCTATACCTTAAAATAGTAAATAAGCAAAGCTATATACCCTAAACAATGAATGAAATTAAAAGAATAACCTAACCTAAGTGGTAATCAGTAAAAAATGAATAAAAGGAAGCTTATAACTAAAGTGATATACCCTAAAATGATAAAGTAAAGTGAATAACCTAAGTGATAGCCTAAAGTAAATAATCTAAGTGCTAACCTAAAGTGATTAAAGTAAAGTAAAGAATGTAAGTGATTAAAGGAAAGTTAAGAATCTACGATAATAGTATAGTTAAGAATGTAAGCGATTTAAGTAAAGTTAAGAATGTAAGCGATTAAAGTAAACTTGATC
Organism: Ctenocephalides felis; assembly: GCF_003426905.1. Lineage (NCBI taxonomy): Eukaryota > Metazoa > Arthropoda > Insecta > Siphonaptera > Pulicidae > Ctenocephalides > Ctenocephalides felis. The sequence continues at coordinate 74,611,036 of NW_020536999.1, read as the reverse complement.
TAATAATCTAAGTGATTAAAGTAAAGTTAAGAATCTAAGTGAATAAAGTAAATTAATCAATAAAAGTGATAGGGGCTGAAAATAGAATGAAACTAAAAGCTAATGAGATGAAAAAACTCGCGTATCTTGCTGAAAAGAAACTAAACTTATTCCCTATAGAGGCTCTTGAATCCCGCAATAAAACAACAAATATAAAATGTAAAGAAATAAAATAGCGCACAATCAACAAAAGCACAAAATGATTAGTACACGTAGCAAAAAAACGTAATGAAAGAAAACGCGAATAAAAAATATAAAATACGAGACGACCGAGTTACACAATAAGCACGCCGAAAAAAAAATTATAGTAATGGAGTAATCGTAACAGCGAATCCAACATAAAAAAGTTGAAAGCACAGTGCAAAAGATTTGACAAATCTGTAATGTGTTACAGCTAACTTCAGCCAGCTTTCTCAGCACTTTGTTATCCGGTGTTTAGAAACTCTAAGCGCTGCGCAAGCAAGTGGATAAGCCGAACCTTCATCGCTGATTAGTTTGTGCAAGCACCGTATAGCCAAGTATGGAGCGCAGGCAGTTCCATATGTGACAGTTAATAATTCCAAACATTTTAAAGTTTCGTTCGGACCTTCGCGCCACAATATGCGTTGTAAATCTTGGTCTTCTTTTCTAACTCGAATTTGGCGAAACTATGTAAACACAAATTTGTAACATCTAAATTTTATCAAAATCTCGAAAATACTTTGCTGCAACTTTGAACCCGTATAAAGTACGTCATTTAAAGAATTTCCGGTTGAAGTTACGGCAGAAGCATCGAAAACTACGCGGATCTTGTCCGAATCCCTTTTGAATACCGCATGGTGTGGTAGATAATAATGCATACCGGAGTGATCAAAATTTGTTACAGCTGCGTTGATAAAGTCAGAGTACTGTTTTTTTAATAGTATTTCTTTTGAAGCGAGCTTCTAAATGCAAAAAGCGACGTTTAGCTTGTTGTAATGATAAACCAAGATTTACATCAACACTGGGCTTTAAAGGCAAAGCAACCACATAACTTCCATCAATCTCAAGAAACATTTTCCAAAAAATGACGCTCGCAAATTTCATCGTCGCTTGATAACGCATAACTGTCATTTACCTCATCGATTTGCCAAAAACTTGCTATAGAGTTTGCTAGCTGGACGTGATTAATGGAAGCCGTTAAGTTATCAACAGGACTAGAATTATTTCCGAAGTTTACAGCCCAACCAAAAACTGTATTTTGTAACACTGGTTTATCTTTTCCGAGCATAATTTTCTCATTTAAAAGAATTTGTGACGTATTGTGATTTTTACAATGAAACCGCATGAAACACCTTTTCTGAATGTGTCCCTTTCGGAGACAATTTGTACACATACTGTTTTGCGATATAAATATTAATCTGTCGTCTACCGTCTTACTTAAAAATTTTGCACAATTATTAATGTCATGATTATCCTTACACAACGGACATGATTTAGAACTAATTTCTTCTTTAGAAAAAAATCGCCGCCCGACTTTGTTCAAGAAAGGTAAATAATTCGGTTAGCATCGGCAGATTTTTGTGCGCTATTAGAATTGAATTTAAGTCGCATAGAGAAATCCAGTTTATTCAATAGCAAAAATGTAAGTAAGGTATCCCAATCATCGACACCGATGTCCAAAGCCTTAAGGGAATTAATTAATTGTTGAGCGGAATTAATGAAGGTCTTTAAAGTGTCTTTAGTTATTATTAACGGTTTCGGAATATCAATAAATTGTTGTAAAAATGTATAAGTTATGACACATTTGTTTTCAAATTTACTAGTTAATGTATCCCACGCTACTTTGTAATTAGCGTCGCTTAGTTGCAAATTATTAATATCCTCAGCGGCATCCCCGATAAGATGTCCCTTTAAATAATAAAATTTTTGAACATCGGTCAATGATTTATTGTCATTAATTGTCGATACAAATAAGTCCTTAAATCCCGTCCAATCTTTATAAGAGTCGTTAAATTGCGGGATATGTATATTGGACAGTTTTATTTGCGCTCCGGGAGTTACTTTAAATTTTGCTAGATTGAACTCTTTGTTAAATAAACTAACTAATACCTGACGTGTTAACTGTTACAAATGTATAAATATGATTGTTACAGAATGTTAATGCTTATAATACACAATGAAATAACAATCGATGAATTGTAACGGAAATATAAATTTCTGTAGCGCTAAATATAAATTAAATACAAAGCCTTTACGAACAAGTATTAGTCAAAAATGACAATAACAAATAATAATCAGTAAGGTAAATATATAAAGATAAATAAACAACGATTACAACCGTAGTCGTGAAATTGGTCTAGGAAAGTATGAGCTGTTCTTCAGGAAGGTCCTCAAAGTCAGCACTCTGGATTCATCTGAATGTTTCTGGTATTGGGTTGGCCTGGTAAGCACGCTGTCCAGGAAAGTATGAGCTGGTTCCTTTATAAAGAGATGAAGTCAGCACTCTGGATGCAAATACCAAGTTACCAAAAATATTGAGTCTCAATATTAGTCGAAAATAATTTCAGTTGCTGATCTATCAGAAAATTGATCTGATGTGCCGGATGTCCAGGAAAATATAAGCTGCTTCAGATAAAACACCAAAAGTTTAAAATCAGCCGTCTGGTTTCAAAAAAATGCACCACCGTCTCCGATATTAGATCACAAAACAACACGTAGAATTAATTGGCAGGAAAACACTTGCACTTATTATATTTTATCACAGTTTATCGCGATACGTGCAAATTACGTGCTCATAACACACCACCAATCAAAATTTAACACAAACACAGAATTTATGCCAGTAAATAATCCGTACAAAGTTATATTAATTTACCGGTATTCACTATATAAAGCACTAACCGGGTACTAGTTGTATTTATAACAAACTTAATATACGGCTCGAAGATGACCAATGGTTGGGCTGGCTACCATCAGTAATTAATAATAAAGCGGGCTGTAAGTAAATAATTGTTATCAGACGATAACCGTTCCAAATTTGAATCTTACTGAATAAAAACACTGTGATTGGTATAAATCTATATTAAATCTTCAAACTATTTCAAATTCAGCGGTGATTGAATATACTTGTTAACTATCCCGCTGCATTGTCTAGAGTCTAGACTAACTTAAAATTATGAATGTCGAGTGTACAATATTTAGGTATAAAACAGCCCTTGTGTGAATGACACAGGGCAGAGGCTGCGATATTCTAGGAAGTGTAACGCAATACTCGGCGGCGCCAAGGCACGTCGCATTGCAAATGTCAAGCCGTCAGAATATATTCTGACCACAGACATTTCATTTAAAGACGCAACTGCCTCATTTCAAAAATATATATCTTAGCAACTAGTGTTTAAGTACCTGGGGTAGGATTACTGTCCTGTGACAACCTATATGCCCCTACCTTTATATTGCTGTTCCGAATGTACACACCAGGTTCTGAAATAATGTAAGTTTTTAAAAATCTATCCATAAATTACATTTATAAATTTTATTATTCTTACGGAATCTATCTTTATTCATCAAACAATTTTTCTCTAAATATGGATCCCCAATGAACCCTACAAATATCAAGCAAAATATGAATTACGTACAAATTATTAGCATACATTCACGCATTATAGAACAAACCTGGCATATTTAGAGTCGGCAGGGCATGAACTTTAATACGCCTTCTTGAATTATTTGTAAAGTTATTGACTTTGCAAATATCTGCAAAATGTGTATCGCAAATGAAACGGGAATTGCCACAATGCAAAGGACTATCCAACTATCCAATAGAGGATTATTAGCTCTTTCCACCCAAACTGCGAACAACTAGGGCATTTTCACTATATTTCATTATACATTTTTATCATATGAACATAATAATATCATGCGCATCATACATACCTCATTATTACTCGCAAGAAAGACGTGCAATTTATTATTCAACCTGGAATTGGGGCAATTTAGAACATGACGCGACATATTAAACTTATTTATTAAATTTTCACTAAAACTTTTTAACAAAAACACGCATTCACAAACTTTGGTTATGTGTATGTGATCAAACTTGATAACTTCACGGGTCTTCCCCATTTGCACGAACGATTTGTAGTTGAATTTGAGTACACATGAGCCACCTGTTTTTAAAAATGACACTACTCAAGCTCAAAACAGTTCAATGCGCGTTTGTTCGGAAATAACTCCCCATGGTTTTACTGTTGAGAAGAGTTATAAAAAAACTTGGTGAAGAATACCAATTGTTCAAATATAGTGTGTGCCATGGCCGGTAATCTCCGAACAAATGAATATTACCGTGTTTTGAAATGGATTGGTATTCGAATTGATCAAAGGATGGCGCTACGATTTCCAATTTCATTGATCTAGCATGATCTACCTTTTTTGATCTCCATTTTCTATAAGCTGTCATCGCGTATTGTAGTTGAGCTGTGTTATATTTGTTTTTCTGTGATTGTTTATATATAGTTATGTTTTGGTGAATACTTTTTTCATTTATTATTAAGTTAAAGTGATCAGTTTAATGGTAAAGGGTAATGTGCCAAATTGTGATAACTCCACAAATATAATAAAAAAATGCATGTCTTTCCGGCATCTAATTATCAGGTATGTACATAATGATGTATTATGCATATAATGAATATGTATCATGAAAATGCTATGAAAATGTTCTTTAATGGATGACCTAACTCTTTGGTTTGTGGCAAAAATCGAATATAATTTGAAATCGAAACCAATTAGAAGAGTCTCCTTTCTCAATCTTTTATGCAGAACCAGGAGAACACTCTTCAACTCCAAGGACAAGGAAAAGTAATTATAACTCCAAATACTTTAATACCATTTGCAAAAAAATATTAATGAATGAATCTTATGTTCTTAGTTAGGAGATGAAAACCTAAAAACCATGAAAAAGATTTTTGCAGTACCCCTAAGGTACTTTTTTATAATAGTTGCAGCAATAATAATCAATTAATCAAATATGATATAACAATATGTTCAATAGAAATTTAATATAAGTCCTTGGTGGCGTAGGATTGCCTTAACACCCAGAAGATGTATGATACATCAAATTTTGTTCCGGGATTAAAAAAGATTAACAAACAATGCAATAATTTAAAGGAAAAATTGCAACAGAGTATACAATGTTCTGAAAAGTTTTGTAAATGTAAGGGCAAGAATTTTAATATTGTCTCAATTAAGAGAGTATACTAAAAGAACAGGCAGTTTTTAAACAGCAAGTTTAGTATAGTTTTAACTAAACCTCCTTGCAATAAAATCTGGATTAAAACGATAGATAGGTTTGAGCTACAATTGGCAGGAATTAAAAGTAGTTATGGGTTTTGGTTACTTATGTTTAAAAAACGACTTATACAGAAACTATTCAAAGATTTATTAATGCAACTATATTAATGATTGATGATTAGATAGCAAAATAACTATTAAATGCAGAGATAATAAAGAAGAATGTGTCATAAATGAACTTTAATCCTAGGAATTTAGTTTTCTCTCAGTTTTCATATCAATATATATATTTTATATTCTTAACATAAAACAAATACGCGTTACACTGTATGAGTGTTTTCAGCATATAGCAGTTTAAAATACAGTCTTTAACCAATTTATTAAACTTTAAAATCATCAAACCATGTCACCCAAGAACACCAACACGAAAGAGGCAAAAATCCCATACTAAATTAATTTTAAATACCAATACCTCAATAATAATCTACACAAAATCTTCACTGACACCGCTAAAGAACATGAGAAAATTAAAGAAATGCTAAGGGACTGCAACTATAGATGTTATACCTTACACGATCAAAGAAGAAATACCAAGGCAAATAACCATAACCGGTCTACATCCATCGATTACAGAGACAGACCAGAAATATGTCGTAACTAAGGTCGATAACAAACATTGGTGGATACATCTTCTCCCTGGGTAGACTATAGACCGCAGAACTGAGCGTTGCATTGCCACAAATGTCTCAATTTTGGCCATATCTCTTACACATGCGACTTAAAGTACAGGTGTATAAAGTGCCTCAATGTGCACGCTTCAGGCGCGTGCCATAAACTATCACATGAGGCACCGATGCGTGTCAATTGCAAGAGCGAACACCCGGCAAATTACTCCAAATGCAGCGCTCTTATTAACTACAAGGAAAAGAGGGAAAGCGACGCTCTCAGGAGAACTCAAGCGTATAGGCCAGCACCAACACCAGTGCCGCTGACGAGGAGCTTTTCGTCAGCTTTAAATACCACCAGCATTGGCCCAAATGTTAAATCAACGTATCCTCAACTCCCCGTTCCACCGTCATCATTCCGACATCTGATCCAATCCTCACCTTCACCGGTTGAGCCTACACCATCGTCGTCACCGATCAGGCCTGCACTATCGCAATCACCATTCCGGCCTCCCACCAGCCAGTCCGATCCAGATTTTAATAATCTTACACCTGTGACTTGAAGTACAGGTGTATAAAGTCCCTCAATGTGCACGCTCCAGGCGCGTGCCAGAAACTACCACATGAGGCACCGATGTGTATCAATTGCAAGAGCGAACACCCGGCAAATCACTCCAAATGCAGAGCTCTTATTAACTACAAGGAAAAAAAGGAAAGCGACGCTCTCAGGAGAACAAAGCGTATAGGCCAGCACCAACACCAGTGCCGCTGACGAGGAGCTTTTCGTCAGCTATAAATACCACCAGCATTGGCCCAAATGTTAAATCAGCGTATCCTCAACTCCCCATTCCACCGTCATCATTCCGAAATCTGATCCAGTCCTCACCTTTACCGGTTGAGCCTACACCATCGTCGTCACCGATCAGGCCTGCACTATCGCAGTCACCATTCCGGCCTACCACCAGCCAGTCCGATCCAGATTTTAATACACCAGAGGGACTTTTTGCTGCTATGGGGGTGGAATCAGGATGCTGTTTGCTGATCCTCAGGTAAAACAAATTTTCAGTGAGCTTTACAAACTGACAAAATCACTAAACACCAACATGACATATAACGAGAAATATACGACAATACTTAACTTTTTAACAGCATCTCCATAAATCAAACGTGCGGCTTACACATAATGCACTCTAACTCTGACGGACTTAAAAACAATGTTGACGAACTGAGACAGGCGATAACAAATTATGACCTGGACATAGTACTGATTAACGAGACACACTTAAAACCTACGGACAGACTCCATAACTATATCAACAATTATAGGAAGGCAGCTTCTATCAACATTATAGATTAGAGATCTTCGTAGATCAATGTGTTCAATAAAATGGCAGTCTTAGTTTCGTCGAAGAAAAAAGTCTCATAAATCCAATAGTTTTGAGGTATTTGACAATAAATAGTGATAGCTCAAAGAAATTTATTTTTCATCTCCTGAATGTATGTAAGGAAAATACCTAAACTATAGATCAAATGGTATAATTTATTGACAAACGAAGATATTTCAATACTTACAGAAGTTATTTAAAGTTGTGAAGATTGATTTGTTTAATTCAATTGTGATTATGACAATCTTCGGACTTATCTGATCTTACCTGATCAAGTTCAAATTCTTACCGGCTTCAGCAAATTATTTATTTCTATAATATATATATATATATATATATATATATATCACCAAATTTGTTAAATTTATATATGAAAAAAATCGAAACATGTTATGCAGCATAGCTTTGATATAAAGAAAAAGTAAGATTACCCACTCTGTGATATTTGAAATAGATTTTAATTGATAGCTGCAAACAAAAGAATTCTTGGAGTAATAATTAATTACTACATACTAATGCAATACACTACAGTTAACTAATTTTAAATATTATAGTACGCGTAAGATGTAATGGTATTCTCTTTGTTTTGACCAATATTTTTAATTGGAAAACTGCGATCGCACAAATACAAACCAACAATACATGCAAATAAATATGTAAATTTAATTATATAAATGTAATAGTAGTACATATTTTCGTTTTAGGTAATAAGTAAAACAAGATATTTAATCTTATAATTTTACTTATATATTTTTTTCATTTACTGCTTTATTTAACGTCGCACAAGATTTATTTTTGCCTTAACAAGATACTGCACATTTTGATTGATATAGGTATTAGAAACGAAAATACTTGGTTGATGTTTTCTGATTCGATATACATTTAGTATTTGTAATTCCTAATTTTAGATTCAAAATTAATCCTAGTATGCTTTTTATGTAATTATCTGTATCATGACAAATTATATATGTTTATTGGACCAAACAGCTTCGGGGTTTCAATGAAAAGGTGTTATTTTCAAATTTGTTATTGAACATTTTGGGCCCGTAGTTGTTCGCCTTCCTTAGCAAATGCTCTGCTTTTTTTTGTTAATTCAAGAGTTCATCTAATCATGGATTAGAACTCGCTCTTCTCGTATACTGTTATCAAAGGTAAAGCACACAGCACATACATTGAAAATAGTTCCATTATAGATTAAAATTTGGCACATACGTTGAAAATATTTTGATCATAGGCAAAATTAGGCAAGTTTGCTGAAAAGTGTTCCATCCTAGGTCAAAGTTTGACATATGGGTTGAAAATGGATCGTAGATAAAAATATTTTTTTTAATGAATTAAATCATCTGAAATCATGTATATTCAATGAATTAAAAATGCAAATAAGGTTAAAATAATATTTATTTTTACGAAAGATAAAAATAAATAAGCATATCACTGTAATGTTATAATATATCTTATATATAAAAATGGAGCTCTCTTTCAAATGTCCGAATAAAACTCGAAAACGGCTGAATCGATTTGGCCAGTCTTAGTCTTGAAAAATTCGTGCCAATCCAGAGAAAGTCCAAAAGGTGAGAAATTGTTTCAAATCCGCGTAGAAACTTTACATTTTTAATTTGAAAATTTTTGTTGCAGTGTAATTTATATAAAACAATTGACGGTGGCAATTTCATGAAATGTCAAACGCTTTTGACAGATGATGTTCAATTACTTTTAATAGGATGTTTTACGCGAATATTATTTAATTATGATAAATTTGTAGTAAGTAGTTTTGTGTGTAGTTTTATTTATATACAAAAACGTTAGTAAACGGGCAGCAAGTGTTACTAGAGACTCAAAATATCAACTTTTTTGAAATGTTAATATGAAAATGCACTTTTTGGCATATTTTTCTCAAACACGGTGCTCTGAAAGATCTCATTTATATAATTATACACTCATTGGTATTTATAAAACTTTTTCTAGGTTATATTATTTTTTATTTATCTTATTTAAATTCAGAACCTAAATTTGGTATCGATCAAATGGACATTTTGTCTAATAACATTTTTCCAATTATAATTTCCCAGAATTTATCGCAGAATAGGTATTAATATATGAAGGTCCGGGATTAAAAAGGTCCCCCATCGATGTGCCAAAAATCAGTAAAGTTAAGCATTGTTTAACAACAATATTGGAAAATAGAGGAAAAAAGATGTATAGCCAGCTACAAACTTGATCTGAAAACGATAATCTTTGAAATGGGAGAGATAAACGGTAATCTTTGAAAATCCATAATTAAAGTATTTTCTACCGTTGGTAGTTTTAGCATTAGTTAAAAATGTAATTATTTTGTAAAATACCTTTAAAATTATAATAAGGCTTTAAACCTTTTGCCACCTGTCCGTTACAAGTTACCCCGCATAAAGGATAAAAAGGTCTAGATAACAAATTTTTGGTAGACATCAAAAAAGCACATTTCTACAATGATGAAGTAGAAGTCAGTTTACTGAACGTAGTCAGGTAATTGTTCGTTTGATATATCTTATTTGTTGTGATATAATTGTTATGGTTTTCACAATATAGTTTATATTTGCTCAAAGTCAAATTGGACCTTTGTGCCTCGCCCTGCTCTACATATATACTTTTTATTAAATTTACTTTAATTCATCGAATGTAACTTGAAACTTTTCAAAAAACAGGTCAAAGAAGAAATACTTAATTCATTTTTTATCTCTCCTCGCAAAAATTTGAAAATTTTGTATAAGCTCAGTAGTATTATTCACAATTATACACAAAATCCAGAATCCAAAAAGAATCCGAAAAACTTGAAACGTAATTAATAAGCCGAAAGACCAAAAAAGACTCGGATTGGGTTATACGATGTTTTCTGTAGAAAGTGCATAAAACTTGCAGTTTCATTGTATTGACAAAATATAGACAAACTAATAGGGTTTATTGTTTTTATAATACCTAATTGTATACAGCATTCAAACAACACATCCTTATGCACTTAAGAGTACTGATATTATTAATTCTCTAGAAATGGTTTAGAATATACCTTATTTAGCAAAACAACGTTTGCCGGGTCAGCTAGTTTAATATAAATATATAAGCATAAATATAAATCCAAGTTACAATTACAAGGATACAATAAACCTAACCTAACAAAATAATACAATAAAAACCCTAAATAAACCTAACTAAATTTAAAAACTAATCTTGTCTTCTGTTCTTCTCTTCATTTCTAGTGTTTCTGTTCTGTGCATAACGACGCCATCCTCTAATGTAATCACCTACCTAGCCTTCGACACTCGAATATCTTTAAAATAGTTTCGCGTACAATCTCTGAAATCATTGTTGGTTCAGAAAAATTAATATAAATATTTCATGTGAATAGTTTCATTATTTACTTATTTTAATATTGTACTGTTACAAGAATATCATTATTACCTTTCATTAATTGTACAAAACCGCAGTATTGAAAAATTCTTCTTTCCTTTGCTCCCGGCCCAGCTGTACTCCTTGCAACCGCATCAGTAAATATAATTTTACATAATGATACGGTTGCAACTCTCGGGCAATGACCGCCAATACAAACCAGCCGTGTTTTCTTAAAATAAAAATAGCATATCATTGATATATACTCATAAAATACCATCAATTTTATAGACTAAGGCAAACTGTTTCGTTGCCTTAGTTTCGAGGATTTCCTGAAAATTACCCAATATTGTCCTCTGCACTAATTGTCTGTGCTGTCCTCTTTTCATTGTTGTGGTTTGTTGCCCACTGAATTATGTAATTCAGTGATCCGCTGCAACTGCATTTGGATCTTTGAAATGCTCTTTATTGTTTCCTCTTCATACGTTGCCATACTCCTTTTCACATTCTCTTGTCCTTCCTTGATTTGTTCTTGAGAACCTGCTTTCATTATCCTTATAACATATATTTACATTTCAATATTAGCAACTTCTGCTGCGATTGCATATTTCCTTTATATTAATAATGTATGTATATTCACATCATATTTATTAGTATTGACTTACAAATTATTTGCTGTCAATTAAAAAATGAATTTATTTAATATTTTTATTTACTTCTGCGTCGTCCATAAATTACTGGTGTATTATTGGCAGAACATGGTACTTCAGATGATGTCCCAATTCTTTTTCGATTACGTCTCTGGATCCTCTGCAAATCTATATCTGCTGTGATGTCAGAGTGGTTCTCGGCCTTCTTTCCCTTCGACATTGCCAACTGAAATACATCTGCTAACACAAAATATTCCTTTGCTTACCGGTCGATGCAAAAATACGCACAACTGAATTCCTGAAATCCCTTGAACTAAATTTACAAACTTTTGAACTAAATCTGCATACTCTTCAAATAAATCCTGAAAGAAATATGTTTTTCTTCATATATATGTTTTATTGACTTCTATTTAATAATATAGAGTCATCCCTTATAACTAACCAGTAAAATAAGTAACTTATTCTATTCTTACATTATCAATATAATTTTTAATAAATTAATTAACTTAATTGAATTAATAAATTAACTTAGTTTAGGTGTCTATAAATATTTTTGGCACTCAAATAAATATTTAGTTACATCTTTATATATGCTCATATTTTTTATTGCTAATATTATTGTCATGTTTGTTGGAAAAATTATATTTTTCTGTTCTAGACGTTGGTAAAGCGTTTTTCTCTGTGGTGTGTACTTCTTGCATCGAAAAACGATGTGATCCGTGTTCCTCCCTCTTCGAAGTCGCACTTTTCAAACCTCGATAATCCAACTCGTAGCCGAAATGCTCTATTTTTTTATGTGACCAATTCGCATTCTTATAACGGTACTGATGTGTGCGCGGTTTTCAGTTATCTTCTGAAACCACGGTTTCGAATGAATATCTGGATTTATTTCATGATATACTTTCCCTTTTCTTTGACTAATGTTGTCGAATATACTTTTCCATATTTCTCTTTCTTCTTTCATGACTATTTTATTAATATCTGCTGATAGAATGTTGCTTATTTCGGTTCCCAAATAACATCCCTCCTTGGCTCGTCCGCTTTTTCATTTTCGATTATTCTTGCATGTCCCTGTGGGTATCATCCACTATATCAGGTGTCGGCAACCTGATTGCCGTTAAGGGCGCAAAACTAAATCTGAAAATTATCGAGGGTGCATCGGTATGAGAAAAAAAAGATTTCTCATAACTTTATTTTCTTAGTATAATATAATATATTCATTACGAACATTCAGTACATCTTTAAGAGTATGTATTAATAATACCTAATTATATACATATAATTTAGTGTGAAACTTGTGTGTCCGTATTTTCAGCTATTTTGTTATAATCGGGAATATAATTAGAGTTCCCTGTCCGCAAACAGTCATCTAAATATGTGTCATTTAACTTTGTTCGGTATTTTGATTTCAAATATTTCATATTTGAAATCAAAGACTCGCAATTGTATGTTGTTGCACAATATGAGTAAATTTTTAGCGCACATTTCCTTAAAATAGGAATTCCTTATTTTCATCGACTTCAAAAACATTTTATCATTACTATGTGCTTTTAAAATAATATCATTTTGCAAGTTTATTATTTCTAACTCCGCGTCTTCGATATTACTAATTTTGAAATACACTGAAACACTTTGCAGAAGATCATCTTCGGCAACTTTGAATGGGTTTATAAAAAATCCTAGAACGGGTTCTAGTGCTGCGAAATCTTGAAATCTTGAACAAAACACTTCTGCCAATTTGTCTATAACTTCTAAATATGATGTAGTAGTAAAATTTTCTATATTTGTTTTTAGACTTTCAGATACAATATGCCTTATATTTGGAAAATGTGAAATTGCCGACCTCTGCACTATACATTTCTTCTAGAATAACTTAATAATATAATATAATATTATTTATTTTATTAGATATAATTACATTTAAATTATAACTTATTATTTGCTTCTTCTGGCTGCTGTCTGTGGTCCCAGATCAGTAGATCTTGACTGCAAGAATGATTGCGGTGAAAGAGCTCGATTACCGTAGGTTGGCCCGTTTTATACCCTGGCCAGCAAACCAGTTCACTGGCCAGTAGTTATGCGTCTCACTCTTGCGCGGTTTTTACAGGCGTCATCTTGTAGTATTGAGGTTCATGATATATTGAGTGCGCCATCTGGTCCCCACATCAGCCCCCTGCGGAGAACGTAGGTCATGGCAACCGAAAACGAACCTTGCGTCCTGATCTAGTTCTATACGTTATTGTTATATTGTTCGTCCTTTCAGCTTATAACATATACGCTGGCTTGACGCGATCAATGGACGCCTTAATATTTTGTGTTGCCTTTTGGATTGTGAACGTTTTGTCCGATCGGTCTATGACTTTGTATGGTCCGGAATATGGTGGTTGTAGTGATTTTCTTACGGTATCATTCCGAAGAAACACGTGTGTACTAGTTTTTAGATCCTGAAATATAAAAACTTTTTTGTTAGTGTGATCGGGTGCTAGAGTGGGTCTCAATTTTGCCATATGTTGAACGATTCTAGTAACGAAATTTGCTATATCTTCAGTGGAGATTTCTGTTTTGGAAGTTGTTACCATATCTCTTGGTAGACTAAGTGGTATGCCATATACTAACTCCGCTGGAGATGTTTGTATGTCTGGTTTAAAAACACAGCGCATGCGAAGTAATATTAGTGGGAGTGCCTCTAGCCATGTTGTTCCTTCATAGCACATGACTGCTGCTTTTAATTGTCTGTGAAACATTTCTATAAGACCGTTTGAACATGGATGATAACTGCATGTTCGGAAACGTGTTGTGCCAGTTGTATTGTTTAATGCTCGGAACAGTGATGATTCAAATTGTCTTACTTGATCGGTAGTAATTTTTGTCGGTACTCCAAATCTGGAGATCCAGCACGATAATTGCCTTGAGCAACTTCTTGTGCCAAGATGCTTTTTAATGGCCACACCTCAGGCCATCTTGTAAACCGATCAATGACCGTTAAACAATATTTATATGAGTTGACTGATGGAAGTGGTCCAATAATGTCAATGTGTATATGTGTGAATCTTCCTGTCAGTAATGGGGTAGATCCATGTGGCGAGTGTACGTGACGGGATATCTTAGCACGTTGGCATTGTTGACAGCTACTTGCCCAAGTGCGGCAATCCTTTTGAATAGACGGCCAAACATAACGGGAATTAACCAGATTCGCCGTTGCTCTGATACCAGGATGGCTCAACTGATGTAAAATGTCGAATACACGTTGTCGTAGTGGACCAGGTACATATGGGCGCTGAGTCGATCTTGTTATGTCGCAGTAAATTTTGATCTCGGAACCGGGGATAGGCACTTGTTGAAGGCGAAGTGCGCTATTGCCAGCGATTAGTTGTTTTAGTTCTGGATCATCACTCCGATATTCGGCAATGATCTCGTGGTTGATTTGTTCTTTTGTTGATACCATATTGATACGAGACAATGTGTCGGCAGTGATGTTTTCGTGACCTGGAATATGCCTAAAATCTGTCGTAAATTGAGAAATAAAATTTAGTTGATTTAATTGGACCGGTGTCCAATTGTCTAAAATGTTGTACAGCCAAATAGACTGCTAATAACTCACGGTTATAAGCTAGCCATGAGCTCTGTCGCGAATTTATTTTGCGTGATAAAAATGCTAGTGGTTGCCTCTTGTTCACCAGTTGTTGAAGGCAGGCTCCTTCAGCTGTTTGAGAGGCATCTGTAAAACGTCCCAATAAAGCGCCGTGAATTGGGTGATGTAGCAATGTAGTTTACTCAAACTTTCTTTGCAGCATTGAAATTCCTGGTCTAGCTCCGGAGTCCACGTGATTGTTTGATTGCCTCTCATACCTGCTAACGCATCGTAAAGTGCTGCCTGATGATGCTTTTATTCAGAATAAAACACCGATAAAAATTCATCATTCCCAAAAATAGTCGAATTGATTTTGCGTTGCCTGGGCGAAGAAAGTTCTTTAGATCTTTTATACGTCCAGATGGTTTGGTGCCTCCTGCGGAAATTTCATAACCTAGAAAATAGACTTGCGGAGCACAAAAAGTGCTTTTTGTTTGTCGGATTGTTTTGGTCGCTGATCTTCCCCTCCAAGAGTATCAAACGCTTCAGTATTAAATCAAGAGTTGCTAAAATCAAATAAAAATGATAATATATACCATGCACTGCAACCATCTAAGGGCAAGTATGTAGACAGCTTTCTGAAATAAAATTGTTGTAATGTAGAAAGTCCATTTAATTTACTAACATGAGCACAAGCTTCTGTTATCAATTACCTTTAGCGGCAACAACATGTTCGTCATGTAACACCTCTATCTCGTAATGCCTTCTTGTATTATCTTGAGAAGCTACAATAAAAACAATAATTACCATTGAATTTGAAAAATACATTTGATAAAGACTAAAATCATTAAGCTCCAGCATCCAATTAATTTTAACAACACCGACATCTTCTTCCTCAAACACCTCCTGCATCTCGTCCTCCTTTCTTTTATTAGCTGGATGAGCTACAAAAAAATACCATTGAATTTGAAAAACACATTTCATAAAGACTAAAATCATTAAGCTCTAGTATTCAATTCAATTTCTTTTAATACCAGCAAAATGCTCCTCCTCAAACATATCATCTACCTCCGCCTCCTTTCTTTTATTCTTCTTTCATTAGCTTGAAAAGCTGCAATAAAAACAAAAATTACTATTAAATTTGAAAAATACTTACATTTGATGAAAACTAAAAACATTATATGTAAATGATTCAACCTCCTGACTCTATGAACGCCTCTTCTTCTCTCTGATTAACATCGGTGCCACAATAAAAGCAAATAACACATCATTTGTGACATGTAAAAAGTGAGTAAGTCTAATGCACTACAATTTTACCTGTTATGGCCTCAATCCTTGACTCGATCAATGCTAACGAATCGCCCGCTTTATACCTCATGCCCTTACCCAGCAGTCCTCTGATGAGGTGTAATCCTCATCACCAGCACGCTTGGGTGCTGACTCATAATTGTCTAAAAGTATTAAAAGATGTACGATGAATTAAAGAAGTTGATTGCTTTTACTCTTACTGTTAGTCAATTTTTTTTGTTAGTAAATAATATTCTCACCATAAAACTCAACTAATTTCATTGATACTTGATTCTATGTATCTTGTGGTTCTGCACGTTTCATCAAACCCGTAGGGTTTTTTTATGAAAGGCCACCAGTACTTGCTGTACGAACCATCATTGCCAATAATCAACCAATTACTCGGAATCTCCGTGTAGAAGTTAGATTTGTCAACAATGACAGCAAATAGTTTGGTTCTACAAATAAAACAGTGAAAGATACGTATGTCTAATATTATATATTCTGGAATCACGAAATTTTTAATTAACTTACTCCAACTGAGATTTATACTATTAAATTTAACTCACAATAACTGCACACGATAAATAAATCTCAACTAACCTTCACTCCGGGATGCATCACAAAGAATGTATTATTTACACTGCTTAAAACATGTGTTGATTTGGCGTGAGCTTGCTTATGTTGGTGCATGTCTACCAACCTTAGGTAACCTGTAGTGAAACAACTATTAAAAGCAGAAGTGAATTTATTTAAATCAAGACTTTTCCAGTAATACACCGGACAAAAACATCAGAAATAGAGAAGATTGAAATTAAAAAAAAAATTATAAGCTTCAAATAACTGTTGTTTAACAACCGAGAATAAAATAGTTTTAATAAATAAAATTTGTGATGTTGTGTTTGGAAGCGACGATGACAAAATCATTATTTTTAAAACCATTTGACTCAAAACTATTCAATATTTATGTTTTTGACTCAAAAATTATAAATGATGTGACAATATCTGTGAAGGAAATAAAACAAAAATGTGTAACTCTGCCATATGCAACTGAATTCAATTATGTGGCTATTTCTTTACTGCAACAGTAATTTGTATTTTTGGAACTATAGTTCTTAAGTTTTATGTAAATATATTTATAAATTTATAAATGTTAATGAAAGTAAATATATACAATTTTTATAGACCCTTTGATATTTTGATTAATAAAAATGTTTTAAAATAAATGCTTTACAAATGTATAAACTTATTAAATCTTCCAAAGTTTTTCAAAAATTCTCAAATCATCTGTAGGTTTCAAATTTTTAAAACTGTTGATACTATTGAAAAATTAGTTGCGAGTAGAATTTTGCCTTAAGGGAAGTTGCATGAACTTCCCGGCATATGTAAATAATCGATTTTAGTAAGACATTATCATATTAATTTGTGACTGATTTATAAGTAAAAACATTTGCTGTCGAGCATCGAAATGGGAGGAAATTTTTCAGTTTAACCACTTTATACGTACATACCTATTCCAAATTTGGTCTCATTCTACCCGGAATGACTAGAAACGTTGAGAAAACATAAAATCTCCTTCGGTAAGATAAAAATGAGATCAATCGAGTTTTCATTAAAAATGTGGAAAATATATTCTAACAAAACATTGCACATTTATTACATAAGGTAACAATGATACATAACTTTGTAACTCCCGATATACATTGCGCGTATATTGCACTTGGTTAACATTTGTTATGTAACTTTGCAACTAACAAGTTTCATTACGGCAACATGTAGTGTTTACTGGGTTAGTATCATAAGCTTCACCCATTTTTATTTTTATATTTATTTATTATGTTATGTTCACATTGCTTTCCAATTTTTTATCACTTCTATTTCTTTTCCTTTATACCCTTCTCCTTCATTTATCATTTCATCGATTATATTTATTATTTTTTCATCTGTTATTTTATATGTCTCATTCGCAATTTTCTTACCATTATTGATGTTTTCTACAGATTGTGCGCCATTTACTTGATTTATATGTTCACTTTTTCCATTGTTTTCCGCTTTATTCTATTCCCCTAGTTCTTCTTTGCCATCCATTTTTTCGTTATTTTTGAATATATCTTTTTCACGTACTTCTTCTATTCTTTTGCTTTGTTCCCTTCTATTAGTTTTATTTGTTTCAGTTTCTTTTTCCATATTTTTGCTGTTACTTTTTTTATTGTATGTCAGTTTTCCTTGACCGACTGTTCTCGGTATCCTAGCATTCTTTGATATAAGTTTCGGAAACGCATTTTCATTTTCTTTGCTAATTAAATTAATCGCTTTAACGTATGACTTGTTGAATAAAATTTTGTATGCTTTTTTCTGTGATATACCTTTCGTAGCGGTCAATGTTTTTATTTTTTTCGTACGCCGGACATAATTTGCTAGTTGCGTAGTGCTCTTTTTGGCACTTCTTTCGAATTGCAGTGCAGTCATCGACTACACTTAGCTTTGCCTTTGCACTGATTTCTTACGTGGCCATATCTCGAACAATTATAGCACTAAATAACTCTTGGTACATATAATTTACTACCGGGCATTATACATAGTATAAAGATACTTTTTCAGGTAGCTTAGTGCCTCTGAAAGTCAATATTACGTTTTCCCTGTTTGTTTATAATTATTAGTATTAGTATTTTTTTGGCATTGTGCATTCAAAGTTCTATGGTGCTTTCTATGTTTTCTAATAATTCTTTTTCGGTTATTTCTCTATCTACGTTTCTTATTAATCCTTTTATTGTAATGTTTTGTGAAGGGGTGTATGTTTTTAGGTTAATGACTTTGAATATTTGATTATTTACTACAAAGTTTGCCCAATAGTGACTTTTAAATACCATTCTTATTCGATTCTTTCAAATACTTTTAATTTCTTCTACTTCTTTACCTATTTCTGGGAATTTTCCATCTATTTTCCTGCCTAATGCCATTTCGTGAATTTTTCCAATGTTTTCCTTCCTATATCTGATACCATTCAAAACTTCGAAAAAAAATTCTTTATTTTTTCACTTTTTCCGGGATTTGAATCATCATTTGTGCTTTCGCTAACTTTACTATCTACTAGGTTGGAATTTCCTATCTTTCTTATATCTACAATACTTTGATCTATGATTTTTTCAGGTTCATTATTCACATTTTTCTCTGTACCTTTTTTGCATACCTTATGGCTTATTTGTCTCAAATCTTCGGAAGCACTTCGTTTTTGTGACTTCGTATCATCACAATCCGTCTTTTCATGTTTGGAGTTTAATTTTCTCGATCGATGTTCCTTTTTGATTCTATTCTTGGGCTGACTTTTGTCTTTTCAGCCAGCCCCTTCTTCACCATAATTCCCGCTACTCATGTGAGAATTACATTCCTTTGCAATTATATTATTCACTTCCAACACTTACAATTTTGACAGATCACTTTTTATTAACACTTTTACTACACGATGTTAACTGTTCGAGGGCTGACGGCCGAAATAAGAAATATGTTAAAACGATTTTACATATTTCTATGGTCGAGGTCTTCTAGGATACTACACAAAGACATTTTGAATTGATGATGATTATCACGTCATGGTCAATCTTCGACCGTTTTAAGTTATTTAGTCAAAAGCATATTTCAATTATGCTTTTAACCCCAAGTATTTTTTGTTCTTGGAGTAGAGACGGTGCAACATTAATCTTTGCAGAGTTTTTAGACATAGTGCATGTAATATTAATTAAACAACTTTGACAATATTTTCATACAAAGAAAATCCTCAATATTAATCCTCAATCATAATTAAGATATAATGCGCAGGTAGATCAAAAATATCTAGATATTGACAAAAATGACCTTGAAAACATTGATTTTATTGTAGATGATAAAGATTTTGTCAAAGATGAATTACCACTCAATAATTAATCACTTCACCACATTACCACTTAATAATTATCACTTATAACGATGACTACTCTGTTCCTAATTCTCTCACACATTCCGATGTTGAACAAATTCCAACTATTAGTTTTAGCTATATTAATGATGACGAGGAATTGCTTATTGATAATAATGCCGATATAGTAAATAAACATTCTTCAATGATAAGCGTAATTGCTCTGGGTCAGAACAAATATCCTTTGCTTTGGCATAAAATTGAAAATTTAGATGAATTATGCTTTCCAAAAATATTTGGTGGATATTCCTTTTTCTAGTAAAAATCGCGTACGGTCAGAAGTCAAGCGAAAGCCTGGAGCTTTCTTGTATGGTAAATATAAATATATGATTGAGGCGAATTACAAAAAAATGCGGATAAAGAAATTAAAGCATCCTACGTTATGATTCTAGTTTTGTAAACGGTTTAATTAAATTTGATGACGGTTATAGGTTTTTGAAAAATATTAGATCTTCGCCAGCTTTTTAAGAAGATAAGAAAAGGAAGTTATTAGCTATGATTCGGCAGTTGGGCCAGGGTTGTTTCTTGGCTGTCTTGACGTTATCTGCTGCGGAATCCTAATGGCCTGAATTATAGGAAACATTAATGAAATACAGCGATTTTAATTACAATATCTCTTTGCGAAACCTATTTATTGGATTATAATACTAAAACAACCCTGGTAGGAAATGACCCCGTTACCTTGTGCTAGGTATTTTGTACAAAGCTGATAAATTCATATTGTTATTGCGACAACAAAACAGTATTTTCGGTTTACTTATGGTGATAGACAGCTACAACATATATTATTATGGCTAAATAACGCACCGAAGTACGATACGAATGGCGAATAAAGTAACAATAAAACGTTTGTATATTTTATCGATAGATTTATTACGTGTAGAAATGATCCAGATAATATTTATTTTAAAATGCAAATTATATAACAAGGAATGTCGTTTTTATTTTCCATATCCTGTTATGAACAGGAGAATAATATTAGAGCCTTTAAGTAAAGGCGAAAGGTCACCAAAACCGTATAAAGCCATACGCGATTTAATGAATAAGTTGTATAGGGAGAATAAATATATGAGTTACGACGATATTTTAAAGGAATTAGGGCTGAACGAAACGGAATATATATTATCGATTCGAAGTACATTGAAACAGGCGCGTATTTTTGAAAAGATCTAGTTTGGAAGTATCTGTTAATGCATATAATTCCAAAAGTTATTCGAGTCAAATATGGATCTTCAAATTATATTAGATGAATATGCGGTGATAAGTTGTGTTACAAACTATATTAGTAAGATAGAGGGGGGGTTATTGAAGCTTTTAAGAGAAGCAGCCGTGGGTTGCAATAATAAAAGTATTAAGGAAAAATTTAACGCAAATAATAAACCACAAAAAATCGTCTATGATAAGATATATGAGATATAAATTATACCAAGATCTTACCAATTATTATAGAGAGAATATGTTATTCATGCCGTGGCGCAATGAGTTAGAAGAAGTGGAAAATGTGGATTTTGAACTAGTGTATAATCATCAAAAATGATATTTAAAGATTTCCAATGAAAATTTTTTATTATAAGCGACGAAGCTTTAGACGAAGCTCTGAACTTAATTGAACATGACCAACTTAAAGATGACAATAATGCAGAAGATACAGAAGAAAATTCATTCGAAAATGACATAGATATAGTGCAACAAGAAGGAAATAAAAGCACATGTAATAAAACCAAAATTACTTTTACAAAGAGTCGATACGCATGCTCCACCAGGGTATCCTAAAATAATTTGTACGAAATAATGCGACAATTAAATAATAAGCAACGGGAGTTCTTAATGCATATATTTAAAGTGTTCAGAATAGGAAAATTGCTCTTTCAAATAGCGGAGTAAGGAAAAGCATGGTTATAAATACTTTGTTTCAGCCTATAACAAATTATTTCGATAGTTTTCCTGGAAGGGATTGAGATAAAATTGTGGTGCTATTGTGTGCTCCGTCAGGAAAAGCCGCTTTCCTAATCAATGGCGTCATGTTGCATTCCTCGTTCACGTTACCTTGTAAACAATTCGGTGTTAATTTAGCCGAGCTCTCGAGCGATGTCGCAAATACAATACGCAAACAACTTTCGATAATTGACGATAAATCAATGGTAAGTTGCACGATACTAAGTCGTGTTGATACTCGATTACGGCAAATTAAAGGCATTAATACATCTTTTCGGTGGGGTATCAATATTAGCAGTTGGCGATTTGAAGCAAATACCTCCGATAAAGGATAAATCGGTATATGAAGTGACGCGCCGTAATGAAGTGGCTCCATTTTTTTATATTAATCATCTCAGGCATTTCATCATTCTTTGCAGATAATCTGCTAATCTGGATTAGTTATTTTGTCGAGCGCTGCTATCACCTCCACCTGCAATATTGTTAAGGGCATTTCTTCTTGCCCTTTCTCAACAGCTTCTGCATTCTCCAGATTAGTTCCTGTCGGTATTCCCTCCGAAATTGTGGGCAGGGCATTTCTCGACTCTTTAGCTTCATCATTCCTTCTTTCGTCCTCGCTACTCGAATTTGAACGCGTTCTCCGACATTAGACACGGCGTCGTTTTCTATAATGCCGTCCGTCTCGTTTCGACCTGTTAGAACTTCTGCATCTGAATTTTAGGGATGTATTTCTGTTGTATGTGTTTCTGTGGTGCCTGAGTAGCCCATTATGACTACTAAATCTCACGGTCAGGCGAACGTTTATGAACACTAAATTGTTCCTATTCTCAACATCTACCCGAATTGCAGAGTTTGTATCTGACTCTACGGTTATAATACAGTTGTTTAGTAATCCTAAACCTAGAGGAAATTGTTACTGGCTACTGGAGTACCAACTTATCCGATCGTCAGGTGAGCGTACGCAAAACTGCGTAGCGATACGGAAAGTCGTTCGTATAAACGAGATCACCTACATGTCGTCGGTTGTATTTGGGCGCTAAATCAGTATTTCTTTGTTTAGACGAAGGGGACGCGCCTAAATAACTCCGAACAACTTTTAAAATAAGGGAGCGCACAGGATGTTTCAGGAGTCTTCAGTTTTTTAATACGAATCTATTGAGGGGGTCTACAAGACTCTTACAAAAATTGTCTATATCGGGGAGTCAATCTCACAAGTGCGAGATCGCCCTATAACAGATTTAGCCCCGAACTAATTTGCTTAGTTCAAATTTTCTTGGTCCAAGGGGGCGCTCAGTGGGCGCTCCGAAGATTCTCAATTTGCAACACGAGGATCAACTGCATCAAACGATTTGGGATCGCTTATGCAAAGAATGCCACGTCCGAGACAACCTATCACAACTCGGGCCTGACAGGTTTTTGATGGACTCTGGTCCCGTTCCGTGGGGCTCCGCTTCCGGCAACCTCGGCTCAAAATGACAAAAAACCAAAATAGAGCCTTTTTCCTATTTCCTAATTATTGAAGCCGTTTAATTAAGCCGATAAGAACAGATAATACATGTATTTAGTAAATAATATTTACAATGATTTTTAAACCAGATGTGAACTAGTTACAGTATGTAGCGAGGTACTATCTTCTTCTCTTCCTTGTGTCCACTGCGAGCTCCGGTAGGCAAGTGAAGGGCTGAGTATTGCTGCGCTGTGGTTTTATACCATAGAGGATAACGGTGCATGGCAGGGACGCGCAACCTGACGTAGTGCGCCAGGGCTGTGCAACCTTATCCTATATCACCCCCCCGCTGAGTGTCTTTGGCTCGAATATATAGGCTGGTTTTGCTCTATCGATCGATATCTTAGTTTCCTTGCCGTTTCTAATCACTGTCATAGTTTTATCCGAACGGCCCACTACTTCGTATGGTCCTGTGTACGGCGGTTGTAATCCTGTCCTTATGGTGTCTTCCCGGATAAAAATTTGTCGAGCCGTTGATAAATCCGGGTGAACAAAGCTGTAATTATTTCCGTGATTCGAAGCGGGCGTTGCCTTGAGCGTTTTGACCGTTTGTCGAAGTTTTTGGAGAACCTGGTGTGTGTCTTGTGTGTTCTGATGGTCTTCGAAAAATTCTCCTGGAAGCCGTAGAGGTTCGCCATACACCATTTCAGCTGGAGAAGCTTGCAAGTCTTGCTTCCATACAGACCGCAATCCGAGTAGTACTAGCGGCAACGCATCCAGCCAGCTCTTATTGTTGTGGGACATAATAGCTGATTTAAAGGATCTGTGAAAACGCTCGACCATGCCGTTTGCACTGGGGTGATAAGCTGTGGTGTAAGTTATTTTCGACCCTGTAAACTTACCAATGGCGTCAAATAGGCGGGATTTAAATTGGACTCCGCGATCGCACGTTACTTCAGTGGGGCAGCCAAAGCGAGATATCCATCCCTCTATAAATGCTTGCGCCACTGACTCGGCTGTTATATCTCGAAGTGGGATGACTTCTGGCCACCTTGTGAATCTACATATTACTGATAGGCAATACTTGAATCCTCGTGCGCTTGGAAAGGGTCCGATCAGATCTAAATGTATGTGAGAAAATCGTCGGGTAGGAAGCAAAAATTTACCAAGCGGTGCTCGCGTGTGGCGATGAATTTTGCTGCGTTGACAAGGAATGCACTCCCTCGTCCAGGCTCGACAGTCCTTGTTCACTGACGGCCAAACAAATCGTTGGGATACCATTTTCACTGTGGCATTTCTTCCAGGATGGCTTAGGTTGTGAAGTGCGTTAAAAACTTAACGTCTTCGGAACGAAAGGTCTTGGAATATTAGTGGATACATCGCAATATACGTTGATGGTAGTACCCGGAAGACGTACTGACTTTAGGACCAACGAGAACTGTTCTGTAGGCAGCTTTGCAGTTCCGCGTCATCTTGTTGTTCCTTTGCGATTATGTTATAATCTGCATTCGACGAGACATGTAATTCTTCGATCCGGGATAAAGCATCAGCTACGACGTTTTCTTTTCCTTCAATGTGCTTTATTTTCGTTGTAAATTGTGCTATGAAAGTTAGTTGATTCAGTTGAACTGGCGGCAATTTGTCCTGTTTCTGTTGGAAGACAAATGTTAGCGGTTTATGGTCTGTGTATACTACGAAATGTTGTCCACCAAGAAAGTGCCTAAAATGTCGGATAGCTTCAAAGATTGCTAGAAGTTGTCGGTAGTATGTTGGCCATTCGCATTGGCGTTTAGAAATTTTCTTCGAGAAGAAAGCTAGTGGTTGCCATGTTTTCCCTATTTGTTGTTGCAGCGATGCTCCTATTGAAATTGTACTAGCGTCTGTAAATAAAGCTAACTTGCCGTTGACCACTGGATGATGTAAAAGAGTAGCATTTGATAGGCTTTCTTTGCAATTAATAAAAGCCTGCTGAAGTTGCTCGTTCCATTCTATGATAGTGTTATTTTTAACGTTTGGTCCTTCTAGCAGTTTTTGAAATGGAGCTTGCAATTCAGCCGCACGGGAATGCATCGGCGAAAATAATTAATCATTCCTATAAAATCTGCGCAATTCTTGTATGTTAGTAGGAGGTTTGATTCTTACAAGAGCTTCCACTCGTTCCTTAATTGGGCGTATACCATCTTTAGAGACTGTGTATCCCAAAAAATCAATTTCCGGGACACTAAATATGCATTTCTCACAGTTGATTATGATACCATACTGCTGCAGTCTTTCGAAAATGCTTCGTAAATGTCTTGCATGCTCTTCCTGGTTTCTTGATGCAATTAGCAAATCGTCGATATAAGCATAGCAAAAATCCATACCTTGTGTGACTTCGTCGATAAACCTTTGAAAGGTTTGGCCTGCATTACGAAGTCCGAAGCTCATATAAGGAAATTCGAAGAGTCCGAAAGGAGTCGTAATTGCTGTTTTTGGTATGTCCTCCTCGTTGACCGGAATTTGGTTGTAAGCCTTCACCAAGTCGATTTTGGAAAAAACTTTCATTCCTTGAAGATGCTGCGTAAAATCGTAAATGTGCTTTACCGGGTATCTGTCTGGAATAGTTCGAGCGTTGAGTGCCCTGTAATCTCCGCACAGGCGTCATCCGAGGTTTCGTTTAGGTACCATGTGAAGCGGCGCGGCCCAGGGGCTGTTTGATCGTCGAGCGATTCCGAGCTGCACCATTTCTTCAAATTCTGTTTTAGCTATTTGAAGGCGTTCCGCGTTGAGCCGTCTTGGTTTAAAATAAATCGGAGGCCCTGGTGTTGTATTGATGTGGTGTGTTGTTGAATGCTTCACTGTGTGAGGTGCTCCTTGAGGTCTGGTAATATCCGGAAATTCTTGCAATAGGCTGTGGTGCTCCTTTCGCAAGGTTTTAACAGTTGGGACGACTGCATCTGTTACTTTTCCCATCATTTGTGCTTTTGTATCTCCCTCTAGTAGCCGTTTGTTGCGCAGATCTACCAATAAGTTATAAATTGATAAGAAATCTGCTCCAATAATGGGTTTTTCGACGTCGGCTATCACAAACTTCCAAGAAAAATTCCGTTTAAGGCCGAAGTTCAAAATTAATTGCACTGTCCCATAGGTCGCCATTTTCGCACCATTTGCCGTATATAACGTATATTCGGTACGCGGATGCTGCCCTTTCAGTTTTCTGCGAGGGTATACACAAAGATCCGCGCCCGTGTCGACTAAAAATTCTTGTTTGGATGCTTTGTCAACAACTAATAGGCGGCTTGTTGAACTAATTAATTGACAGTCATGCGCCGCATTCATTGACTGTCGTTTAAGTTTAAAGATTTAAATGAACAAGGTTCATTACACTTCCGTGCTTTAGCTCCAAATCTTGAGTGGTACTGGCAATAGCCACGTGGAGATGGATGCACGACCTTCGACCTCGATGGTAAGGTTCGGTACTTGGCTTGGGTGAGGGCTTCAACTTGTTTAGCTAACAAGTCAATCTTTGAATTTAATGTAGCGTTCTGGTTTTGAAGCTCCAAAATTTGTTCTGAAATGGTATGATTCATTTCTTTGGACGTGGATGGCATTTGTTTACTAACTCCTTGGATTTTATGCTGCAACACTATATCGGCGATTTTATCTGCCATGTCTGCTATTTTATCCAACTCGAGATGGTCGTGTGCCGAAATTATGGCTTGAATATTTTCTGGTAGCCGCCTGATCCACAATATCTTGAGAATACTATCGTCGACTTTTGACCCGCCTAGTGCGCGCAAATGACGCAAAAACTGCGATGGTCGTCTGTCGCCGATTTCTTCTCTGTACAGTAACTGTTCTAACTTGCGATCTTCTGACATCGATACTCTCTTGATGAGAGTACATTTCAGTGTTTCATACTTATTCTCTGTTGGTGGTTTCAAAATAATGTCTTCAACCTCGGCTGCGTATTGCGTCTCTAAGTATGCGATTGCTACATAAAACTTTGTAGTGTCAGCTGATATATTCGAAAGCGCAAATTGTCCCTCAAGTTGAGCAAACCATAGCTGAGTCTTTTCAGGCCAAAATGGCGGAACCTTGACACCGACTCTTTCGACCTGCGATGGCGGGAAAGATATTTGCTCTGGCTTCTCCGGTTTTGACATGCTCGACTATTCTCACGTCAGGGGTCACCAATGTAGCGAGGTACTATCTTCTTCTCTTCCTTGTGTCCACTGCGAGCTCCGGTAGGCAAGTGAAGGGCTGAGTATTGCTGCGCTGTGGTTTTATACCATAGAGGATAACGGTGCATGGCAGGGACGCGTAACCTGACGTAGTGCGCCAGGGCTGTGCAACCTTATCCTATAAGTATATAAAAAAGAATATCACACTTCTTTAAAAATTACAGTTAAATAAAAGTAAATATGAAGTTGTTATAATATATGATAACTTAAGATATTTCATTATAATGGGTATTGGTCCAGATTGGTTCTGTTCCTAGTCTTCGTTTCGGTGGTTCTCATTCCTGTGGTCCGTCCCTTCGTCCTGCTGCCGTGGCTGCTTGGGCGGTTCCTGCGTCCTGGTATTGCCTATGCTCGGTGATGAGTTCCACGTAGATGTTCCAGGACCAGCGGATTGTATCGGAGACCATCAGCCGCTTCATCACCACTGCATACTTTTTATTGACCTTGAGTGGTGCTAACGCGGTCCAATTGCAGCTGCAATATTCCGACGATGTAGGCTTCCACTGTTGTCCTGAATCCCTTGGCTCGAAAGTGCTCTGCAAGTGCGGCGTACTTGTCCCTCTTCAGCTGTCTAGTCGTCTGGAAGACCTCGGTCCGGTTCTCGAAGGGCATTGCCAAGGTAATTATCGCGGCTGTCTTCTTTCTGCTGTCTACGATGACGATGTCTGGTCTTTTTTGTCGGTCGTATCCTGGTATCGGCTGGTTGCTGTACAGGGCTCCGTTCGAAGGTTTCCTTGCTGCCGTGACCAGTCGCTGCATGATGCTGTCGTGTGTCCTGGTGATGGTGCTCTGGTGCGGCAGTGTCTCGTCGTGTTGTCCACACCTTCTGCATCGCTTGTCCCTGCTGCCATATGGACGACTTTTATTCAGCGGTAGAACGTTGAGCCGCGCTCGGTGGATAAACCTCCACCTTGCGAATCTGGTAAAGCCGCCTTGCCTAAGGAAGTAGTTTGATGCAGAGTTTTGGGACGTTACCTCGAACACTTTTCCTTGGTCCGGTTTATTGAGTAGTCTTTCTTTGATTTTCGGTTTCAGTCGCCGCACTGAGTGAGCCTTGAACACGTAGTTGTAATGCCGTTCGCTGGGTTCGCCAAATCGCCGTCAGTTTTGAAGTTCATAAAGCCGACAATTTCCTCTGTGTTTGGTTTGTGGTCTGCTAGTGTAGTTCGGCTGAGGTCTGCTGTGGCCTAGTCCTTTGATGTCAGTAGCCGGTGGGCATGTACTATTTGTTTTATATCTGCTAACACCGCTGCTGGTAGAATGTTGAAGCCGCCTTCTTTGTAGCTCAGATATAGGACCTTGGCGATGGCTCTCTGCGGCAAGTGGGCACATTTCTTGACGCTTCGCTTCAGCTGCTTGTCGAATCTGTGCAGGATTGCGTTGGTCACGTTCCCGTTTTTCATATTTTAACACATATTTATTGAAAAACAATTTATTTTTTGTACCACAGAAGTACACACTTGATTATGTTATGGGACATTGAAAATTAAAATATTAAATATTTTGCACATACTTATTAAAAATATTTATTCGATAATATAAAAAAGTTGTATTCAATAATATAAACATTACTAATAAAAAAGATAATTATTTGTGCAAATTATTAAAACACTTATGTCTTAACTTTTGCCTGCCATTTTTCTTAGTTAATTCTTTGTAGCAATTCTAGCACCGCCAGAGTTTCTGGCCGATTCTTCAAATAATTTCAGCATATGCTTATTTGATGAAGTATGACACTTATCTTGTTTTTTTGACAAACAATGATTATTTCTCTGAATTTTAATATAAATTAATTGTATCACTATTTTTCGATTTTGATCGTTTTTCGTAGGCAACTATAATAACCCGACAGCTGATCCGATACGTCTACGCCTTGTTATAATCGGGCTTCATTTTACCATTTGTTGCTTGCATAAATTTACAATGATGGTCGTTCGAAAATGATATTCATTTTAAAAATTTTAATCCATTGAGATTTTCCAAGCTTATCTATTCGCCACGTTTTTGTTTGTGTTTAGCCTGGGGTGGTAAGTTTTTTCTGGTAATTGTTACTGTACCACACATAAATGTTGTATTATCCAATAGATGTTGACCTAAAGCGACACTAGTGTAAAAACTATCATTAAATAGTTCTACTTTCTTTCGAAAATCTGCCACTGTGTTCTTCAAAAGTTTACGATTTATTGCTCTGCCTAATTGCAATTCATAATTCTAGTTCCGTCTTTTATTTTGCGTCTTGCACTGTCTTTAGTAATAAGATAAATCCTGTTACTCTATTTCATTTTTCCATGTGTAAAAATCCACAAAGAAGTATGAATAATACAGAACTGCTTTGATAATATCAGTAATTAAAGACAAGAAAAATCAGTTCTTAATATTTTATTTCAATCTCGTGGTTGAACTCAATCGGATCCTTTAATATATGGTATCTAGAAAATCTTTTTTTTTTGCATATGGGGCATACTGGACCAAGAGCCAGTGAACCTTTTGAATAACGGTGTTCCTGTAAGGCTGAAAATTTTTGTACAGGTGATTCTTAACGTGCTAAGTACGGAAACGGCGGTCTGGCGGGTTTTAGCCCTGCACATCATGGTCGTCCAGGCATTTGAAAGTGTAAAAAACACCTGAAAATTAAACTTGTTCCTGTAAGGTTCAAATTTTTATACGATGTAATTCACTCTTTGAGAAGTTCGAACATCAATCTGCCAGACCATTTCAACCTGCACAAGTACCTGCCAGGAAAGTGAGCAAAAAATGCCCCAAAATAAACTTTGTCCTGTAAAGCTGAAATTTACATATGTGTTTATCTAAGCTTTTCTAAAAAGTTCTGTGCAATTGCCAGACCATTCTGGCTAGCAAAAGCCCTTGCCATACGAGGGCAAAAATGCTATGGCGGGAGGGCGAGCAATAAGCGTTGCGTGAAAACTTATAGCATATATTCAAACTATATTATGAGAAATTACAAATTATGGTCAAAATAAATTTATTTAGTCACAATAAAATATTTATTATCATGAATTAATCATCATTATCAGATATATCGCTAATTAATACTTCATCGTCATAAGATTTGGCATCGTCTAAAAAAACAAATTTAATTATATTAATAATATAATAAGATATAAAATATTACAAATTTAAACATTTTAACAATTGCCGACTATGTGTTGATCAGCTCCGTTTGATGTTTGAGAAGGATGTTGTGATATTATTTAAAAAATTGAAGAGGGAACGGTATCTCCCACAAACCAAATGAAATCAAACATTTCAGTAATTTCTTAGATTATCACTTGCACATATTAATGCAGCTTGTAAAAAATTAATAATTGGAAACAAGCAGCAAATGCCAGTAATTTCTTTTTTATGAAAAATGAAAAATAATTAATTAATAGAATATTATACGTAAGCACTCGTGTATCCGAGGTCTTAATTGATTGCTTTGTAATAGGTATTAGAAACGAAAATACTTGGTTGATGTTTCCTGATTCGATATACATTTTAATGTTTGTAATTCCTAATTTAAGATTCAAATTTATTCCTAGTGTGCCTTTTATGTAATTATCTGTATCATGTAAACTCTATTCGAATATTTTATTTTATCTGAAGGATTTATTAATATCGCTTTCACATACACGCGCATCACGTTTCTTTCAATTTTGGCTTATGGGTTGAAAATGGATCGTAGATATTTTTTTTAAATGAATTAAATAATCTGAAATGAATATTTGATGAAATATGAATAAAAGTATTACAACTGTTAAATTATTAACATCTAGTAATATTGATAAATAGTAACATAAATTTAAATAAATAAAAGTGCAAAGGATAAAATTTACTTGAAAATAATATCCGTAATATGATTTGATATAAAATATAAGCAAATAATAATAAAAATAAAATTAATAAATAATATAAATAAAATTTCTGAATAATAAAATAATACTAGAAAAATAATAAAATATAACAAAATAACAATAATAGAAATAGTAAGATATTTTTTTTATTTTTTTTTTTTTTGTAATAGTTTTATTTAGCAATCAGAAAAATTACATTTTTCTATAAGCTAAATTGCAAATTATGTGAATGTTAAAATAAGATAGGATCCACTGATCTATCTTACATTATGTTACTTAATATATTTATATATATAACTAATGATTGTACTTAAATACTATGTAGAGGCCGCTTTCTCTTCAATCTTGGGTTTTGTTGAGGGCGCAGTAAATCCTTTATCGATTCATTTGGGTGCATCTCCAATCTGTTACGGTATTTAGATGATAGTTCTTTATATGTCTCGTGCACAGTCAGCATTTTTAGGTCGCCATAGACAGTTTTGTTAGTGACATACCAGGGTGAGTTGAGGATGGCTCTTAAGATTTTAGTTTGTGTTCTCTGCATAATTTCCAGATTAGATTTGGAGGCGCATCCCCATAGCTCTAGACCATAGGTCCATATTGGCTTAATGATAGCCTTGTATAGCAGTAGTTTATTTTCGACGGATAGTTTGGACTGTCTGCTAAGTAACCAGTTCATCTCCTTCATTTTTAGTAGAATTTGTTCCTTTTTCTTTTTTATATGTTCTTTCCACGTGAGTCTTGTATCTAGATGGAGTTCCAGATATTTTACTACTTGTACTTGTGGGATCATGATGTTGTTTAAGTATACAGGAGGACAAGTTTTTTGACACAACGTGAATGTTATGTGCGCAGATTTTGATTCGTTAATCCGTATGTGCCATTTGTTTAGCCATTTCTCTAATATGCAGATATAATTTTGAGTCAGTTGAGATGCTAATAGAGGATTTTGATTTCTGAATAAGATAGCAGTGTCGTCTGCAAATGTAGCTATAATAGAGTTAGGAGGTATTGGTATATCTAATGTAAATAATACATATAATAATGGTCCCAGGATGCTGCCCTGCGGACACCTGACCCTATTTTACAGAAATCTGACAGTTCAGCGTTCACTCTAATTTGGAAAGATCTGTTTTCTAAATATGATTTTAATAACTTGAAGTATTTAACTGGAAAGTGTTTTTTAATTTCATATAACAGCCCAGGATGCCAGACCTTATCAAAGGCCTGACGAACGTCCAAGAAAATGCCACTGCAATACTCCTTTTGTTCAAATGTTTTTTTAATACTTTCAACAATCCTATGGATTTGTTGAGTCGTTGAGTGCTTATGCCTGAACCCGAACTGATGTGACGGCATCCAGATGTCTGTCGGTAAATCATGATTAATTTTTTTATATATTATTTTTTCCAGTATTTTGGAAATTATAGGAAGCAAACTGATAGGTCTGTATGACGAAACATCCGTTGGATTTTTACCTGGTTTGAGTATCATTATAATTTGTGCCTTCTTAAAGTGGTTTGGCCAGTAACCAATCCTGAGTATAGCGTTGAATATATATGTAATTGCAATAATTGTTCTCCTTGGAATTTCTTTAATGACTTTACCACTTAATAAATCATAGCCCGGAGACTTTTTTGCTTTTAGATTATTTATTTCATAGCTGACTTCCTTTGGTTTAACAGGGGTTATAGCTTCCACCATATCTATTGATTTATGTAGTTCTTCTGCTATTTCAGTATCCGTAGAATTGTCAAAAGGCTGAAATACTGAAGTTAAATGTTTGGCAAAAAGCAGTGCCTTTTCGAGATCCCTTCTTGCCCAAGGTTCATTTATATCTTCTCTAACTGGTGGTGCTGGAATTTTTGGTTTTTTATTATTCCGAATTGGCTGCCAGATAGTATTGTCCGTTCTAGACAGGCTTAAAATATATTGTTCAAAATTTTCGGAAGTGGCTAGTTTTAATTTTGCTTTGAGCAATCGGCATAATTTATTAAATTGAGTTTTGTCTTCTGGCCTGTGATAACGTTGCCATTTTGCTCTTGCCCTCCTTTTCTCCTGTATTAGATTTTTTATTTCCAGCGGGATATCTTGTACTTCACGAAAATGTAATTCTGGAGTTGCTTGTACCACTGACTCCTGAATGTTAAAAATTAAGTCGTTTATTGATTTATCGATATCTTCTTCATTTTTCAATGGCATTTTAAGATTTGTTCGTTCATTTAGTGTGTTGCGAAATTTTTCCCAATTTGTGAATTTATTATAAAGTATTCTGTTGTTTTTTATAGGAATTGGTGCAACTCCTATTGTTAGAATGATTGGAGAATGGTCGGATGATAAATCAAAAGATGGTTTTATTTCAATGTATTTTTCATCAATATCCTTTGTAATGAAAAATCGAGCAGATCCGGTATTTTATTAGTATCGCTCGGCCAGTATGTTGGGCTTCCAGTTGATATGTAAGAGAGATTGTTTTTATCTATTGCATTTAATAATTCCTTGCCTCTAGATGTAATTAATCGAGAACCCCATCTTGTATGTTTGCAATTGTAATCTCCTCCTACAATAAATTTTGGGCCTAGTTGTGAAAGAAAATTTTCGAAATCAATCTGTTTAATTTTATGTCGTGGCGGACAGTAAACCGCTGACAATGTTATGTTATACGACTGTAACTTGACTTTTATTGAGGTTGCCTGCAGGAGATCATATTGATAATCTGGTAAAGGATAGTGATCAATTGTATTTTTAATTAATATAGCTGTTCCACCATGAGCTGTACCGTCAGGATGATTGCAGTGTTGCATCGGATATCCAGGTATTTTAAAATATGAAAAATTTGTGAAATGCGTTTCACTAATTAATAAAATGTCTATTTGGTTAATTTTTAAAAATGTAATTACTTCCAATCTATGTTGAATGATTCCGTTAGCGTTCCACAGTGCAATTCTTAAAAATTTAGCCATTAGTGTTGTCTTTTATTTACTAAGGTTGTAAGCATACTGAGCACTATAGTGTTCTGTTGAATCAGTTGATTAAACATATTTTTAAATTCTAGAAGAAAAGCTGTGAAGTTCGGCCCTGAACTTGTTATGTTTTCAGTACTGTTGTTATTGTTTAGTACCTGGGAGTAGGTTCGGTTATGATCTTGATGTGAATTCGTCATTGTGTTGTCGGAGCGAGAAGTGGCGTTTCCATTATTTGATGTGATACGATTATGTAATGTTGTTGGATTATTTTTGAATTTTTGATTGTATAGTTTTTGATAAATAGGGCACCCACGGTAATGTGCTCCATAGAGCAGTGATTGCAGCGGTTCGGTGCGTCGTTCGATTTTTTACAGTCGGCAGTACTATGGTTATCAGAACATCTGGCACAAACGTGGGGTCTGTTGCAATATTTTTTCGTGTGACCAAATAATAAGCAACGTTTACATTGTATTACTGTTTTATTATTATTAGGGAGTTCTACAGTGATTTAAAATTTTTGTTACCAAGTAGACATCTTTATTATTTTTATTCGGTTCTAAATCTACGTAAAAAAGATTGAGCGGTGATTTAGTTACTCTGCTAATAATATTTGTAATATTTCTGACTTTGTGACCCAATGCAGCAAGTGCGTTGACAATTTGACTTACGTCCGTTGTATGGTGCAGGTACCTAATGACTACCCGATACGCCCTCTCCTCTTTCAATTGGTATGTATGGTGTGTTACTTTAGTATTCCTAAAGTGTTTTGTAAGTGTACGAAACACTTCAGAATTCTCAATAATATTTGATTGTGTTATTGTTGACAGCGCGCAATGTGTATTGTTTGGGTCGATAATTGTGTTTAGTTCATGAATCATTTGTTCATATCATCAACGTCATAAGTAAATATAGGAGGCGGCTTTTGGATTGTTGGTTAGGTGTGTTTTCTTGAGAATTGCTACCGGTACTTTTCTGAACTTCTTTAATTGTTTTTAGAGGTTCATACCTGTTTTGTAAATAAATTGAGTACGGAGAAATTGTTCCGTGTATTTTTCGTTTCTTTGGGTTTGGAGCCAGCTGCCATGGATGACCCGGATTGTAGTCACTATCTTTGTTCATTTCTGAATCTTGAGAAATATTAGGTTGTGGAGTTATGTTATTTGCATTATTAATTAGAAAATTATTAACGTAATCGTCATCAGTCATAGAAGTATCTTGAAGCACATTTTGAGATTCTAGTATCGGCGGGATGTTATTCATTTCCCCGAAGGGAATGAATTACTACACGTATTGACACTCACTATAACAAATGTTTTTATTTTTTCACAGTATTAAATTAATTTGAAATACAAAATCAATAGTACATTAACACACTTGTGTTCTTCACAACAACAACTGTATAAATAACCGGTTTGTAGGTAAAACTATTTGTTGACCTTTAGACATGTTATCGCCTAAGCGGTTGCAGGTAGACTGATAGTAAGATAATGATAATAATAATAATAATAATGTTAGCGTTTACAAATTTATGAGATCATTGGGAATTTTTCGTTTTAGCCTTGTTGGGCGCGCTTTTGAGAATACTTTGTGTGCCAAGTAATTTGGGTGTTCGTTAATTCTTCTTTTGTATTTGTTTGTGTTTTGTTGAATTTCTTCATTTACTGTCATCATGTTGCTGTCCTGGTGAATCAACCAGTTGGGAACGTACCTAGGTGCCGTATGATCTTGCTCTGCACTCGCTGAATAATCTGTATATTATTTTTTTTGGCGGTCCCCATAGTTGAATCCCATAAGACCACTCTGTTTTGGATATACTTTTGTAAATAATTAATTTGTTGTTTGTCGACAGTTCAGAACGTTTATTCAGTAGCCAGCCATTTTTTTTAAATAGTTCATCAATCAGTTCAATTTTGTGTCTAGGTATATTCCGAGATATTTTACGCTATCTTTTACTGGGAACTTAATTGTAGGGCATATACCAGTACGCAGGGTGAAAGTGATATGCGTAGATTTTGAGCGGTTTGTCATAATTCTCCATAAAGAAAGCCATTATGTAGCAATATCTAGATGTTCTCGTAATAGTTGCGAAGGTATTGCAGGATCTTTATTGGAGGCAATGATACATGTATCGTCACCAAATGTTGACACGCTTGTTCCGGAGTATGAAGGAAAATCCGCTGACATCCAAGAGACATTCAGTAATAAGATTGTAGGTAGTAAAAATGGATGCTCAAAAGGTTACCCAGTAGAAATCCTTTTAGTATTGATATGTAACAATTATGGCAAAACATTTATAAGTGTAGATACTAAAACCTATTGTAAGTTTAAACATGCATAAATAATATATGACTATAAAAACATATATAAATAATTCCTACTTAAACTAACTTTACTTATTCTGTTAATTCGAGTAATGATTGTCTTTTTAATCTGTGATTATATGTGGTATTGTACAGTTCGTTTGCTAAGACGTTGGGGTGACTGCTTATTTTTGTTTTATAGTTTTGTGATATTATCTCTTCATTTACTGTGTTGACGTTTGCGTCTTGGTGTATTAGCCATGTAGGCACGTATTTCGGTGCAGAGAGAGCCTCACGTAGGATTTTATTTTGGAATCTTTGAATGATTTGTATGTTGCTTCTTTTAGCTGTGCCCCATAGTTGAAGGCCATATGTCCAAACTGGCTTAAAGATAACCTTGTAGATGAAAATTTTGTTTGAAGTAGAGAGTTCAGATCATCTTTGTAGCAGCCAGTAGAAAGTTTTTCGGAGGTGTTCCAACTGTTCTCGCTTTTTGAGGATGTGATTTTTCCAGTTAAGTTTATTGTCCAAATACATACCCAGGTATTTAGCAAAATTTTGTTTTGGAATTTCGTTACCGTTTATGTAAACAGGTGGACATGTACTTTTTTGCAGTATAAAAGTAACTTGCACAGATTTGTTACTGTTGACTACAAACCTTCATAGTGTAAACCACTTTTCTATTATATTAATGTGTGATTGCAGCATCGCAGTCGCTGTTGTTGGGCTGCAAATGTTGCGAGGTTTGTGTTGTGGTGGCAAGGAAAATCTGTGGTGTATAATAAAAATAGCGTTGGGTTTAACACACTTCCTTGAGGGACACCTGCATTAATTGGTTTCATTGCAGACTGGGCGTCATGTATCTGTACAAAATATGTTTTGTGAGCCAAATATGATTTAAGTATATAAAATAAAGCATGTGGATGATTCTTTTTGATTTTATTTAATAACACTCAGTGCCACACTTTGTCGAAAGCTTGTGCGAT
This sequence comes from Ctenocephalides felis, assembly GCF_003426905.1. Lineage (NCBI taxonomy): Eukaryota > Metazoa > Arthropoda > Insecta > Siphonaptera > Pulicidae > Ctenocephalides > Ctenocephalides felis. The sequence goes on along the minus strand of NW_020536999.1, from coordinate 74,573,169 downwards.
GTCCAAAAATACCGCGGAGCAATATTTTTTGGTATGCAGAGCAGAGTTGATCTCATCAACTACGCGGTGTACCTGTTGTAGGGCTGAATGCTGTTCTCTAAATCCAAATTGGTGATTTGGAATTTTATGGTTGCTTTGAAGTGTAAATTTAATGCGTTTTAGTAGTAGCTTTTCAAATATTTTGGATATGACAGGCAGCAAGCTAATTGGCCTATATGAATCTATTTGATGAATGTCTTTACCTGGCTTGTAAATTATAATAATTTTGGCAATTTCCCAGTTTGAAGGGAATGGTTGAGTTCTAATTATGGCGTTAAAAATAATGGTCATAAATTGTAGCTTTTCCAGTTTTTGTACGCCTTATTTCTTGTGCAACTTCAGAAACAGTAATTTTTTTAATCTGATCGTTGGATGTGGAAACAGTATTGAGAAAATCAAAAATAAATTTTTCTTCGTAATCTGCGCACTTCTGAGGGGCCGGCTGAAAGGTTTTAAATAGATGTTCAGCAAAAAATCTCATTTTTTTGGGGCTGTCGAGCCTACGTTCCGTCTTTTTTTGTGGTGGAATAGTCATTGTCGGCTGTTTAAATTTTTTGTCTTCGGTGTGTGTTAGATTATTTACATAATTTTTTACTGTTTTATTTTTATATTTATACATCAGGGTTTTTAAGGTTTTACATGCATTATTAAATTTCCTTCTGTCTTCAGGCGATCGAGTATTGTGCCAAATTTTACGTAATTTTCTCTTGACTGCAATTTGTTCTTTATATAGTTTGGTATATCTTGAAGTTGATGCTTAACAGTTTGTGTGGTCGATAGAAGTGCCGCATTGTGAATTTGTGTATTTAGATGTGAAATTGCATTATTTAAATCTGATTCGGTTTTAAGTGGTATATTGCAGTTAATTTTATCATAGATTATGTAGCAGAATAAATCCCAGTCTGTATGCTTTTTGGTTTAATATTTAGTAGAAGAATTCAGCGTATTGAAAAAGTTTAGAATTATCGGTGAATGGTCAGAGTTTAAGTCAAGTGATGAATTTATATTAGTTGATTGATTTGGTATATTATTTAGTATAAAAAAGTCTAAAAGATCCGGTATATTATTTATGTCGCTTGGCCAGTATGTCGGTTCGCTTGTAGAAATATATTTGTGATTGTGCCGAGTGCATTGATTTAAGTAGTTCTCGTCCTCTTGGTGTTATTAATCTTGAGCCCCCCAGTAGGTGTTTTGCATTGAAGTCACCTCCGACAATAAATTTGTCACCTAGAGTGGAGAAAAAATGTGAGAACTGTACTTCCTTAATGAAATGCTTTGGTGGGCAGTAAATTGCTGAAACACATTTTGCAAACATCATTTTTCGAATTTGCTGCAGCGATTACTCAAAAACGAATGATCCGATCACTATCAATTTTTTTTTACATATTCTATATATAGTTCTCCGTAAAATGAACTATCGATTTTTTGATCGGATCAAAAATCGAATTTTGGCACTCCAACAACGACCAAAGTTTTTCATCGTAGTTCATTTTACAGACAATATTATCTAGTTTAACGAGATTTTTTTTTAATTTTATCCACGTAGAAGGCCGGAATCACTGCAGCAGTGAAGAGCCTTTTTTTCGCGCCGTTGGAGATCGACGATAACTTATAAAATATTTTATTTTTTTCTTCAAAAATTTCATTATGTATTCTTAAAGCATGTGTAAATATATTTTTAAAATTTTGAAATGATTGCTGAAGTATTTTTTTAATATAAATTCCCAAAAATCACCTTTTTCAGACGGCTATACTAGTTGTGCCCCTTAATAATGCAACGATTTTGTTGTAGGTTTGCGCGTCTTGTGTTTTGATTTTCACTTGATTAATTCTACAAACTTTTGATTTGTATAAGTTAGGTACGTGTAAGTCAAGGTATCGTATTAATGGCTTTATATCAGATACTCCGTGTAAGAATATAGGCGGGGCAGTTGGCGACTTTTCTGCTGGCGTTGATTGAGACGGTACCGTTCGGAATACATCGTAATAATTTTGCGTCGTTACAGGATTTAGCCAGTAGTTTTTGTGTGTTACTTTTTTAGAGTTATTAGAACTTGCGGCAAGGTCGCTATGCGGTTTTCTTCTATTTATGGTGCTCCACCACTGGTCTATTGTTGCCGTTGTGATGTTTGTTGAATTAACAAGCTTGCTGGTTTGACCGTTCGCATTACCGATACCACATTTCTCGTTGAAACTGATTGTTGTGTATATTTATTTTCAATTATGTTATTGACATGATTTTCTTCGTTCGTAACGATCCATTTGAGCTATTGTTGTATTGTTTCATGAATTTCATGAGAGATACAATCAAAAGCTTTGGACAAGTCACAGAAAACTGCAACGCAGAAACTACCATCTTCGAAAGAATAATGTCATGGACTAATGTGTGAATTGAGTGAGAGGTAGAGTGATTTTGACGAAACCCAAATTGATTTTTAAATAATATATTATTAACTGTTAAAAAAATGTTTATTCGACTATGTAATATTTTTTCAAAAATTTTGTCAAAAGTGTGTAATAGAGAAATTGGCCTGTAATTATTGATAATGTCAGTGGGTCCTTTTTTATGAAGTGGCCTAATTTTTGAATGTTTTAAATGATTCGGATAGACACCGTTACTAATTGCGTTGTTTAAACCAGCAAGGAGATCAGGGAGGCAGTAGTTGGATATATACCACGGTGCATCAGTGAGGATTCTTAAAATTTTATTTTGGCATGTTTGTATAATTTTGATGGTTGAATTGCATGCGCAACCCCACAGTTCTATACCGTAAGTACAAATTGGAATAATTATGGTTTTGTAAATGAGCACCTTGTTCTCGAGAGAAAGGTCTGATTTTCTTCCTATAAGCCAATGCAGCTCCTTGATTTTTATTTGAATTTGTTTTTTCTTATATTCAATGTGAGTTTTCCAATTTAGTTTTGAGTCAATATGTAATCCGAGGTATTTCACACTATTGGATGAAGGAATTATTTTGTTATTTAAATGTAGAGACGGATTGTTATGTTGTTTTAAGGGAATAATGAGATGTTGGGATTTATCGGTATTGATTGTAATATACCATTTTGTGAACCATTCTTGAAGTGTCAGTATAGTTACTGACTCATCAGTAGGCATATCATGCGTATACAGGAGGTATAGTAATGGGCTTAGCACACTGCCCTGTGGTACACCACATTCTATATTTCTGATGGCAGAGGGCTTTCCTTTTATTATTACACGAAATTTTCTGTTATGTAGGAATGATTTTAGGATTTTGAAGTAAGAAGGAAATGTTAAAAATATTTTATATAAAAGTCCGGAATGCCACACCTTGTCGAACGCCTTGCTAACATCTAAAAATACAGACACACAGTGTTCCTTTTTATTTAAGGCTTCCAGGCTGTAAGACACGATCCTGTTGCACTGTTGTGTAGTGAAATGTTCTTTTCTAAAGCCGAACTTTTGGTTCGGTAGTTTGTTGAGGATAATCTTTGAGCAATCTGCGATGTAGAAGTTTTTCCATTAGTTTGGAAAGAATTGGCAAAAGACTGATTGGTCGATATAAAGAAGTGAAGTGAGGGTCCTTGCTTGATTTCGCTATCATAATAATAAATTATTAAATTGTGATATAAAATTATAGATATTAGTTAAAAATGAAACTGATTTCATGGTCAACTCTTTTAGCATTCTTGGCGTTATTTTATCTAATCCTGGAGCAGACTTATTTTTTAAATTAATAATTTCTTCAAAAACATCATTGGGTGAAATGTGTCTCAGTGAAGATGATTGGATATTTGCTTGTAGTAGTTGTTCTATTTCTAAATTTGGAGTTATGTTTTGAGCACTGAAAGTAATTCTCAGGTGATCAGCAAATGCTTCCGCTTCTTCTTTTGCACTCTTCGCCCATTTATGGTATTTATAAAGGATAATTTATTTGAGGTGGTTTATTCTTTCGTTTAATACGTTGCCAAATTGAGTTGTCGAATCTATTAAGTTCCATCAGATAGGATTTGAATGAAATTTTTCCATTCCTTTATTTTTTTCCTCAAGATATTATTGAGGTGGTTGAGAGAAGTCTTATCTGAAGGCTTATGCGACTGTTGCCAAGTGTGTCTCGCTTTTCTTTTTGCTATTAATAAATTTTTGATCTCAATAAGAATTGTTATTTTTTTCTTTTGTTGCCTTTGGTGTCGGAGTAATTTGTTCTGTTGTTGCACATAAGACTTCTGTGAAAAATTGTAGTTGAGTTTCTATATTGGTCGTGTTCTTTGGTCTTATATTTAAATGTGTTCTAGAGTTCAAATTTTTTTTTGAAATGGACCCAGTCAGAGAATTTATTATGTAAAAATTGAATGGAATGAACAGGAATCGGTAGCGTACTAAATGTTAATAGGATTGGGGAACGGTCTGACGATAAGTTCTTGGTTCAATATTCATTTGAAATTTGGAAATGCCTTCAGAGATAAAAAAATCTAAGAGATCTGGGAATTTACTCGGATCGGAGGGCCAATATGTAGGACTGTCTGTTGATATGTAAGATAGTAGTTTTGTTCTAATGCTGTATAAAGTTCTTTGCTTTTAGCAGTAGTTAAACGTGAACTCCATGCAGAATGTTTACATTTGAAATCCCCTCCAATAATAAATTTAGATCCAAATTGAGAAAAAAATGATGTATACTCTGAAGACGAAATTTTGAATTTTGGTGGACAGTATATTGCAGATATATGGAGATCATAAAGATTGGTTAAAATCGCAATTTGCACTGCTTGAATAAATTCTTCTCCGATAATTGGAAGAGCATAGTAGTTCAAGTTATTTTTTACTAGAATCGCCGAGCCACCTCGAGCCTTTCCACTTGGGTGGGTGCTTAGCATTATAAGTTGTATATTCGTGAATCTTGAAAAATGTTTTATCTATAAAGTGCGATTCAGAAATTAAAATAATATTTACATGGTTTAATTTTAGAAAACATTCTAATTTGTTTTTATGTGGTATTAAGCCGTTGGCATTCCATTGTGCTATTTTAATTACCTTTGCCATTGTTCAAGTTATTAATGAGTGAAGCTAACATATTGACCATACTGTTTTGTTGCATAAGTTGCTTAAATAAGGATCAGAATTTTTGAAGGAATGAGGATAGAGATATAGGTTCTGAGTCCGTAATAGGATTATTGAAATTTGTAAAAGAATTTCTTGTTATGTTTGCGTATGATAAGTCGGAATTTCTTGATTTGATTGTTGGAGAAAATGTATGAGGTTTGTCTTGTTTGTTTATGTTATGACGTGTTGCTTTGTATCTCATATTTTCGGTTGACTTAATATTGAGAAAATTATTTCTTTAGTCATTCATTTCTTTGTAGTAGTCGCAACCGCGATAATTAGCGGTGTGGGCCCCTCCTCAGAGACAACAGCACGTTGGGGTATCGGGATCTTTTGTGTAGATTTTTGTATTGTGGTCATCTCCGCACTTTAAACAGGCATATGGTCTGTTGGAAGTGCAACGGTATGATTATATAATTGGCAACGTGTGCACCGTATATATATTATTTTTTTCGGAGGCTCAATTTGGATTATGTTGTTTGATATTTTATAAATGTCATAGATTTATTTGTTGTTATTTGCTGGCTCGAGGTCGACGAAGAACATATTCAAAGGTTGTTTTGATATCATTTTTTTTTTATTTATTTATTTCTTATAACCAATCTGAACCTTGGGTTCAATGAGGTTATTTGCTGACGGGCACAGGGCTTTTAGAAATTCCTCCTGTGGGGAATTTCCTTACATAAATATATTGATTGTTAATTTATTAAATCTTGCGGCCACTTTCTTTTTAATCTTCTCATAGGTACTTGTTTTAGCAGGTCTTTTATTACAGTGTTTGGATGGTATGCGCTCCTTTGATGATATTTTCTTGATAACTTCCTGTAGATATTTGATGTTTAGGTCTCGATGAATTGTTTCATTGGGGACATACTAGGGCGGGTTCACTATAGCTCGTAGTATTTTTGACTGTGCTCTTTGAATTGTTTTATATATTAGGATCTTGTTCGCATATGACATCTTAGTTCTTTTTCTAATTACCCAGTCAAGTTCATGAATTTTTTTGTCTATTTGCTTACGCTTTGTCCTGATGTGGGTTCTCCATGTGAGTCCTCTATCGAGGTGAAGTCCTAAGTATTTTACAGAGTTGCTTTTTGGAATTTCTACATTGTTGATTTTTATATTTGAGCAATCTCCTTTTGGTAAACGTGACGTGGACTGACTTAGTTGAGTTAATAGTAATTTTCCATTTGTGAGTCCACTCCTCTAGTTTGTGTATATAATTTTGCAGCTGTCCCGAGGCCTTTGAGGCGTCTTCGTGTGTTGAAAAAACCATGGTGTCATCTGCGAATGCTCCAAGGGTAATTTTGGGGTCAGTTGGTATGTCGTTAGTATAGATTAGGTACAGGATTAGTCCGAGTACACTACCCTGAGGTACACCAGCTTTTATTGATTCTGTATCAGATGATTCATTATGCACTCTGACTCTGAAATATCTGTTCGATAAGTAGGACTCCAGTAAAGATGATAGTTCTTGTGGTAGACATTGGTTATTTTGTAGATCAAACCGTGGTGCCAAACTTTGTCGAATGCTTTTTCGATATCAATAAATATGGCAGAGCAATATTTTTCATTTTGCAAAGCCATATGTACATTGTTTATGACCCTGTGACCTTGGTGGATTGTTGAGTGTTGAGGTCTGAAACTAAACTGGTGGTCAGGAATTATTGAAAGCTTTTTGTTTATTCTGCTTGGAATTATTTTCTCCGTTATTTTTGAAAGGATTGGCATTAGGCTGGTTGGTCTGTACGATGTAGCTTCAGTAGGCAATTTCCCTGGTTTAAGGGGCACAACTAGTGTAACCGCCTAAAAAAAGGTGATTTTTGGGAATTTATATTAAAAAAACTACTTTATCAATCATTTCAAAATTTTAGGAATATAATGATACATGTTTTAAGAATACATAGCAAAATTTTTGAAGAAAAAAATTAAATATTTTTTAAGTTATCGTCGATCTCCAACGGCGCGACAAAAAAAGGCCCTTCACTGCTGCAGTGATTCCGGCCTTCTACGTGGATGAAATTTTGAAAAAAAAAATTTGTTAAACTAGATAATATTGTCTGTAAAATGAACTTCGATGAAGAAAAAAAAAACGAAAATTGAAAAATGACGGCGTTTTTTTAAAAAAAAGTCGAATTTTACCCAAAATTTTGGTCGTTTTCGTACTGCCAACATTCTATTTTTGATCCGATCAAAAAATCGATAGTTCATTTTACGGAGAACTATATAAAGAACATGTAAAAAAAATTGATAGTGATCGGATCATTTGTTTTTGAGTAATCGCTGTAGTAAATTCAGAAAATGCTGTTTCGAGAAAAACGCGTTTAAAGTGTTTTGCCATTTTTTCCTTGCTTTACATTTTTGTTTTATTAGGCGTTTTATTTCTAGTGGAATATCATAGTTAATTTTATTTTGTTCGTGTGTTGTGGGGGTAGCTTTTGTAACTGCATCTTGCAATGTAGTTATGAACGCGTTTAGACTATTGTCAATGTCCTCTGCAGTTTTTAGTCTTATTTTGAGATTTATGTTTGAATCAATTTCAGTTTTAAATGCATCCGTCTTACAGTTATACAGATTGTTATTTACTTGCTTATTTAATATGCGTGAACTCAATGTTAACATTATTGGTGTATGGTCCGAGGAGAGATCTAAGTTATTTTCAATCGTCATGTAATTAGGCGAAATACCACTCGTTATGAAAAGGTCTAGCAGTTCAGGTGTTTTTTGTTTGTCTGTAGGCCAGTATGTAGGACTTCTAGTTGACATAAAAGAGTAATTGTTTTTCTGTATAAGTGCTGCCAGTTCTTTACCTTTTCTTGTGGTTAGTCTTGATCCCCAGAGCATGTTTTTGGAATTGAAGTCTCCTCCCACGATGAATTTTGTTCCTAAGATTCTGATTTTTTTTTTCATAATCTTCACATTTAAGATTATACCTAGGGGGACAATAAATTGCAGAAACTGTTAAATCAGTTGCATGTGCGAAACCCTTAACTTTTATAGTGGTTGCTTATATCGTTGTTGGAATTTTAGTATTTCATAGTGCTCGATCGAAGATTTTATCAGTATACCTGTTCCAGTGTGAGCAATTTGGTCTGGATGATTGGTGAAATAAAAGTTATAAGATGGAATGCTGAAAAATAAAGAATCAGTCAAGTGAGTTTCACTTATTAAAAGAATATCGATCATTTGTAGATGTAGAAAAGTGTTTAATTCATTTTGATGGTTTAGAATACCGTTGGCATTCCATTCGGCAATGCGTAACATGTTAATCATTTTTAACTAGTAAAGTAAGCATGTTAAGGATCATATTGTTTTGTTCCATAAGTTGTTTGAACATATTTTTGAATGTACTTATAAATTCATGTAGCGTTGATCCTATTTCTGTTGCATTGTGTCCGCCGTTGTTTGGATTTTTCAGAATTTTGGAATAACTCATGTGGTTCGAGACATTAGTGTAATTTGATCGTGGTCTTTCTTGAAAGTGTTTTGAAATGTTTTGTAATGGTGTGGCACTATTTTTGTTATGTAAGGTATTATACATAGTGCGGTGCATCCTCTATAGTTTGACGGGTGTGGGCCTCCGCACAAAGCGCATGTGGCTGAAGTGCTTTTTAATTTTTTACATTTTGAAGTTTCATGGTTGCCGCCGCATTTTATGCAGACAAATGGTCTGTTGCAATAGGATTTACAGTGTCCATATAATTGGCACCTTGTGCATTGTATAATACCAAATCTTTTTCTGGGAGATTCCACTGTTACAATTTGATTTAAAAGTTTGTTCAGTTTATAAATTGTGGTGTTATTCTCTGAAGGCGAATCGACGAAAACCCTTTTCAATAGGTATTTAGTCTTGTATTGCAAGATATTGACAATGTTTCCCACTTTGTAGTTTAGGTTTTCTAGCGCTGTTTTAATTTTGTCAGTATCGGTTGTGTAGTGAATATTTTTATAACTACTCTGTAGGCTCTCTCTTGTTTAGTTTGGTAGGTATGAAATCAAAACGCGTAGTATCGTTTTGATTTAAAAAACTGTACGAGCAATTTATATTGCTCGGGTTTTTCGACGTTTATTTTTACTAAATCGTCGTGCAATGATTTTGTTGTGTACTGCTTTTTGTTTATTATTGTGTTGATTTCGCCTTCGAGACGAAGATGGGTGGTGGCCTTTGAACCGTATACCCGTCACCGGCTTGCGAGGTCGAAGGGCTCGGTGCTTCTATTGTGTTATCGGCTTGGGTCGCCGGTTCACCAGTTGCGAGAACATTAAACCGGTTTGATGTTTTTATACTGCCGATGTTTTCAATATGACCTCTTGGTGTTTTTCGACGTTTGTTAGTTTCGATTGTCTGTCAGGTTGCTGCTTGATTAACTTGTTCTGTTTCCATGTGATTAACAGTTTCGGGTGATTGATAATTAATGTTTTTATGTTTATTAAATAAATGGTTTTGCACTTATGCACTATCTGTTTGCGAGGTGTTTAACATGTGATTAACAGTTTCGGGTGATTGGTAATTAATGTTTTTATGTTTTTTAATTAAATGGTTTTGCATGTATGCACTATCTGTTTGCGAGGTATCGTTCAGTATTTCAATTGTTTGTACAATTGGAATAGTTGGACTATTTTCTTCGCTGTTATTCTTCGATTATTTAGTAACACTGTGAATACACTGTATTTTTTACTGTACTATTTTATTATGTGCCCCCCCCCCTAAAAGGGGGCTTAGTTTCACTATTGTATAGTTTTGGATGGATCGAATATGTTTTTATATTACACAGCTCACTAATTTTGTTATGGTTGGATAAATATTATTTTATTTTATTCAAACACTGATCCGAACAGTACGGCTGCTCGAGGTAAACTCCTCGCAGAACATGTGAGAGAATTTTTTTTCGTGATATCCTATGCCTGATGTTTGTTACATTCCTAACTGTATGACCTTGCTTTGCTAATTTCGATTTGATAGTGTCGATGTCTGTGGTAAAGTGTAGGTTTCTTATCACAATTCTATAGGCTTTTTCTTCTTTCAATTGATACGTATGGAAGACAACGTTTGCAATTTTTAAATAATCAGTTAAGTTTCGAAATTGATCAATTGTGTTGCAGAAAATTTTGAAATTATCATTTGCCAGACTTCTTAGAAAATATTGTTCGTGTGGAATGATCTTGTTGATTGCTTCTGTCATGTCGTTTATTTTATCGACGTTTATACGAAAATCGGCGGAGGTTTACTTACAATCGGTTGAACTGGACAGCCATTGTCCTTATTGATAGATTATAAAGCCGTGAATCGGTTTGAAGTTATGATAATTGAATTTAATGGTTTCGATGTTATTTTACGTCTTTTGTTGCTATCTACCTGCCAAGAAACGCCGCATGTGTTTATTTTTGCTGCATTTTGATGAGTATAATTAATGCTAGATGCACTTGCAGTTTATAATGCGCTGGTGCTCGGAATTGGGCTACTTGGAGTATTAATTGTTACATTTTCTTCTAACGTATCCATGTTGTTGAGAACATTAAATGATTGTACTATTAGACCGTTGGTCTCTCGGTCCCCACCGGCGGGGGACATTTTAAAAAGTTTTTATTTACACTTTTTCGCAAAATTATTTCAGATGAATATTGATTTAAAATATCAAATGTTTGGCTTTGCTTCGATGTTAACGGTACCGTGTCCGAAGACTGAATGACTATTTGATTTTAAAATCAAAAATTGAATTACACATGATAATAACTCACAACACAGTACACACTTTAATGTAGTATATTTTTTTTTTTTTTTTATATACTTTATTTAATAGCGATCAGAATTTACAAAAATTCTATAAGCTATTATGCTTATGTATAAACTCATTCACACAGTAAACATACTCACACACAGTCATACACACACACATAATAAATTGGCTGAATTTTAATTATTTCAATAGCTGCCACTCCATCGAGTGGTCAGCTAATCTGGCTGAGGTAAATAAAGGCTAGATCTGGTCTTTATTGATCAAACTTTAAATCAATTGGGATTTTTCTTTTGAGCCTCCTATGTCTGGGTTCTTGAAGAAGATGTTTAACTATGCTATTAGTATGGGATTCTAACTTTTCGAAATGGCGATGACTGGTGCTGGTAATAACATCTTTCACAAGTGGTATTTTCAGGTCGTCATGAATGGTTTTATTGCTGACATACCATGGTGCGTTCACTATCTGCCTCAAAATTTTTTGATTGTGCTCGTTGGATTGCATCAATGTGGGATTTTCTAGCACATCCCCATAATTCTACACCATAGGTCCATATTGGCTTTATTATTGTTTTATATATTATTAGTTTGTTTTCAATAGGCAATTTTGCTTTGTTACCTAAGAGCCAATAGAGTTCTTTAGCTCTATTTTTCACTAGAGCTATTTTTGATAGTATATGTTGCTTCCAGGTTAGTTTGCTATCTAATATCATCCCGAGATATTTTGTTGAGTGTTTAACTGGAATTGTCTTATCATGAAATTGAACTGCTGGGCAAGAAGATTTGTTGAGTGTGAATATTACATGAGTTGATTTATTATCATTAATTTTTATACGCCATTTGCTAGTCCATTTTTCAATGACTCTTAGATGACTCTGAAGTCTTCTCGATGCAACAACTGGATCAGGATCGGTAGATAGAATAGCAATATCATCGGCAAATGTCGCAGTTATTAATTTTTCATCTGTAGGAAAATCACTAGTATAGAGCAGGTATAGATATGGACCCAGTACACTTCCTTGAGGGACTCCTGCTTCAACCAAGCAGGTTGATGAAGTTTCCATATTCACTTTAACTTTAAACCGTCTATTTTGAAGATACGATTCCAACAATTTATGATACACAATTGGGAGAGATGATTTTATCTTATACACTAATCCTTTGTGCCATACTTTATCAAAAGCTTGATTTACATCAAGGAAAACAGATGAACAGAATTGTTTTGTTTCTAGGGTATTGTGGATGGTGTTCACAATTCTATGGCATTGTTGGATCGTCGAGTGTTGTCTTCGAAAACCAAACTGGTGGTCTGGAATTACATTAGTATTGTTTTGTATATGTTTAAGCAAAAGTTTTTCAAATACTTTTGATGCCACTGGTAGGAGACTAATAGGTCGGTAGGATGATACATTATATGGGTCTTTACCGCTTTTGTGAATCATTTTAACTATTGAAGTTTTATAGTGTATTGGCCAATAATTTAGCCTAATTATAGCGTTGAATAGGTATGTTAGTAGGATAAATCCCTTTTTTGGCATTTCCTTCAACAGTTTCGGTGTAATTGAGTCAAAACCAGCGGATTTATTAGTTTTTAGTTTAGCTATTTCTTTGAATACCATATTCAATGAAAAGAATTTAAGACAGCTGCTGCCCTTATTCACTGGTGCTAACGGGTTTAAGTCCAGATCATTTGAAGAGATGCGAACAGGATTTGGTTTAAAAACTGAAGATAGATGTTGGGCGAATAATTCCGCTTTTTCTCCATCGCTCTTTGCCCATGATAGATTATCACCTACTGCTCCTGTTATATCGTTACGGCGTAAAGGCGGATTCCTGAGAGCCGGTTTTAGCCTGTTCCTTATCGGTTTCCAGATAGAGTTATCATATCGATTTAAGCTTTGTACATAATTATTAAAATTTTCCTCATTTAGTTCTTTAAGCCGAGATTTAAGCTTATTATTCAAGTTGTTAAGAATGTTTTTGTCAGACGGTAAATGTGTATGTTGCCATTTGCGCCTAGCTTTACGTTTTTCACTTAAAAGTTTTTTTATTTCAAGTGGAATAGAATGTTTTTGATTTTGTTGATCTATAGGTGTAGCAGCCTTAGCAGCTTCCAGCAGAGTTTTGTTGAATGTTGCAATACCATCTTCTATTTCCCGGCATGTTTTGAGTTTCATTTTTAAATTAGTATTTTTCTCAGCAATTTGGCGATATAGTTCCCAATTAGTTTTAGCAGAATGAGGTTTTGGAGTTCTTTGCAGGTTCACAGCCGTAGAGAATATGGTTGCTATCACGGGGGAATGGTCTGATGAGAGGTCGTAACTAGGTTGTATTTCAACACATTTGAAACTTAGACCATTAGCGACGAAGAAGTCTAGCAGATCGGGTTTCTTCTTAGGATCGGCTGGCCAGTAGGTGGGTGTGCCCGTTGAAAAGGTGGAGAAACCATGTCGAAGGATCATCTCATACAGTTGTTTACCTTTTGGATTTGATATCCTTGAGCCCCAGAGAGAATGCTTACTGTTAAAGTCACCGCCAGCTATGAACTTTGATCCAAGCATCGAGAAATATTCATAGAATTGGGAACTGTTAATAATATGTCGAGGTGGACAGTATACGGCAGAAATTACTAATTCGTAATTCATCAGTTTTGTTTTGACAGAAGTTGCTTGAATTTGTTCTTTACAAAAATTTTGCAGCTCATAGTGAACAATATTAGATTTTATTAGAATCGCCGTGCCCCCGTGGGCTGTTCCATCCGGATGAGGTGTGTGGTACAATTTATAGTTCGGAACATACATATTTGAGTAATGAGTAAAATGTGTTTCACTAACAAGGAGTATATCTATTTTATTCTCCAAAAGAAAAAACTGAATCTCATGTTTATGCTTCAAGAGCCCATTTGCATTCCATAACGCAATCCTTATAAACCTCGCCATGGTGTTTACTTTGTTTTATTTATGAAAGCTGATAACATGTTTATGATCATGATGTTTTGATTCATCAATTGTTGGAACATATTTTTGAATTCATTTAGGAAAATTGTTAAATTTCCAGCAGAGTTTTCACTAGTTGCATTAGCCTGTTGATGAAATTGTTGTGATCTCATAACTTGTGCATATGTCATATGATGAGAATTTGCATGCCTTATTTGGTCCATGTTCTTAGAAGTTGTTGGCCCATTTTGATTTTCAATGCGGTTACCGTATGGTCTGTTCATGTGTTCTTCTCTTCTTGCAATAATTTTCTGATATACTGGACACCCTTTAAAGTTAGCAGTATGTTCATTCAAACAGTTAGCACAAGTAGCTGGAGTTTCTTTAGTCTTAGTACATGACTTAGAGGGGTGCTCATCTCCACATTTAACGCACATGTGTGGCTTATTACAAAATGATTTGCTGTGACCATAGTCTTGGCATCTTTTACACTGGATGATTTGTGAAGATCGTACCGGTGGTTCAAAGTGTACTATTTTATTTAAAATTTTATTCACTGTAAAAATTTCATGGTTATTCTTTTTCGGTTCTAAGTCTACATAGAACATATTAAGCGGTTCTCTTGATCTATAGTGTATGACGTTAACTATATTACGCACTTGATGACCATTTTTTTCAATCTCTTGCTTTATTTCTTCTACATTAGTGGTTGAGTGAATATATTTCAGAACAACTCTGTACGCTCTTTCACTTTTTACCTGATAAGTATGATAAGCAACATTGCGTTGTTTCAGAAGTTTAACAAAGTTTCTATAGTCTGCTATTGTTGACACGTTAAATTTGATAACATTGTCAGCCAAGGTTTTTGTTGTGTAACTGTTATCGGGCAAAACCGGTTTTAGAACGTTAATCATATCGGGAAAATTTGTTACTCCGTGAATGTACACCGGCGGTGGTAATTCCTTTTTTGGCTGAGAATTTGCTTCAGCATTTGCTGATGATGACGATGGTTGATCATTAATTATTGATTTTTCATTATTGGCAAGAACGTTGAATCTGTTAGTTAACTTAATACTTTCGGTCGGCCTATTAATCCGCCTTCTTTTTGCACTCGTCACAGTTTGCCAAGAATTTGTCAAACTATTTTGCGCAGTATCAGTTTCCATGGCTGCTGAGGAATTTAACATTTTTTGAGAGGTTTGAATTAATTTTAAACGCAATTGTTCAGTAACAAAATCTGAGCAAGTTTGTGAATCATCATTTAGGACATTATTTACTTCTGATAAAGGTAAGTTTAAAGAGGTGCTCATTGAGTTCCCCGAGGGGAGACTCATGAGTTAAGCAAATGATTTCACTAATCACTAATAACACTATTTATTAGCACAAAAACTATCACAATAATTATTTAATTTAAGTACTATATATTACTACTGAACACTGTTTATACTGCAATAGCACAGGTATAAATCGCAGGTAGATATTTTATCTGTATTTAGATCCGACTGGGTCGGCTGCTCGTGGCGAACTAATGTAGTATATAAATGGCGTTTTTGATCAAACTGGCATGTCTCGTTACGTTGTGATAGCGTAAACAATGCAGATAACAACGCAGATTGGTAAACGAAAGGTGTTTATTGGTTATCACTGAATGCAGAACTACGGCGGTTGGCAAACGAATTAAATAAAAACTAAATAAAAAAAATTAAGAACACAATATTTTTGAAGTGTAGATACGGTTATCAGGCCCGTATTCAGAACAACTTTAATAATGCCGTTATTTTTTCTACTGTACCTATGGGTAACTTACAAGTATGTGCAAATAGTGGTCTATCTTTTATAGTAAATATAATATCGCTATTAATACTAAAGCCACTTTCTTCACTAATATTATCACTATTCAAACTATAATTATCAAGCGACTCAATACAAAATTCATCATCATTACTCTGCAACTCATTTTCAATTACATCTTCTAAAAAATTTTTTGACATTTAAACATTTTTCTGAAATATGAAATATGAAAATTCACTAAACTTTACCCAAACGCGTTATTTATGAAACTGATTATAAATCATATTCAAAACACAAAATCATCATAAGAAATCATAGCGTTAAGACATTTTTAGAATTATTTTACTATATATATATATATACTAGCTGACCCGGCAAACGCTGTTTTGCCATCAAAAATATTTTTCCGCATTGCAAAAGTTCTTATAATATACATGATATATTAATAATAATGTTACATTTTTATTACACGAATTTCTTTACATTTTGATAATTAATTCGAACGCATCATAGTGCTTTGTTTATTTTAATTTTATTTATGTCAAATAGTGAAATATTTTTAATCAATGAATAAATTAGATTTTAGTGTGAATCATCGCAGTACCATTATCTAAATATATAATTTTTATATAAGTATCAGATTTTTTACTTTTGCATTTAATTTAAAAATATTGAATGTCAATTTCAAATATCCAATATGCACTAAATTTTTAAATGCCAAAATATTTCCTTTTTGGTTCGAAATTTAATATAATATGATATAATTTATATCTATAATTTGATTGCCAATATTGCCTATAACATAACTTGGAATAATTAATTTATTTGTATCTTATTGAAGTCGTTAAAAATTCAATTTTTTTTTGAACTGTCAGAATTTTGTTTATGATTAATGTTAAATTCAATATGTCGCTTTTTTATTGTGATCTATAATGTTTTAATCACTTATCATATAAATTTTCGACTGCAAATTGATATTCATACTATCTCTGAAACTAACATGGATAAAGTTCTGAGAAATCCGAGTCCAAATCTATAAAATGTTTGATTTTTGGCACTTTTATTAATTTTTTATCAATTTTTGTACTGTAAAATAATGGATGATTATTTATCAAAATTGTAATATTTAGACTATAATTTTAGATGTATACTTTTTATTTTGGCATTGAATTATTTTCATTAAAATCAAGTGAAACATAAATATATTTATTTGATATTTATATAAAACATATAATTAAAATATGCATTAAAATCATATTGTCTATAAATAATATGCCATTTTATAAATAGTATTTATTACTTTGGTGCTTGATATGGGTATGAATTTGTAATAAAATATATTCTTTCTGACAAATAGTTAAAAACTTGTTATAATTTTCAAAATTATTTGACATTTCATACTTCAAAAATTAATTCACTCGCATCATAGCGTTTTGTTTATTATACTTTTGTCATGTCAAATACGTCAATATTTATTTATTATAAATTAATAATTATTTTAAGTGATCAATGAATATATTATATGCTTGTTAAATTCATAAAAAAGTGCAAATTCAACACGGGAATATTGTGGAAATAAATATTTTTTTACATAAAGATCTGATTTTTGACATTTGCATTTCATTTCAAATTAATTATAACTGTCAAAATATTTTCTTTTGGATCGAAATTTAATATAATATGATATAGTATTTAGTTTGTCTAGTTTATTTTTGTCAGATTGCAATGATACCTTCAGATTGTACTATTCCATTTAAGAGGTTACAATTTTCTGTATGATTAACGTTTGCGATGGCAATCAAAATTTATCTCAACTCATATAATAATAATATTTTATTTTAATTACACAAATTTCTTTACACTTCGATAATTAATTCCAACGCATGATGCAGGTGTTTTGTTTATTTTAAATTTGTTTATGCCATTTTTTTTTAAAATTAATGAATAAATCAGGTTTCAGTCTAAATTAACAAATCAGTATCTTCATCTGAATATACAATTTTTTATATAAATATTTGATTTTTTACATTTTCATTTAATTGAAAAATAGTGAATGTCAATTTCATATATTCAATATGCAGTATATTTGTAAATGTCAAAATATTTCCTTTTTGGTCGAAAATTAATCTATGATATTTATTTTACAATATTGTGCTGTATCTATTATTTCTTCGGCAATTGTTTCTTATTGAAGTCGTTAAACATTTTTTTTTGTGAAATGTCAAATTTTTGTTTATGATTAATTTTAAATTCAATATGTCGCTTTTTTATTGTGATCTCTGATCTATAAGGTTTTGATGAAGTTTTGGTATCCGAAATAATTTGGTAAGCTAATCAAATAAATATAAATTGTAAATCTATTTATATAATTATTTTCATAAATTTTGACAAATGACATTTGACGATTTTCATGTCAACATTTATTCAAATTTATAAACATTGACTTTTAATTAGATTTAAAACTATAAATTGTAATTTTGAATATAGCATTTCATCTAATTTGGATATAAATGTTGGATATATCTATATATGTACATGTTTTTGAATTATATTTTCTGAACTGTCAATTTTTGTTTTTCAAAAATCATAAATCTTTTTTTCTCAAATTTTCCATAAATTATGACATTTGTCATTTTAGTGGTTTGTTTTTTTTTGGCCATTTTCTATCAAATTTTTTTGAAAATATTTATTTTACAATATTGTTTTGTATCTATAATTTGTTAGGCAATATTTCCTGTAACATAACTTGTAATAATTAATTTATTTGCGTCTTATTGAAGTAACTCGTTAAACATTTTTTTTTGTGACATGTCAAAATTTTGGTTATGATTATTTTTAAATTCAAGTGCCGCTTTTTTATTGTGATCTCTAATCTATAAGGTTTTAATGAAGTTTTGGTTTCCGAAATAATTTGGTAAGCTAATCAATTAAATCTAAATCATAAATCTATTTATATAATTATTTTCATAAATATTGACAGATGACATTTATTTTTTTTTCATGTCAACATGTATTTAAATTTTTAAGCATTGATTTTTAATTAGATTTAAAACTATAATCAGTGATTTTGTATGTAGCATTTCATCAAATTTGGATATAAATGTTGGATATTTCTATATATGTACATGTTTTTGAATTTTATTTTTTGAAATGTCAAATTTTTTTTCAAAAATTATATATCCAAATTTCCTTTAATTTTGACATTTGTCATTTTAGTGTTTTGTTTTTTTTTTTGGTCATTTTCTGTCAAAATTTTTAGAAATTTATAAAAATTATATATTTATGTTTCAAATTTACTTTTCAAAATTTCCTATAACCTAAGTTGGATATATATGCACACGATGAGCCATTAAAATTTAAAATCGGTCCAGTAGTTTGGGCGTCCATCGCGAACCAACATCGTGACACGAGATTTATATATATATAGATATATATATATATATATATATATATAATATTTGTATATGCATAGTTGCAACGGGCGTAGTTGCGTATTATGTATTTTTTACACTGGATTGCAAGTACAATAACCATTTTTTTAACCCGAAAGTAAATTTCTTATTGTGATGAAAGATCAATAGATAAACAATAGGAAAAATAAAAATACTAAATTGTTAATTGTACCATCTGCCACGAATAAATATTTTTAATTGTATATAGATATTTATATATAAAATATATAAAATTATATCTCTAGTAGCATTTATGTCTCAAAAAAATAATGGTGTTTATGAGCGAATAATTCAATTTTATTTTATTTATTTGTGAAAATAATTATAAATTAATCAATAAATAAACGTAACGGTCAATTAATATCAAAAGAATGAAATAAAACGTTTAGTTCGCGACGACACGATTTGCAGCCGCATCCGAATCGAAAGGGTTAATATAATTGAAAATCTAACTTTCTAGGGATGACTGTATATTATTAAATAGAAGTCAATAAAACATATTAAAAAAACTTACAATTCAAATGACAGATGAATACTACTCATTTGTCAAAACGAAGTTAAAACAGATTATGTGTTATTCTTTTAATTTTATATATTTTTAAATGTTAATAAGAATGCTTATTTTGATTTTATATGAGGTTTTTATTTAAATCTCAAGTGTTTGCTCACTGCCTTTTTGTATTCTTTTATCAAGAGCTTGAAATAATACTATTCTTATTGATTAAGGCTTGCTTATGAAAGAATAAATAAATAATTTTGTTTCAAAGGCTGTGCTGTGCAAGTACTTATTCGTTTAATGTGAATAATGTGTTACCAAAACATTTTCTAAATTATATTATTATTGCATTTAGGTTATTCAAATTAAGATTCTAAATTTGGAATTCATCGAAGGGGACACCATAGACATTTCTGTCTAATCACTTATTGCTAATTATAATAGTCAGCGATATGAATAAAAAAATTGGATTATAACACAGGTAGTAATTTTAGAAATCATATTCATAAAAATCTCAATTATGTGTACATACAAGTACAAGATCTTTTGAAACAAAGTTGTTTGAAAATTGCTTATAAAGCTCACATTTTGTTATGTGACATCCACATAAGTACAGTTTTAATAGATATGGAAGTAATCATTTCGTATATATACAGTACAATCTATTTACAATACAAATTTTTCATTACAATACTAGAATGAGTTTTGTAGTTTGGGTTTGACAAACGTCACAGTTCACACAAGAATGGAAAGTATCAGCAGTACGAACTTGCGTTTTATTACATAGGCATTCTATGCATAGAAAGAAGTTTTTCCAGCATTCCAATTAGCAATAAAAAATTAGAAAAGTTAAACATATTCCACATGGTAATAATGAAATTTTTACAGATTTTTCCTTGTGTTGTTCAGATACAAATGCTGTTATTTATCGGGTCTTTTTCAATTACTTTCCGAGCATACTATATACAAGTCAGGGTGATAACAATGATGCCAGTTATTTAGATACACGGTTGCAAAAAAGGAAAATCAAAATAAACTCATTGTACAATTTATTTACAGTACAAATTCTTCATTACAATGCTCGAACGATGGCAACAAATATCACAGAAGAATGGAAAGTATCAGCAGTACGAAATTGCATTATATTACATGATTTCATCATCCAAATAGGTCGAGCACAGAAAGAAGTTTTTCCAGCATTCCAATTTGCAATGAAAAAATTAAAATATTTTAACATATCCCACATACAGAATTTTCTTTATGTTGTTCAGATACTAATGCTGTTATTGATCGGGTCTTTTTCCAATTACTTCCCGAACATACTATTTACAAGTCATGGTGATAACAAAGATGCCACTAATTTGGATACACAATTGCAAAAAAAGAAAGTCTAAATAAACACATTGAAATTTATTGCAATATGAACTCATGTTAAAAATGTAAATATGTGAAAGCAAATTAAGAAAGAAAAAATGTCCATTTTCTATAGCTATATAACAATCCGGAGAACTCTCAGCATAAAACATTTCACGGAAAATAATTTTTAAATTGCAACTTACTGATAATAAGCTAAATTATAATCATTTAGAACTCCAAGATGGTTATTGATTTCATAATTAATAGAGAAAAATAATAAGATAAAGGGTATGGGCGTGTTTCCATACAGAATTGGCCCCACCCTGGTATTTAAATAATTTTGATGCCATTTTATAGGTATTTTTGAGAAAATCAGATATACCAAATTTCAAATCCGTAGCTCATCATTTGGCCGAGATATCAGTAAAAACATGTGAAAGTGGCCCCTTTTTTCAAACTCACTTTTTGTCGGAAATATGAGAGATATCGAAAAACTGTTAACGTCATTCTATTTATACTGATCTTGTCTATGTTGTTCATAACAAATAATGTAAAAAAAATATTTGGTAGTGCGAGAAAAAGTGAAAATAATTTTTTGTTTTGAATTTTCGGGTAGTGCAGTTGTTTGGACTAATTTTTAATTAGCATGATTAGAAAGGCTATTAATTTTCTTTTAGTGTGCAAAATTTGTTTTATTTCATGTGGTAGAACACATTCAAAGTAGGAAAACCTGAGCAAGTACACGCTCGCGCTCATATAGAACCCGTGTAAGTCGTCTCTCATTCGCAACGACTAGCAACCATTGCCCGCCGCGCGTCTTGATAAATTAAAACATTTTTAATAAAACACCAGATATATACATTTATATTTTAAATAATTATATATTTATATGTATATGTATAATAATAACTATATTTTTATATAATTAAATATTTATTATTTATATATTGCACAATATATTATATGATTTAATCATCATTAATAATTTATTAATTAATTATTACTTATTAATTATCTATTAATTATCATTTATTAATTATTAATACCACTAAATAAATAAAAAATGGATTGATAAAAAATATACATAATAATAGTATATCGGTATATGATTACTATTCATGCCACAGCAATGTATACAAATGCAAGTATACTAAGTTAGTCATAAATATATTAAATAATATCTTGAAGTTTTTTTTAAAATTAAATAATATATAAGAATATATTGAATAGAATATCTCAACCTATAAATACTCATAATAATTATTGAACTGCTGCATTATTGTAATATCATCCTTAATTGAAACGATATTTGAAATTTTGCGGCATTATAATTATATATTGTATTGTGGTAATAACTCAATTATATACTAATCAAGTTAAATTGAAATAACTAAAATATAAGAAAAGTGCAAAATCGACTGGTACAAAGGTGTAGAGCACACAAAAATTAAAAAAAGCATTATTTATTTAATAATTATCAAACTTCATGATTAGTTAAATTCCAAAATTATATTAATTTCATGCTGTCTGCATTTCGTTATCTTATGTATAGTCTTTGCGAGCAAAATTTCAAATATCGTTTTAATTAAGGATGATATTACAATAGTGCAGCAGTTCAATTATTATTATGAGTATTTATAGGTTGAGATATTCTATTCAATATATTCTTATATATTATTTAATTTAAAAAAAAACTTCAAGATATTATTTAATATATTTATGACTAACTTAGTATACTTGCATTTGTATACATGCTGTGCATGAATAGTAATCATATACCGATATACTATTATTAAGTATATTTTTTTCAATCCATTTTTAATTTATTTAGTGGTATTAATAATTAATAAATGATAATTATAGCTAATTAATAGTAATAATTAATTATAAATTATTAATGATGATTAAACCATATAATATATTGTGCAATATTAAATAATAATATTTAATTATATAAAAATATAGTTTATTATACATATACATAACATATATATTATTTAAAATATAAATGTATATATCTGGTGTTTTATTAAAATGTTTTAATTTATCAAGACGCGCGGCGGGCAATGGTTGCTAGTCGTTGCGAATGAGAGACGACTTACACGGGTTCTATATGAGCGCGAGCGTGTACTTGCTCAGGTTTTCCTACTTTGAATGTGTTCTACCACATGAAATAAAACAAATTTTGCACACTAAAAGAATTCAAACGCCTTTCTAATCATGCTAATTAAAAATTAGTCCAAACAACTGCACTACCCGAAAATTCAAAACAAAAAATTATTTTCACTTTTTCTCGCACTACCAATATTTTTTTTCACATTATTTGGTATGAACAACATAGACAAGATCAGTATAAATAGAATGACGTTAACAGTTTTTTTGATATCCCTCATATTTTCCGACAAAAAGTGAGTTTGAAAAAGGGGCCACTTTCACATGTTTTCACTGATATCTCGGCCAAATGATGAGCTACGGATTTGAAATTTGGTATATCGGATTTTTTCGAAAATACCTATAAAATGGCATCAAAATTATTTAAATACCAGGGTGGGGCCAATTCTGTATGGAAACACGCCCATACCCTTTAAACAATATTTGTTATTTGTTTATTGCTTATTAATTTATATACATTTATGTCATGGGATATTAAAGAAGAAATACTAATTTCATTGAGGAAGAAATTCGTCGACTACTAAATTATTTCAAACAAAATTCTTTGAACAATATTTGACGTTTCTGAAAATTCTTTAATGTTTCAATAAATTAATGTTTACATAGCTGATAAAAATTTTTATTAGTTGATTATATATTCAACGAAAATATTTATAACTATAATTAATATATATTGTTATAATAAAGATTGAGAAATATATATCGTTTTTGTATTATTTATCACCTAGAGACGCATTGTTATAGCTTTATATTGTCTTCATATTTAGTGTTTAACATTTAGCATAAATGCACAGTTTAATAAATTATAGAATCTATTATATTAAGTTGGTGACATACATTTTACATAAATGTAGTGTTATAAATTCCAAGCAACGAATTTTTTATTAATTATTTGTTTTATAATTTTTAACATTTTATTTAATTTAAGGGGGTATTCTACTGTAGAAGCATGAATTTTGCCCGGTTTTTGAAGCGCTGTATAAAGGAAACAAATGATATTTTTACTATCGATTTTTTTATCATTTGTTTATTGATATTTTATTATTACATAAAAAAAATTATTAAAGAAAAAAAATTAGAATTCACAAAGGTATGAGCAGTCAAAGTGGGAGCTCAAAAAAAAAGAGGGTCTCCTGGCGTGCATGATTCCAACCCCCCTGGTGATTCGAAACATAAAAAAAAGACGGATTCTTAATTATTATAGATGTCGCTATCGTATGAACCTTGGATAAGCCAAAAAAAAATTTTTTGTTTGAATGGCGGCAGTTTGAAAAAAAAATTTTTTTTTCATGTTTTTTTTAACAATTCCGAATTTTTTAAAAATACTAAATGAAAAGTTATAGTTTTGGTAGAGGTCCATGCGATAAAGCAATGTATAGAGAACATCCTCTCCAAATTTGAATTAAATCGGTTCATTAGAACTCGAGATAACCTTACCGCCAGCTCGAAAAAAGTAGTTCCGAGAAAAACGCGTTCAAAGTTTTGAGACTCGGTCGGACCCGAACCGAGGCCACGTCACTAAAACGGCTATAACTTAGGAAATAATAGTAATTTTGAAAAATCCTTTTAATGACATATTTTTGAATAACTAAACTTTGAAAATATGAAAAAAAATTTTTTTCGATTTTTTCAAAATTCTACAGTAGAATACCCCCTTAATGGAATTTTTTAATATATTTTAAGAATTAGAACAAGAAACAAGCTGAAAAAAATTAAAGTTTTGAGGAAAATTATGATTAAATTACACATTATAATTATAATACTTTAATATCATTTAATTTTAATTATTACTTTCTTATGTGCATCATATTTTCTCATATTAAATTTTTCCTATGTGTTTGCGTTATTTTTTAAGTTTTCTGTTTATACATATTTTTAAGCTTATGTTAATAATAAGTTAAATTTGAATGCAACGGTCATCAGTGCGAACATTGATGTATGAAGTTAGCTATGATATAAGTAATATTGGTTGATTAGTTAACATAAGGATTAATGCTTTGTTTGATTACTCTTCTTTTACCTATGGTTTGAAGCTTAATGCCGAATCAAAGTTATTGTGAAAGATAGTGAGAATACAGAGTTATTGAAGAAGTGTAGTGTTTTAGTGTGATTTAGGAGAATCACAAACTCGAATACAGAGTTATTAAAGATAGTATTTTAGTGTGATTCAGGAGAATCACAAACTCGAATACAAAGTTATTGAAGAGGTATAGTGTTTTAGTGTGATTTAGGAGAATCACAAACCCTATATACAGTAGTATCTATACTATATAAATCTGATACCAGCTGTTTACGATGCTGAGAAGAAATAGACCTGACATTGGTCGTCGAAGTCGATTAACACGCCTAAAACGTAATTTGCGTAATAACCGCACTGATGGGCAAGTTGGTGCAAATCGATCGCAACAGCAGCGAGCACGCGAAAATGAAACATCTCGAATTCGCAGAAGCAATGCTTCAGTCAACGTGTAGCGAGCAGCATTCTCTTATGATCCGGAAATAGATTACAGTGCCCACAAATTTGTAAAATTGGAGACATGTCGATCATTTGTCAGCACTTGAAAGCCTTAAAATACAATGGTGAATCTGCAGGACTATGTTGTGCTGGCGGTAAGGTGAAGTTGCCACAATTGGTACCACCACCTGATCCATTACACTCACAAATTTTTGGAATGACCAATGACTTTAAACACTTCTTATCCAACATCCAGAAATATAATAATTGCTTCCAAATGACATCTTTTGGAGCAACGCATATAGTACAGAACAATTTCATGCCGAAGTTCAAGGTAATATATCATAATGTTTCTAATGTTAATTTGTATTTGTATCAAAAATAAATTGAAAATGTCATAAAAAATTACAAGGTGCAAGGACAAAATCATCACCTATTGGGGGCACTGCTGCCATTACCAGATGCAGATCATCAATTTCTACAAATTTATTTCCTAGGCAATCAGGGCGCTGAAGTTGATACGCGTTGTACTCCTAATGCATCAGTAAAGCCATCCGTTGTCCAACAACTGCAAACGTTTCTTCATCGCAACAATCGTTTAGTGAATTTATTCAAAGTGGCACTTAATCGAATGCCATCAGACAGCCATAATATTGTAATAAGAGCTGACAAAACACCTGCTGGTGAGCATGCAGAAAGATTTAATTCACCAACATTTGATGAGGTGGCTATAGTCGTTGTTGGAGAAAATATGCAATCAAGAGATATTGTGCTTCATCGCCGAAACAATGAATTAAGGCGAGTGTCCGAAACTCATAGGTCTTATGAATGATGCTTTACAATATCCGTTAATTTTCTGGCAGGGAGAAGATGGCTACCACTTTAGTGTCAAAATGGTTAATCCAATAACATGCAATTATAAACATAATTAAATAATATATTTTAACTCAATATGTATATTATTATTTGTGATTTTAGATGCTGAAACCAATAAAAAAGTTAGCGCTATGAATTTTTATTCATACAGGCTGATGATCCGTGATGGTGAAATAAACCACATTTTGATGTGTCAACGACTTTTTCAACAGTTCGCTGTTGACATGTATGTCAAAATTGAGGCTGAGCGATTAACATACATCCGCTTAAACCAACAGCACCTTTGATCTGAAGAAATACATCCATCTTGATGCTATTATTGCCGATGGTAATGCAAACAATGTGGGTAAAATGACAATTTTGCCGTCTACCTACATTGGAAGCCCGCGCCACATGCACGAATACGCACAAGATGCAATGACATACGTTAGAAAATATGGTCGCCCTGATCTATTCATTACATTTACATGTAACCCGCAATCGATAGAAATTAAGAAAGAATTGATACACGACCAAACACCAGGATATAGACATGATATTACCAGAGTTTTTAAACAAAAATTGAAATCTTTGTTGAATTTCATAATAAAGCATCATGTATGTGCCCAAGTACGTTGCTGGATGTACTCTGTTGAGTGGCAAAAGCGTGGTCTTCCACATGCGCACATCTTAGTCTGGTTAATTGACAAAATGAGGCCAGAAGATATTGATTCAGTCATATCAGCAGAGATTCCTAATAAAAATGTCGATCAAAATTTGCTTGCAATAATTACTAAACATATGATACATGGACCTTGCGGAGTTTTCAACAATAACTCGACCTGTATGACTGACGGCAAGTGCTCTAAACGATACCCAAGAAATCTAACTGCTGAAACCATTAATGGAAATGACGGTTATCCGCTGTATCGTAGGCAATCAGTTGCGGATGGTGGGCAATATGTAGTTGTGAAGGTAAAAGGACGAAATTTATATGTTGACAACCGATAGATTGTGCCGTACTCCCCGATATTATCCAAAACTTTTCAAGTACACATAGAATTTTGTAACTCTGTCAAGTCAATAAAATATATATGCAAATATATTAACAAAGGTAGTGACATGGCCATGTACGCTGTTGCTAAAACAAATGATGAAGTTTCTGAGTATCAGATGGATCGCTATGTAAGTAGCAATGAAGCAATTTGGAGAATTTTTTCTTTCCCAATACATGAAAGACACTCTTCTGTAGTCCATTTGGCAGTCCATTTAGAAAATGGACAAAGTGTAACCCCGTTAATACTGTTGATAGAGCGGCGCATCCACCTCCAACAACATTAACAAGTTTCTTTTCAATTTGTCAAAGAGATGATTTTGCCCGTACTTTGATGTATGCTGATATGCCGCGCTATTACACATGGAACGCATCATCAAAGTCGTTTCAACATCGTAAAAAAGGAACACCGGTTGAGGGATATCCAAATATATTTGCTACAGATGCTATAGGGCGCATTTATACAGTACATCCAAATAATGATGAATGTTACTACCTTAGGTTATTCCTGGTTAATGTTCCTGGACCGACATCATTTCAACAATTGAAAACAGTTGATGGACATATTTGTGCGACTTACCGTGAAGCATGTCACATGCTGCAGTTGCTCGAAGACGATTCGCATTGGGATAATACGCTCAAGGATGCCATAATATCATCATTTCCGCATCAAGTGCGTGCATTGTTTGCGATTATAATTTCAACATGTTTTTCCTCAAATCCGAAAAATTTGAAGATGACATGTCTGAGGATATTTTACATAGTTTACATAAATTACTGCAGAAATTTATAATAAAACTTTGATCATGATAGAGGATATGTGTTTATTGATGGCGAATAAAATATTATCATGTTTGGGCCTGACAGAACTAAACCGTTGTGTACAAGATTTACCATGAGTTAAGAAGGGAGCAACAGTATGATATTAAAACATAGACCGAAATAGTTCGCACAACTGTTTCAAAGTTGAATGATCATCAAAGGATTGTATATGATGATTTGATACAAGCTGTGAACTGTGGATCTGGAGAGATTTTTTTTCTTGATGCTCCTGGTGGTACTGGAAAAACATTCCTGTTATCATTGCTATTGGCAAAGATCAGATCGCAAAATGACGTAGCTCCAGCATTGACATGATCAGGAATAGCAGCAACATTGTTAGAAGGTGGACGAACTGCACATTCAGCATTGAAGTTACCTCTTAATATGCAAATCAATGAAACACCAGTTTGCAACATCAGAAAAACTAGCGCCACGGTCAAGATACTTCAGACATGCAAATTGATTATCTGGGACGAATGTACAATGGCCCACAAGAGGTCACTGGAAGCACTGGACAAAACATTGAAATATTTACATGACAATCAAAATATTTTTGGTCGAGCAATGATTTTGTTGTCAGGTGATTTTCGCCAAACTCTTCCAGTGATACCGCGATCAACTGTTGCTGACGAACTAAACGCAAGCCTAAAATCATTAAATTTGTGGCGTTAATAACAAAGAAACTCCAGTTAACAACGAACATGCGAGTGGTTTTGCAACAAGATGAAACAGCAAAAGTGTTTTCAAAGCAGTTACTAAATATTGGAAATGGTAATGTCGCAGTTGATGCCTCGAACGGGTTAATAACATTTCCCGCAGATTTTTGCAGTTTTACAAACACAAAGGAGGGGCTTAGTCAATGCGTATTCTCAGATATAAACCAACAATTTTACGATCTCAATTGGCTGAGCGAACGAACAATATTGGCGGCGAAAAACAAAGATGTCGATGATCTCAATGCAACAATACAAAGTTTACTTCCAGGGGAATGCTTTACTTATAAATCTGTAGACACAGCTACAAATCAGGATGACATACTCAACTATCCTACAGAATTTTTAAATTCATTAGAATTGCCTGGGCTGCCACCACATAATTTAAAATTGAAAGTAGGATCACTTGTCATCATGCTACGTAATTTAAATCAGCCCATACTATGCAATGGAACAAGATTGGTTGTGAAAAAGCTAATAAATAATGTAATTGTGGCAAAAATCATTAAAGGAAAATACAAGGGACAAAATGTATTGATCCCGCGAATTCCTATGATCCCAACGGATTTACCATTTGATTTCAGGCGTTTACAATTTCCAATACGCCTCGCTTTTGCAATGAGCATCAATAAATCGCAAGGACAGTCGCTGCAGGTTTGCGGTATCAACTTAGAGTTTCCATGTTTCGCACACGGCCAATCATACGTTGCGTGTTTGCGCGTCGGTAAACCATCATCCTTATTCATTTACGCACCGCAAAAAAGACCAAAAATATTTTCTATAAAAAAGCTTTATATTGATTCCAAAACATTCGATTCATAAGCAAATGTATAAAATATTTTATATATGAAATATAAAAAAATAGGTATTTTAAGAATTAAAATATAGTATATATGGAAGCTTTGCATTAATTCTATTCATAACCAAATGTGTTAATTATTTCATGTGCAAGATTTAATTAAATTTTATTAATGATTATTTATGTGAAACGAAGTTCACCGGGTCAGCTAGTCATTAATAAATACTCACAATACCATCAATTTAACTATAAGTATATATTTACCAAACTCTGTTTCGTTGCCTCAGTTCCGAGGAATTCTTCCAAATCACTCAATATGTCATCATTTGCCACAGGACTTGCAATCTAAAAAAACGTCACAATTATCTGCACTATCCTCGTTTCTTCGTTTTGGTTTGTTGACCACTAAATTAAGCAATTCAGTACTCCGCTGCAATTGCATTTGGATCTTCGAAATACTCTTTGTGGTTTCCTCTTTATTTTTGTAATACTTCTTCTCACATCCTCCTTATGACCTTCGTAATTTATATTTACATTTCATTAGTAGCAAAGCAACTTACCTATTAGCTGCTGCAATTGCATGTTCATCTTCTCTGTGCTCCTTGTTCTGTCCTCTTTTCTCTTCATCTGTTTTTGAGAATCTGCATTTGTTAAACTTTTTTATTATTTTCGTAACATATATTTACATTACATTATATTATTATCAACTTACAAATTATCTGCTGATCTTGAATATCCGACCTTTGTTCTCCTTCACACTGCTCCCAGCTGCTTCATAATTCCCACAAGTAGGTGATTCTTAAATTTATTATTATGTATTACTTATGTTCATTCTTAAATTTATTATGTGTTTTCATTCAATACTTACAAGAATTAATCATCAATCTTTTGGCAGTGGGTCTAAGTGTGTTCTGTAGTAATAGTGAATCTTGAAAACCTAAAATATATTTTTAGATAAATTAGTATAAATTAACACTGGATTTACTTAATATTTTATTTACTTCTGTGTCGTCGATAAATCTCTGGTGTATTAGTAACACATAGTACCTCAAGTGGTGTTTCAATTCTTGTTCGATCACGTCTCTAAATAATCTTCAATTCTATATCCGATGTGATGTCAGAGTGGTTATGGGCCTTCTTTACTTTCTTCATTGCCAACTGAAATACATCTGCTTACACATATATTACATTATATTTTCTTGATACATTTATTATTAATTACTCCACTTTGCTCACCGGTCAATGCGAAAATACGCACAACTGAACTCCCGAAATTCCTTGAACTAAATTTACAAACTCTTGAACTAAATATGCATACACTTGAAATAATCCTGAAAAAATCTGTTAAGTCGATTTACATATTTCAATGATCTTTTAGCTTGGTGTTCTAACCAACTCTTTAGTGATGATGAATATCACTTCGTGGTCTCAGTGTTGACACCAAGTGTTATTTGTTCTTGGAACAAGAACGGTGCAATTAATATTTGCAGAGATTTCAGACATAGTTAATGTAATATTAAATGAACAACTTTAATTGACAATATTTTCTTACAAAGAAAATTCTCAACATTATGAATACATATGATTTAAATTGTATACTATATTATAATCAAACAATCATAATTTCAAAACTTGTTCAAAATTTGTTGCAAAACTCGTTCAGACATTTTACTAATACCAGTGTTTCTGTTAGGTATTTTTTACCCTACAGTGTTAGTAATGTCTTCAAACGGATTTTAAGTTGAACATAATTGTGTCACACATTTTACACATTTCGGAAGTCAATGATGGTAGATTTGCATCTAAGACGCTCATTGCCATCCTTATTGATTCTTCAACCTCGACAAACCGCTTCACCATGGAGTTCCATTGTGTTTTCAATATCTTGAATCAATTTCTGCAATTTTTTCACATCCAGTAACATTCCTTCGGAAGTGGCTAACACTTTTCTTCACTAGTAGGTCGATCTCACTTCTTTATCAATCATTCACTATTAAATTGAGAAAATGAAAATAACAAATGGTACATATAATTATAAGATAAATAAAAACAACCTGTAAGTAAGCCACAATTTTTTAATCTAAATATTATAAAGTCCTTCCTTCTCGGTACAATCGCTCAAGAAAAGAAGTTCGTCGAGCCTTTTTGGCGATATGGATCTTCCCATTGTTTCAGAGGATCCAAAGAAAGTGGGGAAACCTGTGTAGATAAATAATGGCTTATTTCATCCTTATTTTCAAACTGTGATGAGAACTGGTTTACATCGCTTTTCGTGTGAGCTAATTTCTTTGGTGGCTCCAAAAATCGTAAGTTGTTTTCAAGAGGAATCGCTGTCATCACGGTATGAGAACAACATTCTCAAAAAGTCTTCGTTTCACAATGATGCATG
>NW_020536999.1:74415038-74540022 GCF_003426905.1 Ctenocephalides felis | reverse complement strand
TTGTTGAAATTTAAGTTAAGTTTAGAATTGAGCTTTGATTTTTTTTAAATTGTTGAAAAAAATGTAGAACCCATATTGGTCCTAATAAATTCAAGAAATGAAAGGTAGTGATCTGAAAAATGATTTTGATTTTCTTGTAATCTCCAATTATTATGCTGTAAAATGAAAGTAACGTTTCCGCTGTGATGATACAAAGTGGGCCTTCACGATTTGCTATTGCAACAGCAGCAGATGATGACTCGTCAGAATCAAATATTGAAATTGAGCCATCGAATGTTGCTAGAGCAAGGCAGATCAGAAGAAGAACTACATTACAAGAAATCAGGGACGATAAAAGACAACTTTATAAGAAATGTTAGAAAAAGAAAAGAGAGAAATTAGCAATTTTAAAAAATAAATATGGAGCTGTATAAATTATTACATATTATTTATTACACATCATATATGATTTTTTGAATATATTATTATTTATTATAATATATTATTAAGTACAAATTATTTCATTATATAAACACATTTATTTAACTAATGAAATACCAGATCTAATATGAAATAACATTTTGAATATTTTTAAAAATGTTATTTTCAATTTCTTCTGTATTCTTTCCGACTATTTATAAAATGATAAAAGCTCTTGATATTTTATAATTTGATTATTGTAAACCGGCTACTATTTGATCCCGAAGCAATCGGGCATCTATTGCTTCAGCATTAACTTCATTTAAAACCGAGGACTCAATGTTCAAACGAGAAACATCTTTGCTTCTCTGCAAACATTCAAAATTTTTGTTGATGTTCCAATTCTGTAAAACACAGCATGCTCTTATAAAATGGCAAATAAGATAGATGTTTTTAATTTTAAGGGGGTATTTGTATAATTTGTTTTACAAATTGGCGGCTGTTTGAAAAAGTGTCTTTTTTTACTGTTTTTTGAGTTTCTAGAATTTGTTAAATATAGTAAAATGGGAATTGGGGATGATGCTAGTACAGGCTACAGATGGGTCTATAAACAAGACTCTCTGAACATTTTAAATGAATCGGTCGAGTAGGAACTCGAGAAACCGTGTCAACAATACTGGAAAAGTCCGTTCTGAGGAAAACGCATTTAAAGTTGTCAAAGTCATATAATGATATGTTATACTTCTTTTATTTAATCTGCCATTCCTGCTTCATGCATCGGATCTTCTTCTACTTAAAAAAAAAAAAAAAACTATTTTCTGCCTTCCAATGAAGCAGTTCTAGCCGCCTTTGTAGCGTTGGATGTACGTATTTCAGATCGTTCAATCCCGGCGTTGCTCGTCTTACAGCAAATGAATGAGTTTCTGGCCCAATTTGCGTTACCATAAGGGTCATCAAGTTTAAAATTGGAAAGAAACCTTCATTGAATATGCAAACAGCAATAAATGTTGCTATTTCAATTATCTGAGATCGGGATGAATATGTTTCGGCGCTAAAATCCAAATCAACAAGTTTAGAGATTCATTATTGTTCTGAGATCCTGAGCCTATACATCGAATTAATAATTCATCTGACGATAAACTGTCATAAACTGATCTAATGAGTTCCTAACGCCTTTTGTCAGATTAGACCCTGCCAAACCAGTTTGGAGACCGGGTCAGCAAAATGCCTATATCTCCGAAAATAATTCAAATTTTCAAAACCTTTCCCTATCCATATTCTTAGATGGTTAAACTTTGAAAATATAAAACAATAAAAAAATTTTTTTTGAATTTCTGCACTAGAAAACCCCCTAAGTGACAGTTGCCTAAACAATTGTTTTAATAACCTAAATATATTTTCAATAGTTCTTCGAACACTATTAAGTTTTTTATTGAATTTTTTCTGGGTTTGTGTGAGAGAATGAATATTTCGAAATGGTGTCATCATGTCATGGGTAGGCTGCGTCTCCTAATAAAATGCATCGATCACAGTTTTGATTCAAATTTAAACACAAGTTTGATCTCCTAAGTATTCTGGCATCATGCACTGAACCAGGATATCCAATGGAAACACCAATAATTTTGTTCGGATCATCACAATCAGCTTGCGTCTAAAAAAAATAAATTAGAACTGGATTACAAATATTATTATATGAATAAAGTTTCCGCACATTTATGGCATAATATCCTTTCCGGTTCAAAAATGATCTTGGATTCTTTGCAAGACTGTTTATACGTATGTGGCACCCATTGATTTACTCCGATTACATTAGGAAATTCCTTTTGTGAAAATCCTTCGGCAATCAATAATTTTTTCTCGCAATTTTGCCACTTTATACATTCTGAACTGACACGGCTTAGAAAAGAATTAATTCTTTGAACTATTCTATGTAGAGAACTTAAAGTGATCCCTGTAGCTGGCACTCTCATAACCCGCAAACCACAAAAAAAATCTGCACTTAAAATTATATTTAATTATAATCTTCTTTAGAACAACAACAAATTTATGATGCACCTGCGCTTATTTTTGCGTGTATTCCATATATGCTTAAAATGTAGATTGTACTTACTTCATATCGGTCAGATATTTGCTTACAAACATTTCTGCTTACTCTGAAGTGTTCCAGAAACGGAGCCACATCATACAATGGAACCACTTTATCTGCCAAAATAAGATTACCGTGTATAGCCACATTGAATAAATGATTTAGTAATCACTAAACGTATTTATGATAGTGATTGATTTATTAATAGTTGTAAGTAATATTACAAAATAATTTATAAAGTTTTTTAGTAACAGATTGCATTTTACTTACCAAGATAACCGTTATTTCTTTTAACTTTCACAAACCTTAATAAATTTAAATCATCGTCCTCGTCATTATTATTACCGATTATTTTTGAGTCTTGTTATGAATACATATGCTAATTAATAATTACTTGTCTAAAAAATAATGTTTATAGATTTTCTCAATTTTGCTTTCAATTTGTTTGTTTAACAACATATGGTGGGAATCTATCGTTTGAAGATTGAACCTCCCATTCTCTATTCAGTCTGGTGTTCTTAATTTGTTCAGAATGTTTGAGTCCTTCTGCCTCGTTGATAACAAAGTACCATTCAATCTTCGATGTGTCTTTGATGAAAAGCTTGCTCTTCCATTTCTAACACTGTGTTTATAGCTATATCCATTCGCCTCGAGCATCTTCTCTTCAAAATGTGACTCTTTATCTGATTATGATAGCTCTCCAAGAACATGTTTGTATTTATGCCCAAGCCTTTCCTGTAACAGTATGCACAAGTTTTGGTGGATGTATCACATTCCAGCTCAATTAAATAGGCATCTGATTTGGACTGGATTAATTACTCGTCGTAATTTTTCGTATACTGCTCTTTCTTTCTGTCGATTTCTAATCTTGAGTGCCGTTGCTCTTTTCCAACTCCTGGACACATGCCAGGAGCATAACAATTTATTTTCTGGTATTCCCATGACATGAGACCAAGCATTAAAATATGCTGGTGCATCATCAGTCATAAACGTTGTTGTCTTTATTAACCCTACTGACTTATAAATTTCTTGGAAAAATATTTTCAAAATGACTTCATCCTGCCTGTTGGAGAAACAGAACGCAACAGGTATTCCGCTTCCAAATTCATCTACAACTACCAGAGTGTGTAAATGATGACCATAGCCATTTGTCCCATGGGTTCCGTCAACGCATAGTTTGTCAGCGCCAAATTTCATTAACATTTTGGCCTGCAGGTTAGTCATAATGACCAAAATAATGTCTCCTTTATTTAGCCCATAATCAGCTGTACCAACTTCTTTATAAAACAGAACTTGGAACATTTTCTCAAGTTGCTTCTCTCTGACCCATATTCTCACGCTTACTTGATCATTAGGGTTTCTGTATGTCATATGTGGTGGTGAAACACGTTTTTTGATGTACCATATATCCTTTCTTGTAATCAAGGAAGCCCTGCGGGGTAGCATATTATCATGTGCAGCACTACGTATACTGCTTATAATAACATCATCTGCAACTCCAGCCAGAATTTTATCTGTAAAAATTATAATATTAATTTTATAGTACTAATAAATCAATAATTCATACATTTAAATGTATACATAAGTATGTATGTGTGCGTAAATTAATACATGGTAATGTATAAATGTACCTTCAATTATCTTTTGCAAATGTTTGTCGAGTGGAATATATTTTGCAAGGTTCTCGTGTCCCGCATGCGTCTTCCAGTGCATGACTTTAATTACACCATCACTATAATGCGTAGTACGGATTCGAGAAGGACACGCCTTTCCGATTTTTTTGGATGCTCTTGAAATTTTTCCTTTTTTCTTTTTATTGCAACTATACGAGCGGTGGCAATCGTAAAAAATAATTTTGTTCCCATCTTTAATTTGGTACCCAGACTTATCTATTACATATCGAGTAACATCCCTCTGCTCAATTTTATTTTTCCATGATTGAAAATCTATATAAAAATACCAAATAATAGAAAAGTGCATTGACAAAGTCTATAATCGAAAATGAACAAACCATTAAAAGAAGAAAATGTGATTTCTTCATGCTGGATGTGGATGGTGTGTTCAACTTCGATATGTTGATGTAAGCCATTGTATCCTAGATTTCCTTTGAGTACCTATTAAAACATAATATTGTTACTGTTTGCTGCATCATTGTTTAATAACATGTGTTTGGTACACATACCTGAAATATAATTTATCTGCTGTTGAACACTGGTGCAAGAAGTGGATTGTGTGGCAATGGAGTTGATGATGGTGGTAGAAGTTGATGGTGTAGGTGAAATTGAGGCAGCATAGGAATGAAGGGCGACAGATGTTCTAGGGTTGATGCGGAAATTATTGAAGTAGGTGTTGTAGGTGATATGATCGGAATGAACTGTTTGAATATGTGAGGAAGAATTTGATGAGTGAGTGTCAGTGGCTAGAACAGAATTGGGAGCAGATGGTTGAAGAGGAATGGTAGGATGAAAGTGTATAATATGTCTTTTCAAAGCATATGTCGAATGCAAAGCCTTACTGCAATAAATGCACTGAAATGTTTGATCGAAATGCATGGGTTCTTTCCCATGCTTGGCCCTAATATGGCGATATAAAGAACTGTTTGTTTTACATACTGTAGAACAGTACAAACAGGTTTTAGTAGTCGTAATATCCATAAGAAATAAAATAAAAATGTAGATTATGTAAACATAATAGAGTAATAAAACGTAAGTGCTAAACCTTAAAATAGTAAATAAGCTATACCTTAAAATAGTAAATAAGCAAAGCTATATACCCTAAACAATGAATGAAATTAAAAGAATAACCTAACCTAAGTGGTAATCAGTAAAAAATGAATAAAAGGAAGCTTATAACTAAAGTGATATACCCTAAAATGATAAAGTAAAGTGAATAACCTAAGTGATAGCCTAAAGTAAATAATCTAAGTGCTAACCTAAAGTGATTAAAGTAAAGTAAAGAATGTAAGTGATTAAAGGAAATTTAAGACTCTACGATAATAGTATAGTTAAGAATGTAAGCGATTTAAGTAAAGTTAAGAATGTAAGCGATTAAAGTAAACTTGATCTAATAATCTAAGTGATTAAAGTAAAGTTAAGAATCTAAGTGAATAAAGTAAATTAATCAATAAAAGTGATAGGGGCTGAAAATAGAATGAAACTAAAAGCTAATGAGATGAAAAAACTCGCGTATCTTGCTGAAAAGAAACTAACCTTATTCCCTATAGAGGCTCTTGAATCCCGCAATAAAACAACAAATATAAAATGTAAAGAAATAAAATAGCGCACAATCAACAAAAGCACAAAATGATTAGTACACGTAGCAAAAAAACGTAATGAAAGAAAACGCGAATAAAAAATATAAAATACGAGACGACCGAGTTACACAATAAGCACGCCGAAAAAAAAATTATAGTAATGGAGTAATCGTAACAGCGAATCCAACATAAAAAAGTTGAAAGCACAGTGCAAAAGATTTGACAAATCTGTAATGTGTTACAGCTAACTTCAGCCAGCTTTCTCAGCACTTTGTTATCCGGTGTTTAGAAACTCTAAGCGCTGCGCAAGCAAGTGGATAAGCCGTATAGCCAAGTATGGAGCGCAGGTAGTTCCATATGTGACAGTTGATAATTCCAAACATTTTAAAGTTTCGTTCGGACCTTCGCGCCACAATATGCGTTGTAAATCTTGGTCTTCTTTTCTAACTCGAATTTGGCGAAACATTTTAACTATGTAAACACAAATTTGTAACATCTAAATTTTATCAAAATCTCGAAAATACTTTGCTGCAACTTTGAACCCGTATAAAGTACGTCATTTAAAGAATTTCCGGTTGAAGTTACGGCAGAAGCATCGAAAACTACGCGGATCTTGTCCGAATCCCTTTTGAATACCGCATGGTGTGGTAGATAATAATGCATACCGGAGTGATCAAAATTTGTTACAGCTGCGTTGATAAAGTCAGAGTACTGTTTTTTTAATAGTATTTCTTTTGAAGCGAGCTTCTAAATGCAAAAAGCGACGTTTAGCTTGTTGTAATGATAAACCAAGATTTACATCAACACTGGGCTTTAAAGGCAAAGCAACCACATAACTTCATCAATATCTCAAGAAACATTTTCCAAAAAATGACGCTCGCAAATTTCATCGTCGCTTGATAACGCATAACTGTCATTTACCTCATCGATTTGCCAAAAACTTGCTATAGAGTTTGCTAGCTGGACGTGATTGATGGAAGCCGTTAAGTTATCAACAGGACTAGAATTATTTCCGAAGTTTACAGCCCAACCAAAAACTGTATTTTGTAACACTGGTTTATCTTTTCCGAGCATAATTTTCTCATTTAAAAGAATTTGTGACGTATTGTGATTTTTACAATGAAACCGCATGAAACACCTTTTCTGAATGTGTCCCTTTCGGAGACAATTTGTACACATACTGTTCTGCGATATAAATATTAATCTGTCGTCTACCGTCTTACTTAAAAATTTTGCACAATTATTAATGTCATGATTATCCTTACACAACGGACATGATTTAGAACTAATTTCTTCTTTAGAAAAAAATCGCCGCCCGACTTTGTTCAAGAAAGGTAAATAATTCGGTTAGCATCGGCAGATTTTTGTGCGCTATTAGAATTGAATTTAAGTCGCATAGAGAAATCCAGTTTATTCAATAGCAAAAATGTAAGTAAGGTATCCCAATCATCGACACCGATGTCCAAAGCCTTAAGGGAATTAATAATTTGTTGAGCGGAATTAATGAAGGTCTTTAAAGTGTCTTTAGTTTCGGAATATCAATAAATTGTTGTAAAAATGTATAAGTTATGACACATTTGTTTTCAAATTTACTAGTTAATGTATCCCACGCTACTTTGTAATTAGCGTCGCTTAGTTGCAAATTATTAATATCCTCAGCGGCATCCCCGATAAGATGTCCC
Source organism: Ctenocephalides felis (assembly GCF_003426905.1). Lineage (NCBI taxonomy): Eukaryota > Metazoa > Arthropoda > Insecta > Siphonaptera > Pulicidae > Ctenocephalides > Ctenocephalides felis. The sequence goes on along the minus strand of NW_020536999.1, from coordinate 74,532,602 downwards.
TTTAAATAATAAAATTTTTGAACATCGGTCAATGATTTATTGTCATTAATTGTCGATACAAATAAGTCCTTAAATCCCGTCCAATCTTTATAAGAGCCATTAAATTGCGGGATATGTATATTGGACAGTTTTATTTGCGCTTCGGGAGTTACTTTAAATTTTGCTAGATTAAACTCTTTGTTAAATAAACTAACTAATACCTGACGTGTTAACTGTTACAAATGTATAAATATGATTGTTACAGAATGTTAATGCTTATAATACACAATGAAATAACAATCGATGAATTGTAACAGAAATATAAATTTCTGTAGCGCTAAATATAAATTAAATACAAAGCCTTTACGAACAAGTATTAGTCAAAAATGACAATAACAAATAATAATCAGTAAGGTAAATATATAAAGATAAATAAACAACGATTACAACCGTAGTCGTGAAATTGGTCTAGGAAAGTATGAGCTGTTCTTCAGGAAGGTCCTCAAGTTTCTGGTATTGGGTTGGCCTGGTTAGCACGCTGTCCAGGAAAGTATGAGCTGGTTCCTTTATAAAGAGATGAATTCAGCACTCTGGATGCAAATACCAAGTTACCAAAAATATTGAGTCTCAATATTAGTCGAAGATAATTTCAGTTGCTGATCTATCAGAAAATTGATCTGATGTGCCGGATGTCCAGGAAAATATAAGCTGCTTCAGATAAAACACCAAAAGTTTAAAATCAGCCGTCTGGTTTCAAAAAAATGCACCACCGTCTCGGATATTAGATCACAAAACAACACGTAGAATTAATTGGCGGGAAAACACTTGCACTTATTATATTTTATCACAGTTTATCGCGATACGTGCAAATTACGTGCTCATAACACACCACCAATCAAAATTTAACACAAACACAGAATTTATGCCAGTAAATAATCCGTACAAAGTTCTATTAATTTACCGGTATTCACTATATAAAGCACTAACCGGGTACTAGTTGTATTTATAACAAACTTAATATACGGCTCGAAGATGACCAATGGTTGGGCTGGCTACCATCAGTAATTAATAATAAAGCGGGCTGTAAGTAAATAATTGTTATCAGACGATAACCGTTCCAAATTTGAATCTTACTGAATAAAAACACTGTGATTGGTATAAATATATATTAAATCTTCAAACTATTTCAAATTCAGCGGTGATTGAATATACTTGTTAACTATCCCGCTGCATTGTCTAGAGTCTAGACTAACTTTTTTTTTTTTTTTTTTTTTTTTTTTTTTTTTTTTATTTATTTAAAATGGCCTCGACTTCTTAGTCATCCAGCCATTACAAATTACAATACAAATATAAATATAAACTAAGAAGAAAATTAAAATTAAAATTCACAATACCAATACAGACTAGTTACAATAAACAAACCTAAAAACATCCTACTCTATAACCTTATATTGGATTCATTTACAAACTCTATCAGTATTCTGTACAAATCAATGTTATTACTACTAATGATGAACCTAGCATTTATAGGAAATGACACATTCCGCTGTTGAAGCTTTTCAAACAGAAATATTCGTTGCCTTTCATACAATGGACAACTCCACAGTATGTGATCTATTGTGTCCAGTACAGTGCTGCACGAACAGAACGGGTCTTGTTTTATTCCAATCCTAAATAGATGAACATTATTTTTCGTGTGCGCCAATCTTAATCTGCATATTGTAGATATCTCTCTTCTGTTCCAGTTCAATTTTTCAAACCATGTGTTTCTGGACACTATCGGTTTACACGGACGGAATAATATTCCTTTTGACGCTGATTCGAGATCAAATATTTTTTGCCAATGCAACATCCCCATTTTTGTGATCTTTCGTTTCAGATCCACGGCAGGAGCTTTTTTAATTAAAGTGGCTGAGTTTTGTGCCTCTCTGGCCAGGCTATCCGCGATCTCGTTCCCGGTGATATTGTGATGGCCTCTTATCCATACTAATTCGATCCTGTAGTTATTGTTGTTTAGCTTTTCTATTTTTTGTAAACAGTCGAATATTAAAGGATTTCCATAATCTTTCGGCATATTTAAGGCATGCAGTGAGGACATGCTATCAGACAGAATTATTGCCTTCTTTAATTTATGTTCCTTAATTAGGTCTAGCGCACTGTTGATAGCCGTCAATTCTGCAGTAAATATTGATGCCCAATCTGGGAGTTTAATTTGAAGCTGTAAATCCTGGCTTGGTATGTATACAGCACAGCCAACGCCGTCATCAGTTTTTGAGCCGTCCGTATAGATTTGTATATACTTTTCCCATCTAGTGTTCAATAAGGCGTGCAATTCCAGATTGATTATTTTCTTATCCATATTCTTTCCAATGACTAATTCGTCTGATAAGTGTATATATTTTTTGGGAATTGTTGCTTTCCAAGTCACTGTGTAGTACGCCAATCTGTTGCTTATTATGATGTTATCTTCTAAAGACTTTAATGTATGGAAACCAGCAACTAGCGGAGGGATCGGTTTATTAAACCAGTACCTATTATTGAAATGCCGAACTGCCAGTGCCTCTAACTGATCTTGAATCCATGAATGATCAAAATTGAATTTTTTGATCAAGAATCTATTCGTTAGTACTTGTTTTCTTATATCTAAGGGAGCTTCCCCGGCTTCAGCTAATAAAGAGTTAGTGGGGGTTGATTTTAAAGATCCCAGACATGTTCTTATGGCTGCAAATTGCGCTCTACTCAACTTTTTATATAAACCTGCAGACAATCCTCCATAAATTTGACAGCCATAGTCGAAATGGGGTCTAATGATAGCTTTGTATAAAGAAATACATGCATTTGGGTGTGTACCCCAGCTGGTGTTACATACTCTTTTGAGTAAATTAATGCCTTTCTCGCATTTGAATAATACCTCGCTTATGTGCTTATTGAAATTTAATTTTTTATCAAAAGTCACACCCAGAATTTTAATGTTTTCTAATAATTCGATCCTTATCGTGTCAATATCTATTCCATGCATATTTTTGGGAAATCTATGTCTGGTAAAAATTATGCTTTTGGTCTTCCTCGGTTCCAAAGCGAGTCTATTATTCCGCATCCATTCCAAATCTTTTGATATGGCATTAGCCATTTCTGTTCTACAATGCTCTACTGAGTGAGAAACTGTGTACATAATCAGATCGTCCGCATATTGTAGCTTTTTGACTCTTGTCCCTTCTGACGATATAAAGTCTGCCATATAGATGTTAAATAGGAGAGGGCTCAGAATCGAACCTTGTGGGATGCCCGTATATGATGTCCTTGGCCCTATTAGACGGTTCTTATTTCTCACGTAAATTTTCCTATTGGATAGTAGTGACATTATAATAATAATAATATTGTCTGGGATCTTATAATTATGTAGCTTCTTTTTGAGAATATTATGATCAACATGATCATATGCCTTTTCAATATCGGCCGTAACTAGTAGCACTTCTTTATTATCTGACAATGCACTATAAAGATCTACAATTAGCTCGCTTAACAAGTCGATTGTACCTTTTCCTCTCCTAAATCCGAATTGATATTTATTTAATATACCCTTTCTCTCTATGTACCATTCTAATCTTTTTTTTAAAATGTTTTCAAAGATTTTCGTGAGACAAGGAAGAAGCATTATTGGTCGATAGGATTTATGATCACTTGGATCTTTTTGCGGTTTTAGTATTGGCACTAGCACCGCAATTTTCCAATCTTCCGGGATCCAACTTGAATTTAATATAAAGTTGAACATTTCAACTATTATACATTTAAATGCTTTGGGGCATTCTTTAATCATAATGTATGTGATGTTATCAAATCCTGGAGAGCTATTTCTTTTGTCTTTTAGTGCCAGTTCTAGCTCCTCATAATCAATGCGTCCTTCGATTTCATGAATTGCGTAATCATCACTTGCTTCTTCTGCTTGGACTTGGGAGTATTGTACGGGACCAGGTACAAAGTCAGGCGTGTGGATCTTCAAAATTGTCTCGCAGAAATTGTCACTCATTTGCTGAATTGGGGAGTCGCCATTATTTTTATTATTTAATCTTTTTACAATGTTCCATAATTTATTAATGTTTGTATTTCTATTGATGGAATTCACGAATTCAAGCCATTTTTCTCTTTTTTTTGTTTTAAATAGTTTTCTAGTCTGTGCTGTGATTTTTTGGAGCTCCAGGTAATTTTTGTAGTTGAATTGAGCTTTTAGTCTCTTAAATGCTATTCTTCTTTTTCTAACTTGAATTTCGCATTCGTTATCCCACCATAAAGCCGGTTTGAATGTATCCGATCTTGGTAATTTATACTGTTTGATGTGCTTAGTGGCTGCATTATTTATTGTTTCTTGAATAAAATTATACATGTCTTCAGAATCATTTGTAATGTATGATGTCTCTAAAGTCTCTTCGATATATAATCTATACTCTTTCCAATTTGCCTCCTTAGTCATCCATTTTCTGCCTGGATACCATCCCACTCTCGTATTACACTTGAATTGCATCTTTATTAAGATAGGCAAATGATCAGAGCCTACATTATCTGGTATTACCCTCCAATGAAGTCTATCATGAACAGAAGGCGAACAGAACGTCAGGTCGATGGCGGCTGATTTCTTCCTAGGCGTTTGTGTTGTCGTATGCGTTCCGTCATTCAGCATTAACAGATTAAGGCTATCCACAATGTCGTAAATAATAGCTCCTCCTCTGTCAGTTATTTCATTACCCCAAGCTAAATGTTTGCTATTGAAATCTCCTGTTAGAATTATTCTGACAGGAATCTGTTCGATGATATTTTTGATTAAGTATAGATCCTTTGTTGCTTGTGGTGCGCAATAAATTGAAATCAAACAGAACGGAGTAGTCGATTTAATTATTACCGCGGTCATTTGTATGTCTCGGTTACTTAGTGAATGTGCGAATTCTTCGCACGGAATGTTATCTTTGATCAATATGGCCGAACCACCGTAGCCGTCCTGTCTGTCCTGTCGAAATATGTTATACCCTTTGAATTTAACTAATTGGCCCTGTTTCAGCCATGTTTCCGTAAGAGCTGCCATATGAATTTTCTTATGAAACATAAGATTTTCGATGCTTTCCTTATTTGCTCTTAAAGATCTACAATTTAATTGTAAAATATTTATATTATCCATCTTAGGTTGGTATTTGTTATAATTATTTTTTCACTATCTTCTAACTTTCGTTAGAATTGACTACACTTATTTTATTGAGTATTTCATCTTTATCACGAATATCTATACCTGTTTTAATGTTCTGGTTTAAGTAATTCATAATGGTATGTGTATCCCATTTTAACTTATAAATAATTTCATCTATCTCTTTACTTTCTTTATTTCTCTCACATTCTATTTTTTCTCGAAGTTTCAAAGCCAATTCTATAAAATGATTTAATTGTCGTTTATTTTCTTCCTTTTTATTGGTCTTATTACTGTTTAGGCTTAGTTGTTCTTGGTTTCTTTTTTCAGGTTTTTCATTTATCTGGTTTCTGTTATATCGATTGATCGGCCTCAAGTATTCTGTTTGACGTTTATACATAATATTTCTTGGTTTATTCATTAACATTAATCTGTCTTTGTCAATGTTAATTTCTTGTTCATCTAAACTATTCAATAATTCATATTTATTTTTATGCCTGTGTGAATCCATTACGGTATTGCCATTTAGTCTCGGAAACGATGAATTAAACCCCGGATTGTACGGGTTGATCTTAGCAGCCTCAGCATATCCTTTTTTCCACATCCTGTTTTTAGCTTCAAGATAAGATATGTTATGTAGTGCCATCATTTCTTTTATTTCTTTATTTGCTTTGAAGAATTTACATTCTTTGTCGTTTGCTTGATGGTTTCCATAGCATACTGCACATATAAAGTCTGACACGATTTGGCAATTTTCATGAGAGTGTTCTTCTGAACAATATCGGCATCTTATCTTGCTTTTGCATTGATTTTTTAAATGTCCATAACGCCAGCATTTGTGGCATTGCATTACAGATTGAATGTAAGGACTGACAGCACACCTAACCGAATACATTGAGACGTATTCTGGCAGATAGTTACCCCTGAACACTATTTTTACCATTTGCGATTTCATATTTGTTTTTTCTAAGTTTCTTTTTTTAATGCATTTGACCTCTAATATTTTGATATCCGATCTAATAACATCCATGATTTCTTGCTCGTCCATGTCGGGTTCAACGTTAAAGATAATGCCGGTTCTGTATAATTTGTGTCTTGGGATGTACGTTCGTATATTAAATTTTTCCAAAATTTTCTCTTTGATTAATTTATTAGCATAAAAGTAGTCTTTAAATACTAATTTGATTTTGTTTCTCCCGATCTTTGAGATATCTATGATATTTTTGCTTATGTTAAGCGATTGTTTGAATATCAATCTGCCTAAAGCTAGATTATGAAATCTGCCAATGCTTTCGTTAGTTGATTCCGCAAAAACCGTGTACGGTCCTTCATCATATGGTTCATAATAATTAATTTCTTCGTTTATTTTATTATTTCTAGTGTTAACTTCATTTGTCATATTACTTTCTTCATCCATCATTTCTATCCAACTTTTACTTTTTTCAGTACTGCTGCAACCTGGATTATCCTCCATATTTTCATTTAATGTTGTTACTTTGTCTTTTTTAGAATCCAATTTTAACAATTTCTTGATTAATTCTTCGGGTACATTAACCATTTTTAAACTAGCTTTATTCTTGCTTCTTTTATTGTTTTTTCGCAACATAACTTTATTGTCATCACCATTTGTATTGTTTAAATTCACTTGATTTATCGATGTATTAATATCACTCCGCGAGTTATTATCCACATTGCTTGGCAAAACTGTTGTATCTAAAAATTCACTGTCGCTTTCTTCCGAAAAATCACTTATCATCACCTCATCATTATTTATAACATGAATCGATTTACCTATTTGGATACCTGTTTCAACCTCCGTGCTATTGTTTTCCTTATCTATAACTGCAGGTACTGATGCCCCGCCGGGTTCAAACGGTTTATACTCCATTACTTATGTAACTCTTTTATTGTAGTTACTAGTCGCTTCGATCCGTTCCGTTCGGTTGCTCGAGCTCGAATGTAGACTAACTTAAAATTATGAATGTCGAGTGTACAATATTTAGGTATAAAACAGCCCTTGTGTGAATGACACAGGGCAGAGGCTGCGATATTCTAGGAAGTGTAACGCAATACTCGGCGGCGCCAAGGCACGTCGCATTGCAAATGTCAAGCCGTCAGAATATATTCTGACCACAGACATTTCATTTAAAGACGCAACTGCCTCATTTCAAAAATATATATCTTAGCAACTAGTGTTTAGGTACCTGGGGTAGGATTACTGTCCTGTGACAACCTATATGCCCCTACCTTTATATTGCTGTTCCGAATGTACACACCAGGTTCTGAAATAATGTAAGTTTTTTAAAATCTATCCATAAATTACATTTATAAATTTTATTATTCTTACGGAATCTATCTTTATCCATCAAACAATTTTTCTCTAAATATGGATCCCCAATGAACCCTACAAATATCAAGCAAAATATGAATTACGTACAAATTATTAGCATACATTCACGCATTATAGAACAAACCTGGCATATTTAGAGTCGGCAGGGCATGAACTTTAATACGTCTTCTTGAATTATTTGTAAAGTTATTGACTTTGCAAATATCTGCAAAATGTGCATCGCAAATGAAACGGGAATTGCCACAATGCAAAGGACTATCCAACTATCCAATAGAGGATTATTAGCTCTTTCCACCCAAACTGCGAACAACTAGGGCATTTTCACTATATTTCATTATACATTTTTATCATATGAACATAATAATATCATGCGCATCATACATACCTCATTATTACTCGCAAGAAAGACGTGCAATGACGCGCCATATTAAACTTATTTATTAAATTTTCACTAAAACTTTTTAACAAAAACACGCATTCACAAACTTTGGTTATGTGTATGTGATCAAACTTGATAACTTCACGGGTCTTCCCCATTTGCACGAACGATTTGTAGTTGAATTTGAGTACACATGAGCCACCTGTTTTTAAAAATGACACTACTCAAGCTCAAAACAGTTCAATGCGCGTTTGTTCGGAAATAACTCCCCATGGTTTTACTGTTGAGAAGAGTTATAAAAAAACTTGGTGAATAATACCAATTGTTCAAATATAGTGTGTGCCATGGCCGGTAATCTCCGAACAAATGAATATTACCGTGTTTTGAAATGGTATTCGAATTGATCAAAGGATGGCGCTACGATTTCCAATTTCATTGATCTAGCATGATCTACCTTTTTTGATCTCCATTTTCTATAAGTTGTCATCGCGTATCGTAGTTGAGCTGTGTTATATTTGTTTTTCTGTGATTGTTTATATATAGTTATGTTTTGGTGAATACTTTTTTCATTTATTATTAAGTTAAAGTGATCAGTTTAATGGTAAAGGGTAATGTGCCAAATTGTGATAACTCCACAAATATAATAAAAAAATGCATGTCTTTCCGGCATCTAATTATCAGGTATGTACATAATGATGTATTATGCATATAATTAATATGTATCATGAAAATGTTCTTTAATGGATGACCTAACTCTTTGGTTTGTGGCAAAAATCGAATATAATTTGAAATCGAAACCAATTAGAAGAGTCTCCTTTCTCAATCTTTTATGCAGAACCAGGAGAACACTTTTCAACTCCAAGGACAAGGAAAAGTAATTATAACTCCAAATACTTTAATACCATTTGCAAAAAAATATTAATGAATGAATCTTATGTTCTTAGTTAGGAGATGAAAACCTAAAAACCATGAAAAAGATTTTTGCAGTACCCCTAAGGTACTTTTTTATAATAGTTGCAGCAATAATAATCAATTAATCAAATATGATATAACAATATGTTCAATAGAAATTTAATATAAGTCCTTGGTGGCGGCTGCAAATTGCTGCAGAATACAGTAATAAGGCGTAGGATTGCCTTAACACCCAGAAGATGTATGATACATCAAATTTTGTTCCGGGATTAAAAAAGATTAACAAACAATGCAATAATTTAAAGGAAAAATTGCAACAGAGTATACAATGTTCTGAAAAGTTTTGTAAATGTAAGGGCAAGAATTTTAATATTGTCTCAATTAAGAGAGTATACTAAAAGAACAGGCAGTTTTTAAACAGCAAGTTTAGTATAGTTTTAACTAAACCTCCTTGCAATAAAATCTGGATTAAAACGATAGATAGGTTTGAGCTACAATTGGCAGGAATTAAAAGTAGTTATGGGTTTTGGTTACTTATGTTTAAAAAACGACTTATACAGAAACTATTCAAAGATTTATTAATGCAACTATATTAATGATTGATGATTAGATAGCAAAATAACTATTAAATGCAGAGATAATAAAGAAGAATGTGTCATAAATGAACTTTAATCCTAGGAATTTAGTTTTCTCTCAGTTTTCATATCAATATATATATTTTATATTCTTAACATAAAACAAATACGCGTTACACTGTATGAGTGTTTTCAGCATATAGCAGTTTAAAATACAGTCTTTAACCAATTTATTAAACTTTAAAATCATCAAACCATGTCACCCAAGAACACCAACACGAAAGAGGCAAAAATCCCATACTAAATTAATTTTAAATACCAATACCTCAATTATAATCTACACAAAATCTTCACTGACACTGCTAAAGAACATGAGAAAATTAAAGAAATGCTAAGGGACTGCAACTATAGATGTTATACCTTACACGATCAAAGAAGAAATACCAAAGCAAATAACCATAACCGGTCTACATCCATCGATTACAGAGACAGACCAGAAATATGTCGTAACTAAGGTCGATAACAAACATTGGTGGATACATCTTCTCCCTGGGTAGACTATAGACCGCAGAACTGAGCGTTGCTTTGCCACAAATGTCTCAATTTTGGCCATATCTCTTACACATGCGACTTAAAGTACAGGTGTATAAAGTGCCTCAATGTGCACGCTTCAGGCGCGTGCCATAAACTATCACATGAGGCACCGATGCGTGTCAATTGCAAGAGCGAACACCCGGCAAATTACTCCAAATGCAGCGCTCTTATTAACTACAAGGAAAAGAGGGAAAGCGACGCTCTCAGGAGAACTCAAGCGTGTAGGCCAGCACCAACACCAGTGCCGCTGACGAGGAGCTTTTCGTCAGCTTTAAATACCACCAGCATTGGCCCAAATGTTAAATCAACGTATCCTCAACTCCCCATTCCACCGTCATCATTCCGACATCTGATCCAGTCCTCACCTTTACCGGTTGAGCCTACACCATCGTCGTCACCGATCAGGCCTGCACTATCGCAATCACCATTCCGGCCTCCCACCAGCCAGTCCGATCCAGATTTTAATAATCTTACACCTGTGACTTAAAGTACAGGTGTATAAAGTCCCTCAATGTGCACGCTCCAGGCGCGTGCCAGAAACTACCACATGAGGCACCGATGTGTATCAATTGCAAGAGCGAACACCCGGCAAATCACTCCAAATGCAGCGCTCTTATTAACTACAAGAAAAAAAAGGAAAGCGACGCTCTCAGGAGAACAAAGCGTATAGGCCAGCACCAACACCAGTGCCGCTGACGAGGAGCTTTTCGTCAGCTATAAATACCACCAGCATTGGCCCAAATGTTAAATCAGCGTATCCTCAACTTCCCATTCCACCGTCATCATTCCGAAATCTGATCCAGTCCTCACCTTTACCGGTTGAGCCTACACCATCGTCGTCACCGATCAGGCCTGCACTATCGTAATCACCATTCCGGCCTACCACCAGTCAGTCCGATCCAGATTTTAATACACCAGAGGGACTTTTTGCTGCTATGGGGGTGGAATCAGGATGCTGTTTGCTGATCCTCAGGTAAAACAAATTTTCAGTGAGCTTTACAAACTGACAAAATCACTAAACACCAACATGACATATAACGAGAAATATACGACAATACTTAACTTTTTAACAGCATCTCCATAAATCAAACGTGCGGCTTACACATAATGCACTCTAACTCTGACGGACTTAAAAACAATGTTGACGAACTGAGACAGGCGATAACAAATTATGACCTGGACATAGTACTGATTAACGAGACACACTTAAAACCTACGGACAGACTCCATAACTATATCAACAATTATAGGAAGGCAGCTTCTATCAACATTATAGATTAAAGATCTTCGTAGATCAATGTGTTCAATAAAATGGCAGTCTTAGTTTCGTCGAAGAAAAAAGTCTCATAAATCCAATAGTTTTGAGGTATTTGACAATAAATAGTGATAGCTCAAAGAAATTTATTTTTCATCTCCTGAATGTATGTAAGGAAAATACCTAAACTATAGATCAAATGGTATAATTTATTGACAAACGAAGATATTTCAATACTTACAGAAGTTATTTAAAGTTGTGAAGATTGATTTGTTTAATTCAATTGTGATTATGACAATCTTCGGACTTATCTGATCTTACCTGATCAAGTTCAAATTCTTACCGGCTTCAGCAAATTATTTATTTCTATATATATATATATATATATATATATATATATATATATATATATATATATATATGATTTAGTAGTTAATTTTGATGTTGAAATATATGAGTGAGTTCTTGAGGGCGATACATCAAACAAAGAAAAGCCAAAGATTTATAAAATAATCTTTATTTCCAAACGTTTCGACATTCAATTTAATGTCATCATCAGTGGATATTACGTTGGTTAGTTACATATAAAGAAGTGCACACAGCACTAGAGATTGGCACTAACATTTATACAACTAACTTGTCAACAAGTAAAACAAGATATTTAATCTTATAATTTTACTTATATATTTTTTCATTTACTGCTTTATTTAACGTCGCACATGATTTATTTTTGCCTTAACAAGATACTGCACATTTTGATTGATATAGGTATAAGAAACGAAAATACTTGGTTGATGTTTTCTGATTCGATATACATTTAGTATTTGTAATTCCTAATTTTAGATTCAAAATTAATCCTAGTATGCTTTTTATGTAATTATCTGTATCATGACAAATTATATATGTTTATTGGACCAAACAGCTTCGGGGTTTCAATGAAAAGGTGTTATTTTCAAATTTGTTATTGAACATTTTGGGCCCGTAGTTGTTCGCCTTCCTTAGCAAATGCTCTGCTTGTTTTTGTTAATTCAAGAGTTCATCTAATCATGGATTAGAACTCGCTCTTCTCGTATACTGTTATCAAAGGTAAAGCACACAGCACATACATTGAAAATAGTTCCATTATAGATTAAAATTTGGCACATACGTTGAAAATATTTTGATCATAGGCAAAATTAGGCAAGTTTGCTGAAAAGTGTTCCATCCTAGGTCAAGGTTGACATATGGGTTGAAAATGGATCGTAGATAAAAATACTTTTTTTAATGAATTAAATCATCTGAAATCATGTATATTCAATGAATTAAAAATGCAAATAAGATTAAAATAATATTTATTTTTACGAAAGATAAAAATAAATAAGCATTTCACTGTAATGTTATAATATATCTTATATATAAAAATGGAGCTATCTTTTAAATGTCCGAATAAAACTCAAAAACGGCTGAATCGATTTGGCCAGTCTTAGTCTTGAAAAATTCGTGCCAATCCAGAGAAAGTCCAAAAGGTGAGAAATTATTTCAAATCCGCGTAGAAACTTTACATTTTTAATTTGAAAATTTTTGTAGAAGCGTAATTTAAATAAAACAACGGACGGTGGCAATTTCGTGAAATGTCAAACGCTTTTGACAGATGATGTTCAATTACGTTTAATAGGATGTTTTACGCGAATATTATTTATTTATGATAAATTTGTAGTAAGTAGTTTTGTTTGTAGTTTTATTTATATACAAAAACCTTAGTAAAGGGGCCGCAAGTGTTACTAGAGACTCAAAATATAAACTTTTTTGATATGTTAATATGAAAATGCACTTTTTAGCATATTTTTCTCAAACACGGTGCTCTGAAAGATCTCATTTGTATAATTATACACTCATTGGTATTTATAAAACATTTTCTAGGTTATATTATATTTAAATTCAGAACCTAAATTTGGTATCGATCAAATGGACATTTTGTCTAATAACATTTTTCCAATTATAATTTTCCAGAATTTATCGCAGAATAGGTATTAATATATGAAGGTCCGGGATTAAAAAGGTCCCCCACCGATGTGCCAAAAATCAGTAAAGTTAAGCATTGTTTGACAACAATATTGGAAAATAGAGGAAAAAAGATGTATAGCCAGCTACAAACTTGATCTGAAAACGATAATCTTTGAAATGGGAGAGATAAACGGTAATCTTTGAAAATCCATAATTAAAGTATTTTCTTCCGTTGGTAGTTTTAGCATTAGTTAAAAATGTAATTATTTTGTAAAATACCTTTAAAATTATAATAAGGCTTTAAACCTTTTGCCACCTGCCCGTTACAAGTTACCCCGCATATAGGATAAAAAGGTCTAGATAACAAATTTTTGGTAGACATCAAAAAAGCACATTTCTACAATGATGAAGTAGAAGTCAGTTTACTGAACGTAGTCAGATAATTGTTCGTTTGATATGTCTTATTTGTTGTGATATAATTGTTATGGTTTTCACAATATAGTTTATATTTGCTCAAAGTCAAATTGGACCTTTGTGCCTCGCCCTGCTCTACATATATACTTTTTATTAAATTTACTTTAATTCATCGAATGTAACTTGAAACTTTTCAAAAAACAGGTCAAAGAAGAAATACTTAATTCATTTTCTATCTCTCCTCGCAAAATTTTGAAAATTTTGTATAAGCTCAGTAGTATTATTTACAATTATACACAAAATCCAGAATCCAAAAAGAATCCGAAAAACTTGAAACGTAATTAATAAGCCGAAAGACCAAAAAAGACTCGGATTGGGTTATACGATGTTTTCTGTAGAAAGTGCATAAAACTTGCAGTTTCATTGTATTGACAAAATATAGACAAACTAATAGGGTTTATTGTTTTTATAATACCTAATTGTATACAGCATTCAAACAACACATCCTTATGCACTTAGAGTACTGATATTATTAATTCTCTAGAAATGGTTTAGAATATACCTTATTTAGCAAAACAACGTTTGCCGGGTCAGCTAGTTTAATATAAATATATAAGCATAAATATAAATCCAAGTTACAATTACAAGGATACAATAACCCTAACCTAACAAAATAATACAATAAAAACCCTAAATAAACCTAACTAAATTTAAAAACTAATCTTGTCTTCTGTTCTTCTCTTCATTTCTAGTGTTTCTGTTCTGTGCATGACGACGCCATCCTCTAATGCAAGGATGAGCAACCCGCGGCCCGCGGGCCGCTTGCGGCCCGCCGGATGTTTTTCTGCGGCCCGCCAAGCATTTCTCAACAACAGATTATTATTCTAGATATTTTATCAAATACAGCTATAATGGCTCATTTTGTCGTCAGTCAAATTCTGGTAAAAACTGTTGTTCGAAGAAATAGCATTTCCTGATAAAATAAATATTAATTTATTTAAATATTAGTTTAACAAGCTTCAATATTGCAAGAAAAATTGAGAACTTGTCCGAGAACATAGCAACAACGCATTTCTAAATTTAAAATAATTAAATAAGTAAATTTTATAAAGTCGCGAGGGTTATTAAATCATAGTAAATTTAAAGACTTCCTGGCAATTTAGATCGTGAATATTTATTTATTTATTTATTTATTTATTTATTTATTTAAATATATAGCCCACAGATTTCTCCAAGAGGACTCAAAAATACAATTATTTGACATAATGAATAACAATTAAAATATATACAAAATTACAATATATAGTTAGTAACATAAAATGCTGAGATAAAATTTCATATAATGCAGAATGTAACAATAATATTTATAAACAGAAAATAATGAGATATTTGAAAGAAAATAAAAAGATTAACTTGTGCAGATGGAGATTATTTGATTAGGTGAAGTGTTGTGAATGTCTATTTCATTATTAATTAAGTTAAAGTTAGAGGACATTAGTAAAATTGGCGAATTTAAGAGAGAATTAGATTTAGGGGTAGGATAATTGAAAAATAATTGTGAACGCGAAGATAGCCTTGGAACATTAAAGGATAGTTGATTGAGAATAAGAGGACAGTCTATAGAATTATTGCAAAGCTTAAATAAGAACATAATTGTACAGATAAATCGACGTGAGGCAAGGGAAGGAATACCAAATTCTTTTAGTAAAGTGTTGTGGTCAAAGCCACGTTCAGGGTAAATTTTATATGTTTTATAATAAAGGTATTTCAGAAATTTTCGCTGAACCTTCTCTATCGCATCAGAGTTGTTGATATGATGAGGATACCAAATAATCGAACCGTATTCTAATTTTGAACGTACAATAGAATAGTACATGCAAAGAAGTGCATTGGTATACTTAAATTGTTTACAATTTCTTAGTAACAAACCTAAAGATTGATGTGCTCTATTACAAATATCAGTAACATGATCTGTGAAAAACAAACCAGAATCAAATAGAACACCTAAATCGGAAATTTTATTACATCTATCAATGCTGGTGTTAGAAATTTTATAATCAAAAAGTATTGGAACGCGCTTATGTGTAAAACTAAGAATCTTGCACTTTGATATATTTAGATGTAATTTGTTATAGATACACCAAGATTGGAAAAGGTCAAGTTGAGACTGTAATAATAAGCAGTCATCAATAGAATTTATTTTGAGATATAGTTTGAGATCATCTGCAATTAATAAATGTGGACAGCTAATAATATCAGATATGTCATTAATAAAAATAATAAATAATAGTGGACCAAGAATGGATCCCTGAGGAACTCCTGAACTAATATTTTCAATGTTGCTCAAGAATCCATTAAGAAAGACAAACTGCTTGCGATTATGAAGATAACTCTTGAAAAAGTGAATAAGTGAAGAATTAAGACCAATCTTAGATAATTTAGTAAGAAGAATGTTATGATCAATTTTGTCAAAAGCTTTACTGAAATCAGTGTAAATAACGTCAACTTGTCCATTGATGTCAAGATTCTCAGCTATATATTGTTTAATACAAATTAAATTTGTTATCGTAGAACGGGCAGGCATGAAACCATGTTGATTAATAGAAATTAAAGTTCTAACAGAAGGAATTAGTTCTCTATAAATAATTTTTTCAAATACCTTAGCAAAGTTTGATAATAATGATATCGGCCTGTAATTAGTAATGTTTGATGTAACACCTTGTTTAAAAGTTGGAACTAATCGTGCAATTTTCCAACAATTTGGAAAAGTGTTTGTACGCAAAGATAGATTAAATAAAAATGCAAGTGGATCAGATAGAGTAGATGAGCAATCATGTATAAAGAAAGATGGAATACCATCGAAACCAAATATTTTGGAGTTCTTAAAACTTGCTATTGCAAGTTGCACAGTACTAGAATCAATTTCACCTATATCAATCATGATTCTATCATTATGATCAAATAAAATGGGTATGTCAAGTTTAGGCTGATAAACACTAATAAAGTAAGAATTAAATGCATCAACAATAGCATCAGGAGAATCATAATATTTGTCTAGATAGCACAATCTATTAGGAATAATATTAAAAGCAGTTTTATTACGCAAAAAAGACCAAAAATATTTAGGATTAAGCGATAGAGAATTTTCAACGTCAATAATATATGAATTATAGGCATCTTTCATAAGTATTTTTATTAATTTCCTGTACAATTTAAAATTTTCATAATAGAAAGTGATATTGATTAACTTGTATTTATTATGATAGTATTTCTTCATACGGAGGTTTCTAATAATATCAGAATTAAACCAAGGCTTAAATTTATTGGAAGCAAACTTCTTTGTTTTAGGAACAAATTTATCTAATAAGCTATAAATTGTAGCGTAAAAAAGATCACATGCATCATTAATGTCAGAACATGTATACAAAGAACTCCACGATGTATTTAAAATTTCCCTATAAAGATTAAGATAATCCGCTTTGTGGAAATTGTAATGATAGTTATTTTTATTAAATTGCAAAGTATTGGGTGTGGAATTGTCTGTGCTGTCCTCTTTTCATTGTTGTGGTTTGTTGCCCACTGAATTATGTAATTCAGTGATTCGCTGCAACTGCATTTGGATCTTTGAAATGCTCTTTGTTGTTTCCTCTTCATACGTTGCCATACTCCTTTTCACATTCTCTTGTCCTCCCTTGATTTGTTCTTGAGAACCTGCTTTCATTATCCATTTTCAATATTAGCAACTTCTGCTGCGATTGCATATTTCCTTTATATTAATAATGTATGTATATTCACATCATATTTATTAGTATTGACTTACAAATTATTTGCTGTCAATTAAAAAATGAATTTATTTAATATTTTTATTTACTTCTGCGTCGTCCATAAATTACTGGTGTATTATTGGCAGCACATGGTACTTCAGATGATGTCTCAATTCTTTTTCGATTACGTCTCTGGATCCTCTGCAAATCTATATCTGCTGTGATGTCAGAGTGGTTCTCGGCCTTCTTTCCCTTCGACATTGCCAACTGAAATACATCTGCTAACACAAAATATTCCTTTGCTTACCGGTCGATGCAAAAATACGCACAACTGAACTCCTGAAATCCCTTGAACTAAATTTACAAACTTTTGAACTAAATCTGCATACTCTTCAAATAAATTCTGAAAGAAATATGTTTTTCTTCATATATATGTTTTATTGACTTCTATTTAATAATATAGAGTCATCCCTTATAACTAACCAGTAAAATAACTAACTTATTCTATTCTTACATTATCAATATAATTTTTAATAAATTAATTAACTTAATTGAATTAATAAATTAACTTAGTTTAGGTGTCTATAAATATTTTTGGCACTCAAATAAATATTTAGTTACATCTTTATATATGCTCATATTTTTTATTGCTAATATTATTGTCATGTTTGTTGGAAAAATTATATTTTTCTGTTCTAGACGTTGGTAAAGCGTTTTTCTCTGTGGTGTGTACTTCTTGCATCGAAAAACGATGTGATCCGTGTTCCTCCCTCTTCGAAGTCGCACTTTTCAAACCTCGATAATCCAACTCGTAGCCGAAATGCTCTATTTTTTATGTGACCAATTCGCATTCTTATAACGGTACTGATGTGTGCGCGGTTTTCGATAGAGAATTTTCAACGTCAATAATATATGAATTATAGGCATCTTTCATAAGTATTTTTATTAATTTCCTGTACAATTTAAAATTTTCATAATAGAAAGTGATATTGATTAACTTGTATTTATTATGATAGTATTTCTTCATACGGAGGTTTCTAATAATATCAGAATTAAACCAAGGCTTAAATTTATTGGAAGCAAACTTCTTTGTTTTAGGAACAAATTTATCTAATAAGCTATAAATTGTAGCGTAAAAAAGATCACATGCATCATTAATGTCAGAACATGTATACAAAGAACTCCACGATGTATTTAAAATTTCCCTATAAAGATTAAGATAATCCGCTTTGTGGAAATTGTAATGATAGTTATTTTTATTAAATTGCAAAGTATTGGGTGTGGAAAAAGAAGATGTATATATGAATACTAAAGTACGTTAGCTCAATAGTAGTGATGCCATGCTTAAAGGAGTATACGACTCAAACGGCGAATTACAATTCTTTTAGAATATAAAATAATAATTATAGTCCTTTCGACATTTTGGTAATAAAAAATAATATCTTTTGTAGAATCTTGTGTTTCACTTTTCATATTAGAAAAAAATGTGAACAAATTTTAATTGTGATTCCAAATGTTCAAAGCTAACAAGACAGTTGTTCTCATGTAAATGTTTTCTTCGCCATTTAACATGCAAAATAATATAGATTTAAAAAATGCATTTTTTCAGTAAACACCGAATTTTTTTATAAATCTTATGTCAGCCTCAGCCCTGAGAAATTTTTGCTTTTGAAAAAAAAAAACGCAAATCAAATTATGATAAATTCTTTTTTTGGAAGTACGTGTGTGCGCAAACAATTACACAGGCCCACAAAAGAAAAGTCGCTGGTTAATAATTAATTCATTCAAAAAAAATCTAGATTGAAGATTGTGCCAATTTTTAAATATTTTTCAATATTTTGTTCCCCAATTTTGACTATAGATTTATCTTAAGCGGTAAAAGGAACAATCCAGACAACTTTTTTGTGGACGTGTGTAAATTTCAACCATAAAATTCATAAAAAATCATCACCTATCAAAGCTGAGTAAAACATGTCAAAGCTGCATACGCGTTGCTACTTTCCGCATTAAAAAATTAAAATAAAGAACAAAATCAGCTTATATAAAAAAAGCAGTACCAATTTTTTTATTAAAGTTTTCAAGTAAAATAGTTTTTCTTTTAAATATTATTTGTTTTCATTTTGTATTAATTTATAAAGACTTATAATATACACTCGTAATTATATAAAATATATACTTCGTTCAATTTTATATTTTTGTTCTTTTCTTGTGGCAATTTTGTAATTTTGTTGCAATTACATTATTCCCGCGCTCTTTTATCAGAGTTTATGAGAAAGCTTCAATTTTATTAAAAAATGCAATTTATTTTTATCATGGCTTGTACGGCCGTAACATTTTTTCAAAATTTTGTACTTTATTTTAATTTTTTTATGCGAAATATAAAACTACATACATCTCCAAATTTTTATTTTATAATGAACATTTTAGTAGTCATTTTTTGTATAGCTCGGTAATCGATCAACTAACTATTATCGCCTTTTTTGTGAACGTTTTTAATTGAAATTCGATCAAGATTTTTCTGAGCTTACAAAAAAGCTTAAACTTGTCCACTTTATCCGCTGCAACATTTTAAAAATGGCAACGAAATGGTTACCTCCGATAAAAGTAACTGATTTGCAGGCTTATCCTAGTGTACAAATATTTCTCAATGCACATAAGAAGTACATAGTTTTTGAATGTCTCACAAAATGAGCTATTTCAGCGAAAAAAATTAGAAATTTAATTCTAAAATCAGGAGATAAAACTGTTTTTGAGAGAAAACTAGATTTTTTTTTCAGAGTATAACATAATTACAATATGAATGTTAGTATTTTAGCGCTGCAGTGGGTAAATTATCAATGTAATAATATTTATACATTCAGAATTGGTATTCTGAATGTATAAATGTAGTGTAGCTAAACGTTTGCCGGGTCAGCTAGTATATATATAAATTACGTGCGGCCCGCCAAAAAATTTGAAAATGTAAATTGGCCCGTGGGCTAAAAAGGTTGCTCGCCCTTGCTCTAATGTAATCACCTACCTAGCCTTCGACACTCGAATATCTTTAAAATAGTTTCGCGTACAATCTCTGAAATCATTGTTGGTTCAGAAAAATTAATATAAATATTTCATGTGAATAGTTTCATTATTTACTTATTTTAATATTTTACTGTTACAAGAATATCATTATTACCTTTCATTAATTTCAACGCAGTATTGAAAAATTCTTCTTTCCTTTGCTCCCGGCCCAGCTGTACTCCTTGCAACCGCATCAGTAAATATAATTTTACATAATGATACGGTTGCAACTCTCGGGCAATGACCGCCAATACAAACCAGCCGTGTTTTCTTAAAATAAAAATAGCATATCATTGATATATACTCATAAAATACCATCAATTTTATAGACTAAGGCAAACTGTTTCGTTGCCTTAGTTTCGAGGATTTCCTGAAAATTACCCAATATTGTCCTCTGCACTAATTGTCTGTGCTGTCCTCTTTTCATTGTTGTGGTTTGTTGCCCACTGAATTATGTAATTCAGTGATTCGCTGCAACTGCATTTGGATCTTTGAAATGCTCTTTGTTGTTTCCTCTTCATACGTTGCCATACTCCTTTTCACATTCTCTTGTCCTCCCTTGATTTGTTCTTGAGAACCTGCTTTCATTATCCATTTTCAATATTAGCAACTTCTGCTGCGATTGCATATTTCCTTTATATTAATAATGTATGTATATTCACATCATATTTATTAGTATTGACTTACAAATTATTTGCTGTCAATTAAAAAATGAATTTATTTAATATTTTATTTACTTCTGCGTCGTCCATAAATTACTGGTGTATTATTGGCAGCACATGGTACTTCAGATGATGTCTCAATTCTTTTTCGATTACGTCTCTGGATCCTCTGCAAATCTATATCTGCTGTGATGTCAGAGTGGTTCTCGGCCTTCTTTCCCTTCGACATTGCCAACTGAAATACATCTGCTAACACAAAATATTCCTTTGCTTACCGGTCGATGCAAAAATACGCACAACTGAACTCCTGAAATCCCTTGAACTAAATTTACAAACTTTTGAACTAAATCTGCATACTCTTCAAATAAATTCTGAAAGAAATATGTTTTTCTTCATATATATGTTTTATTGACTTCTATTTAATAATATAGAGTCATCCCTTATAACTAACCAGTAAAATAACTAACTTATTCTATTCTTACATTATCAATATAATTTTTAATAAATTAATTAACTTAATTGAATTAATAAATTAACTTAGTTTAGGTGTCTATAAATATTTTTGGCACTCAAATAAATATTTAGTTACATCTTTATATATGCTCATATTTTTTATTGCTAATATTATTGTCATGTTTGTTGGAAAAATTATATTTTTCTGTTCTAGACGTTGGTAAAGCGTTTTTCTCTGTGGTGTGTACTTCTTGCATCGAAAAACGATGTGATCCGTGTTCCTCCCTCTTCGAAGTCGCACTTTTCAAACCTCGATAATCCAACTCGTAGCCGAAATGCTCTATTTTTTATGTGACCAATTCGCATTCTTATAACGGTACTGATGTGTGCGCGGTTTTCAGTTATCTTCTGAAACCACGGTTTCGAATGAATATCTGGATTTATTTCATGATATACTTTCCCTTTTCTTTGACTAATGTTGTCGAATATACTTTTCCATATTTCTCTTCCTCTTTCATGACTATTTTATTAATATCTGCTGATAGAATGTTGTTTATTTCGGTTCCCAAATAACATCCCTCCTTGGCTCGTCCGCTTTTTCATTTTCGATTATTCTTGCATGTCCCTGTGGGTATCATCCACTATATCAGGTGTCGGCAACCTGATTGCCGTTAAGGGCGCAAAACTAAATCTGAAAATTATCGAGGGTGCATCGGTATGAGAAAAAAAAAGATTTTTCATAACTTTATTCTCTTAGTATAATATAATATATTCATTACGAACATTCAGTACATCTTTAAGATTATGGTTTAATAATACCTAATTATATACATATAATTTAGTGTGAAACTTGTATGTCCGTATTTTCAGCTATTTTGTTATAATCGGGAATATAATTAGAGTTCCCTGTCCGAAAACAGTTATCTAAATATGTGTCATTTAACTTTGTTCGGTATTTTGATTTCAAATATTTCATATTTGAAATCAAAGACTCGCAATTGTATGTTGTTGCACAATATGAGTAAATTTTTAGCGCACATTTCCTTAAAATAGGAATTCCTTATTTTCATCGACTTCAAAAACATTTTATCATTACTATGTGCTTTTAAAATAATATCATTTTGCAAGTTTATTATTTCTAACTCCGCGTCTTCGATATTACTAATTTTGAAATACACTGAAACACTTTGCAGAAGATCATCTTCGGCAACTTTGAATGGGTTTATAAAAAATCCTAGAACGGGTTCTAGTGCTGCGAAATCTTGAAATCTTGAACAAAACACTTCTGCCAATTTGTCTATAACTTCTAAATATGATGTAGTAGTAAAATTTTCTATATTTGTTTTTAGACTTTCAGATACAATATGCCTTATATTTGGAAAATGTGAAATTGCCGACCTCTGCACTATACATTTCTTCTAGAATAACTTAATAATATAATATAATATTATTTATTTTATTAGATATTACATTTAAATTATAACTTATTATTTGCTTCTTCTGGCTGCTGTCTGTGCTCCCAGATCAGTAGATCTTGACTGCAAGAATGATTGCGGTGAAAGAGCTCGATTACCGTAGGTTGGCCCGTTTTATACCCTGGCCAGAAAACCCCACTAGTTCACTGGCCAGTAGTTATGCGTCTCACTCTTGCGCGGTATATTACAGGCGTCATCTTGTAGTATTGAGGTTTATGATATATTGAGTGCGCCATCTGGTCCCCACATCAGCCCCCTGCGGAGAACGGAGGTCATGGCAATCGAAAACGAACCTTGCGTCCTGATGTGGTTCTATACGTTGTATTGTTCGTCCTTTCAGCTTATAACATATACGCTGGCTTGACGCGATCAATGGACGCCTTAATATTTTGTGTTGCCTTTTGGATTGTGAACGTTTTGTCCGATCGGTCTATGACTTTGTATGGTCCGGAATATGGTGGTTGTAGTGATTTTCTTACGGTATCATTCCGAAGAAACACGTGTGTACTAGTTTTTAGATCCTGAAATATAAAAACTTTTGTTAGTGTGATCGGGTGCTGGAGTGGGTCTCAATTTTGCCATATGTTGAACGATTCTAGTAACGAAATTTGTGACGGGATATCTTAGCACGTTGACATTGTTGACAGCTACGTGCCCAAGTGCGGCAATCCTTTTGAATAGACGGCCAAACATAACGGGAATTAACCAGCTTCGCCGTTGCTCTGATACCAGGATGGCTCAACTGATGTAAAATGTCGAATACACGTTGTCGTAGTGGACCAGGTACATATGGGCGCTGAGTCGATCTTGTTATGTCGCAGTAAATTTTGATCTCGGAACCGGGGATAGGCACTTGTTGAAGGCGAAGTGCGCTATTGCCAGCGATTAGTTGTTTTAGTTCTGGATCATCACTCCGATATTCGGCAATGATCTCGTGGTTGATTTGTTCTTTTGTTGATACCATATTGATACGAGGCAATGTGTCGGCAGTGATGTTTTCGTGACCTGGAATATGCCTAAAATCTGTCGTAAATTGAGAAATAAAATTTAGTTGATTTAATTGGACCGGTGGTAGCTTCTCGCGACGCTGTTGAAATGCAAATGTTAACGGTTCATGGTCGGTAAATATTGAGCAGTGATTGGCTTCCAAAAATTGTCTAAAATGTTGTACAGCCAAGTAGACTGCTAATAACTCACGGTTATAAGCTAGGCATGAGCTCTGTCGCGAATTCATTTTGCGTGATAAAAATGCTAGTGGTTGCCTCTTGTTCACCAGTTGTTGAAGGCAGGCTCCTTCAGCTGTTTGAGAGGCATCTGTAAAACGTCCCAATAAAGCGCCGTGAATTGGGTGATGTAGCAATGTAATTTTACTCAAACTTTCTTTGCAGCATTGAAATTCCTGGTCTAGCTCCGGAGTCCACGTGATTGTTTGATTGCCTCTCATACCTGCTAACGCATCGTAAAGTGCTGCCTGATGTGATGCTTTTATTCAGAATAAAACACCGATAAAAATTCATCATTCCCAAAAATAGTCGAATTGATTTTGCGTTGCCTGGGCGAAGAAAGTTCTTTAGATCTTTTATACGTCCAGATGGTTTGGTGCCTCCTGCGGAAATTTCATAACCTAGAAAATAGACTTGCGGAGCACAAAAAGTGTTTTTTGTTTCATTAATTAATATGCCATTACTAGCTAGGCGTTCGAATATTACACGTAAATGCTTGCGATGTTCTTGTTCATTGTTCGAAAAATCTAAAATGTCGTCAATATAAGCAAAACAAAAATCTAATCCGTTCAATAACTCGTCACTGATACGTTGAAAAGTTTGTCCAGCGTTCCTCAAACCGAAGGACATGAATCGGAAATTCTGTTTTTGGAATATCTCGTTCTTCGACCGGTATTTGCGTATACGCTTTGACAAAGTAAAGTCTATTACTGAAAAGGGCACTCTGATGGAAAGAAATAACAACAAACTAAACCCGATTTAAAAACCCCCGCACAAAATATTAATAAAAATATAAATCACAATTTGAATTATTCACATGCCTAAATTAATATATTTACTTATTAAAAACAGTATTTTACTGAAAATTTCGCTGGCTAAAAAGTTATTTGCGATATATGGTTTTGCAGTCAAAATTCATTTAAATAACACATATATTTTATATAAAAAGGTGCCCATATCGTTTAATTTTACTTCAATAATAAATTGGCCCGGTCTAATATGAATATATATATATATATATATATATATATACATATATATAAGTAAATATATATATATATATATATATATATATTAAATGGTAGAACAACACAACACTCTGATTTTTACACACACATTATTTAATAATTACAGACGTTTAGAGAGCATGGTATGCTTTATCTTCAGCGTAATTTCTAAACAGTAAAAATTATGTATTAATACATTATTTAATATTTTATTTAAATTATATATAAATAAAACAAAAAACACCAACTATACCTTACAATGCTTGACACAGTACTAAACATGTGAATATATAAGCACGTCATAAGATGTGCTGCATATATTACCCTTGGTGATATTAATAATTTTTAGCCTATGCATAGGCAAATTATTTTTTGTTCCTAGCCATGAATGTCTCATGGCTAATTCATCAGTGAAAATTTTTCTTAGAACATTTGTGGCATGATCACTCATGTCACGTCCACCCTCCCTGAGAACAAAATCAGCCTGTAATTTAAAAACATCGTTTATGAAATTTAATTTTTTCTCTTTAAATAATTTCATATTTTTGTACCAGATCAGATTCCATTTTTTTTTCCATTTTATTCGCCCATCTTTCTTTCCACAATTTTAACATCATTCAACGCCTTTAAAGGGAAGATAGTATCAAAAACATTCGCTTCCTTTTTCGGTAATTTACGGTGTGTCGGATTGTTTTGGTCGCTGATCTTCCCCTCCAAGAGTATCAAACGCTTCAGTATTAAATCAAGAGTTGCTAAAATCAAATAAAAATGATAATATATACCATGCACTGCAACCATCTAAGGGCAAGTATGTAGGCAGCTTTCTGAAATAAAATTGTTGTAATGTAGAAAGTCCATTTAATTTACTAACATGAGCACAAGCTTCTGTTATCAATTACCTTTAGCGGCAACAACATGTTCGTCATGTAACACCTCTATCTCGTAATGCCTTCTTGTATTATCTTGAGAAGCTACAATAAAAACAATAATTACCATTGAATTTGAAAAATACATTTGATAAAGACTAAAATCATTAAGCTTCAGCATCCAATTACTTTTAACAACACCAACATCTTTTTCCTCAAACACCTCCTGCATCTCGTCCTCCTTTCTTTTATTAGCTGGATGAGCTACAAAAAAAATACCATTGAATTTGAAAAACACATTTCATAAAGACTAAAATCATTAAGCTCCAGTATTCAATTCAATTTCTTTTAATACCAGCAAAATGCTCCTCCTCAAACACATCATCTACCTCCGCCTCCTTTCTTTTATTAGCTTGAAAAGCTGCAATAAAAACAAAAATTACTATTAAATTTGAAAAATACTTACATTTGATAAAAACTAAAAACATTATATGTAAATGATTCAACCTTCTGACTCTATGAACGCCTTTTCTTCTCTCTGATTAACATCGGTGCCACAATAAAAGCAAATAACACATCATTTGTGACATGTAAAAAGTGAGTAAGTCTAATGCACTACAATTTTACCTGTTATGGCCTCAATCCTTGACTCGATCAATGCTGTTACTTTTTTTTATTGTATGTCAGTTTTCCTTGACCGACTGTTCTCGGTATCCTAGCATTCTTTGATATAAGTTTCGGAAACGCATTTTCATTTTCTTTGCTAATTAAATTAATCGCTTTAACGTATGACTTGTTGAATAAAATTTTGTATGCTTTTTTCTGTGATATACCTTTCATAGCGGTCAATGTTTTTATTTTTTTCGTACGCCGGACATAATTTGCTAGTTACGTAGTGCTCCTTTTGGCACTTCTTTCGAATTGCAGTGCAGTCATCGACTACACTTAGCTTTGCCTTTGCACTGATTTCTTACGTGGCCATATCTCGAACAATTATAGCACTAAATAACTCTTGGTACATATAATTTACTACCGGGCATTATACATAGTATAAAGATACTTTTTCAGGTAGCTTAGTGCCTCTGAAAGTCAATATTACGTTTTCCCTGTTTGTTTATAATTATTAGTATTAGTATTTTTTTGGCATTGTGCATTCAAAGTTCTATGGGGCTTTCTATGTTTTCTAATAATTCTTTTTCGGTTATTTCTCTATCTACGTTTCTTATTAATCCTTTTATTGTAATGTTTTGTGAAGGGGTGTATGTTTTTAGGTTAATGACTTTGAATATTTGATTATTTACTACAAAGTTTGCCCAATAGTGACTTTTAAATACTATTCTTATTCGATTTTTTCAAATACTTTTAATTTCTTCTACTTCTTTACCTATTTCTGGGAATTTTCCATCTATTTTCCTGCCTAATGCCATTTCGTGAATTTTTCCAATGCTTTCCTTCCTATATCTGATACCATTCAAAACTTCGAAAAAAAATTCTTT
Source organism: Ctenocephalides felis (assembly GCF_003426905.1). Classification (NCBI taxonomy): domain Eukaryota; kingdom Metazoa; phylum Arthropoda; class Insecta; order Siphonaptera; family Pulicidae; genus Ctenocephalides; species Ctenocephalides felis. The sequence goes on along the minus strand of NW_020536999.1, from coordinate 74,504,988 downwards.
ATTTTTTTCACTTTTTCCGGGATTTGAACCATCATTTGTGCTTTCGCTAACTTTACTATCTACTAGGTTGGAATTTCCTATCTTTCTTATATCTACAATACTTTGATCTATGATTTTTTCAGGTTCATTATTCACATTTTTCTCTGTACCTTTTTTGCATACCTTATGGCTTATTTGTCTCAAATCTTCGGAAGCACTTCGTTTTTGTGACTTCGTATCATCACAATCCGTCTTTTCATGTTTGGAGTTTAATTTTCTCGATCGATGTTCCTTTTCGATTCTATTCTTGGGCTGACCTTTGTCTTTTCAGTCAGCCCCTTCTTCACCATAATTCCCGCTACTCATGTGAGAATTACATTCCTTTGCAATTATATTATTTACTTCCAACACTTACAATTTTGACAGATCACTTTTTATTAACACTTTTACTACACGATGTTAACTGTTCGAGGGCTGACGGCCGAAATAAGAAATATGTTAAAACGATTTTACATATTTCTATGGTCGAGGTCTTCTAGGATACTACACAAAGATATTTTGAATTGATGATGAGTATCACGCCATGGTCAATCTTCGACCGTTTTAAGTTATTTAGTCAAAAGCATATTTCAATTATGCTTTTAACCCCAAGTATTTTTTGTTCTTGGAGTAGAGACGGTGCAACATTAATCTTTGCAGAGTTTTCAGACATAGTGCATGTAATATTAAATAAACAACTTTGACAATATTTTCATACAAAGAAAATCCTCAATATTAATCCTCAATCATAATTAAGATTAATGCGCAGGTAGATCAAAAATATCTAGATATTGACAAAAATGACCTTGAAAACATTGATTTTATTGTAGATGATAAAGATTTTGTCAAAGATGAATTACCACTCAATAATTAATCACTTCACCACATTACCACTTAATAATTATCACTTATAACGATGACTACTCTGTTCCTAGTTCTCTCACACAATCCTATGTTGAACAAATTCCAACTATTAGTTTTAGCTATATTAATAATGACGAGGAATTGCTTATTGATAATAATGCCGATATAGTAAATGAACATTCTTCAATGATAAGCGTAATTGCTCTGGGTCAGAACAAATATCCATTGCTTTGGCATAAAATTGAAAATTTAGATGAATTATGCTTTCCAAAAATATTTGGTGGATATTCCTTTTTCTAGTAAAAATCGCGTACGGTCAGAAGTCAAGCGAAAGCCTGGAGATTTCTTGTATGGCAAATATAAATATATGATTGAGGCGATCTACAAAAAAATGCGGATAAAGAAATTAAAGCATCCTACGTTATGATTCTAGTTTTGTAAACGATTTAGTTAAATTCGATGACGGTTATAGGTTTTTGAAAAATATTAGATCTTCGCCAGCTTTTTGAGAAGATAAGAAAAGGAAGTTATTAGCTATGATTCGGCAGTTGGGCCAGGGTTGTTTCTTGGCTGTCTTGACGTTATCTGCTGCGGAATCCTAATGGCCTGAATTATAGGAAACATTAATCAAATACAGCGATTTTAATCGCAATATCTCTTCGCGAAACCTATTTATTACATTATAATACTAAAACAACTCTGGTAGAAAATGACCCCGTTACCTTGTGCTAGGTATTTTGTACAAAGCTGATAAATTCATATAGTTATTGCGACAACAAAACAGTATTTTCGGTTTACTTATGGTGATAGACAGCTACAACATATATTATTATGGCTAAATAACGCACCGAAGTACGATACGAATGGCGAATAAAGTAACAATAAAACGTTTGTATATTTTATCGATAGATTTATTACGTGTAGAAATGATCCAGATAATATTTATTTTAAAATGCAAATTATATAACAAGGAATGTCGTTTTTATTTTCCATATCCTGTTATGAACAGGAGAATAATATTATCGCCTTTAAGTAAAGGCGAAAGGTCACCAAAACCGTATAAAGCCATACGCGATTTAATGAATAAGTTGTATAGGGAGAATAAATATATGAGTTACGACGATATTTTAAAGGAATTAGGGCTGAACGAAACGGAATATATATTATCGATTCGAAGTACATTGAAACAGGCGCGTATTTTTGAAAAGATCTAGTTTGGAAGTATCTGTTAATGCATATAATTCCAAAAGTTATTCAAGTCAAATATGGATCTTCAAATTATATTAGATGAATATGCGGTGATAAGTTGTGTTACAAACTATATTAGTAAGATAGAGGGGGGGTTATTGAAGCTTTTAAGAGAAGCAGCCGTGGGTTGCAATAATAAAAGTATTAAGGAAAAATTTAACGCAAATAATAAACAAAACAAAACAAAAAAATCGTCTATGATAAGATATATGAGATATAAATTATACCAAGATCTTACCAATTATTATAGAGAGAATATGTTATTCATGCCGTGGCGCAATGAGTTAGAAGAAGTGGAAAATGTGGATTTTGAACTAGTGTATAATCATCAAAAATGATATTTGAAGATTTCCAATGAAAATTTTTTATTATAAGCGACAAAGCTTTAGACGAAGCTCTGAACTTAATTGAACATGGCCAACTTAAAGATGACAATAATGCAGAAGATACAGAAGAAAATTCATTCGAAAATGACATAGATATAGTGCAACAAGAAGGAAATAAAAGCACATGTAATAAAACCAAAATTACTTTTACAAAGAGTCGATACGCATGCTCCACCAGGGTATCCTAAAATAATTTGTACGAAATAATGCGACAATTAAATAATAAGCAACGGGAGTTCTTAATGCATATATTTAAAGTGTTCAGAATAGGAAAATTGCTCTTTCAAATAGCGGAGTAAGGAAAAGCATGGTTATAAATACTTTGTATCAGCTTATAACAAATTATTTCGATAGTTTTCTTGGAAGGGATTTAGATAAAATTGTGGTGCTATTGTGTGCTCTGTCAGGAAAAGCCGCTTTCCTAATCAATGGAGTCATGTTGCATTCCTCGTTCACGTTACCTTGTAAACAATTCGGTGTTAATTTAGCCGAGCTCTCGAGCGATGTCGCAAATACAATACGCAAACAACTTTTGATAATTGACGATAAATCAATGGTAAGTTGCACGATACTAAGTCGTGTTGATACTCGATTACGGCAAATTAAAGGCATTAATAAATCTTTTCGGTGGGGTATCAATATTAGCAGTTGGCGATTTGAAGCAAATACCTCCGATAAAGGATAAATCGGTATATGAAGTGACGCGCCGTAATAAAGTGGCTCCATTTTTTATATTAATCATCTCAGGCAATTCATCATTCTTTGCAGATAATCTGCTAATCTGGATTAGTTATTTTGTCGAGCGCTGCTATCACCTCCACCTGCAATATTGTTAAGGGCATTTCTTCTTGCCCTTTCTCAACAGCTTCTGCATTCTCCAGATTAGTTCCTGTCGGTATTCCTTTTTCTCGACTCTTTAGCTTCATCATTCCTTCTTTCGTCCTCGCTACTCGAATTTGAACGCGTTCTCCGAACGCGTTGAGCGACATTAGACGCGGCGTCGTTTTCTATAATGCCGTCCGTCTCGTTTCGACCTGTTAGAACTTCTGCATCTGAGTTTTAGGGATGTATTTCTGTTGTATGTGTTTCTGTGGTGCCTGAGTAGCCCATTATGACTACTAAATCTCACGGTCAGTCGAACGTCTATGAACACTAAATTGTTCCTATTCTCAACATCTACCCGAATTGCAGAGTTTGTATCTGACTCTACGGTTATAATACAATTGTTTAGTAATCCTAAACCTAGAGGAAATTGTTACTGGCTACTGGAGTACCAACTTATCCGATCGTCAGGTGAGCGTACGCAAAACTGCGTAGCGATGCGGAAAGTCGTTCGTATAAACGAGATCACCTACATGTCGTCGGTTGTATTTGGGCGCTAAATCAGTATTCCTTTGTTTAGACGAAGGGGACGCGCCTAAATAACTCCGAACAACTTTTAAAATAAGGGAGCGCACAGGATGTTTCAGGAGTCTTCAGTTTTTGAATACGAATCTATCGAGGGGGTCTACAAGACTCTTACAAAAATTGTCTATATCGGGGAGTCAATCTCACAAGTGCGAGATCGCCCTATAACAGATTTAGCCCCGAACTAATTTGCGTAGTTCAAATTTTCTTGGTCCAAGGGGGCGCTCAGTGGGCGCTCCGAAGATTCTCAATTTGCAACACGAGGATCAACTGCATCAAACGATTTGGGATCGCTTACGCAAAGAATGCCACGTCCGAGACAACCTATCACAACTCGGGCCTGACAGGTTTTTGATGGGCTCTGGTCCCGTTCCGTGGGGCTCCGCTTCCGACAAGCTCGGCTCAAAATGACAAAAAACCAAAATAGAGCCTTTTTCCTATTTCCTAATTATTGAAGCCGTTTAATTAAGCCGATAAGAACAGATAATACATGTATTTAGTAAATAATATTTACAATGATTTTTAAACCAGATGTGAACTAGTTACAGTATATAAAAAAGAATATCACACTTCTTTAAAAATTACAGTTAAATAAAAGTAAATATGAAGTTGTTATAATATATGATAACTTAAGATATTTCATTATAATGGGTATTGGTCCAGATTGGTTCTGTTCCTAGTCTTCGTTTCGGTGGTCCTCATTCCAGTGGTCCGTCCCTTCGTCCTGCTGCCGTGGCTGCTTGGGCGGTTCCTGCGTCCTGGTATTGCCTATGCTCGGTGATGAGTTCCACGTAGATGTCCCAGGACCAGCGGATTGTATCGGAGACCATCAGCCGCTTCATCACCACTGCATACTTTTTATTGACCTTGAGTGGTGCTAACGCGGTCCAATTGCAGCTGCAATATTCCGACGATGTAGGCTTCCACTGTTGTCCTGAATCCCTTGGCTCGAAAGTGCTCTGCAAGTGCGGCGTACTTGTCCCTCTTCAGCTGTCTAGTCGTCTGGAAGACCTCGGTCCGGTTCTCGAAGGGCATTGCCAAGGTAATGATCGCGGCTGTCTTCTTTCTGCTGTCTACGATGACGATGTCTGGTCTTTTTTGTCGGTCGTATCCTGGTATCGGCTGGTTGCTGTACAGGGCTCCGTTCGAAGGTTTCCTTGCTGCCGTGACCAGTCGCTGCATGATGCTGTCGTGTGTCCTGGTGATGGTGCTCTGGTGCGGCAGGGTCTCGTCGTGTTGTCCACACCTTCTGCATCGCTTGTCCCTGCTGCCATATGGACGACTTTTATTCAGCGGTAGAACGTTGAGCCGCGCTCGGTGGATAAACCTCCACTTTGCGAATCTGGTAAAGCCGCCTTGCCTAAGGAAGTTGTTTGATGCAGAGTTTTGGGACGTTACCTCGAACACTTTTTCTTGGTCCGGTTTATTGAGTAGTCTTTCTTTGATTTTCGGTTTCAGTCGCCGCACTGAGTGAGCCTTGAACACGTAGTTGTAATGTCGTTCGCTGGGTTCGCCAAATCGCCGTCAGTTTTGAAGTTCATAAAGCCGACAATTTCCTCTGTGTTTGGTTTGTGGTCTGCTAGTGTAGTTCGGCTGAGGTCTGCTGTGGCCTAGTCCTTTGATGTCAGTAGCCGGTGGGCATGTACTATTTGTCTTATATCTGCTAACACCGCTGCTGGTAGAATGTTGAAGCCGCCTTCTTTGTAGTTCAGATATAGGACCTTGGCGATGGCACTCTGCGGCAAGTGGGCCCATTTCTTGACGCTTCGCTTCAGCTGCTTGTCGAATCTGTGCAGGATTGCGTTGGTCACGTTCCCGTTTTTCATATTTTAACACATATTTATTAAAAAAACAATTTATTTTTTGTACCACAGAAGTACACACTTGATTATGTTATGGGACATTGAAAATTAAAATATTAAATATTTTGCACATATTTATTAAAAATATTTATTCGATAATATAAAAAAGTTGTATTCAATAATATAAACATTACTAATAAAAAAGATAATTATTTGTGCAAATTATTAAAACACTATATACAAAGTGCCGGTTGGCCCTTGCAATGCGCATTATGTCTTAACTTTTGCCTGCCATTTTTCTTAGTTAATTCTTTGTAGCAATTCTTGCACCGCCAGAGTTTCTGGCCGATTCTTCAAATAATTTCAACATATGCTTATTTGATGAAGTATGACACTTATCTTGTTTTTTTGACAAACAATGATTATTTCTCTGAATTTTAATATAAATTAATTGTATCACTATTTTTCGATTTTGATCGTTTTTTGTAGGCAACTATAATAACCCGACAGCTGATCCGATACGTCTACGCCTTGTTATAATCGGGCTTCATTTTACCATTTGTTGCTTGCATAAATTTACAATGATGGTCGTTCGAAAATGATATTCATTTTAAAAATTTTATTCCATTGAGATTTTCCAAGCTTATCTATTCGCTACGTTTTTGTTTGTGTTTAGCCTGGGGTGGTAAGTTTTTTCTGGTAATTGTTACTGTACCACACATAAATGTTGTATTATCCAATAGATGTTGACCTAAAGCGACACTAGTGTGAAAACTATCATTAAATAGTTCTACTTTCTTTCGAAAATCTGCCACTGTGTTCTTCAAAAGTTTACGATTTATTGCTATGCCTAATTGCAATTCATAATTCTAGTTCCGTCTTTTATTTTGCGTCTTGCACTTTCTTTAGTAGTAAGATAAATCCTGTTACTCTATTTTATTTTTCCATGTGTAAAAATCCACAAAGAAGTATGAATAATACAGAACTGCTTTGATAATATCAGTAATTAAAGACAAGAAAAATCAGTTCTTAATATTTTATTTCAATCTCGTGGTTGAACTCAATCGGATCCTTTAATATATGGTATCTAGAAATTCTTTTTTTTTTGCATATGGGGCATACTGGACCAAGAGCCAGTGAACCTTTTGAATAACAGGTGATTCTTAACGTGCTAAGTACGGAAACGGCGGTCTGGCGGGTTTTTAGCCCTGCACATCATGGTCGTCCAGGCATTTGAAAGTGTAAAAAACACCTGAAAATTAAACTTGTTCCTGTAAGGTTCAAATTTTTATACGATGTAATTTACTCTTTGAGAAGTTCGAACATCAATCTGCCAGACCATTTCAACCTGCACAAGTACCTGCCAGGAAAGTGAGCAAAAAATGCCCCAAAATAAACTTTGTCCTATAAAGCTGAAATTTACATATGTGTTTATCTAAGCTATTCTAAAAAGTTCTGTGCAATTGCCAGACCATTCTGGCTAGCAAAAGCCCTTGCCATACGAGGGCAAAAATGCTATGGCGGGAGGGCGAGTAATAGGCGTTGCGTGAAAACTTATAGCATATGTTCAAACTATATTATGAGAAATCACAAATTATGGTCAAAATAAATTTATTTAGTCACAATAAAATATTTATTATCATGAATTAATCATCATTATCAGATATATCGCTAATTAATACTTCATCGTCATAAGATTTGGCATCGTCTAAAAAAAAACAAATTTAAGTATATTAATAATATAATAAGATATAAAATATTACAAATTTAAACATTTTAACAATTGCCGCCTATGTGTTGATCAGCTCCGTTTGCATCCTCCTCAGCAATACGAGAAGGATGTTGTGATATTATTTCAAAAATTGAAGAGGGAACGGTATCTCCCACAAACCAAATGAAATCAAACATTTCAGTAATTTCTTAGATTATCACTTGCACATATTAATGCAGCTTGTAAAAAATTAATAATTGGAAACAAGCAGCAAATGGCAGTAATTTTTTTTTTATAAAAATTAAAAAATAATTAATTAATAGAATATTATACGTAAGCACTCGTGTATCCGAGGTCTTAATTGATTGCCTTGTAATAGGTATTAGAAACGAAAATACTTGGTTGATGTTTCCTGATTCGATATACATTTTAATGTTTGTAATTCCTAATTTAAGATTCAAATTTAATCCTAGTGTGCCTTTTATGTAATTATCTGTATCATGTAAACTCTATTCGAATATTTTATTTTATCTGAAGGATTTATTAATATCGCTTTCACATATACGCGCATCACGTTTCTTTCAATTTTGGCTTATGGGTTGAAAATGGATCGTAGATATTTTTTTTAAATGAATTAAATAATCTGAAATGAATATTTGATGAAATATGAATAAAAGTATTACAACTGTTAAATTAGTAACATCTAGTAATATTGATAAATAATAACATAAATTTAAATAAATAAAAGTGCAAAGGATAAAATTTACTTGAAAATAATATCCGTAATATGATTTGATATAAAATATAAGCAAATAATAATAAAAATAAAATTAATAAATAATATAAATAAAATTTCTGAATAATAAAATAATACTAGAAAAATAATAAAATATAACAAAATAACAATAATAGGAATAGTAAGATAATGATAATAATAATAATAATAATGTTAGCGTTTACAAATTTATGAGATCATTGGGAATTTTTCGTTTTAGCCTTGTTGGGCGCGCTTTTGAGAATACTTTGTGTGCCAAGTAATTTGGGTGTTCGTTAATTCTTCTTTTGTATTTATTTGTGTTTTGTTGAATTTCTTCATTTACTGTCATCATGTTGCTGTCCTGGTGATTCAACCAGTTGGGAACGTACCTAGGTGCGTTCAGTGCCTGCCGTATGATCTTGTTCTGCACTCGCTGAATAATCTGTATATTGTTTTTTTTGGCGGTCCCCATAGTTGAATCTCATAAGACCACACTGTTTTGGATATACATTTGTAAATAATTAATTTGTTGTTTGTCGACAGTTCAGAACGTTTATTCAGTAGGCAGCCATTTTTTTTAAATAGTTCATCAATCAGTTCAATTTTGTGTCTAGGTATATTCCGAGATATTTTACGCTATCTTTTACTGGGAACTTAATTGTAGGGCATATACCAGAACGCAGGGTGAAAGTGATATGCGTATATTTTGAGCGGTTTGTCATAATTCTCCATAAAGAAAGCCATTTTGTAGCAATATCTAGATGTTCTCGTAATAGTTGCGAAGGTATTGCAGGATCTTTATTGGAGGCAATGATACATGTATCGTCACCAAATGTCGACACGCTTGTTCCGGAGTATGAAGAAAAATCCGCTGACATCCAAGAGACATTCAGTAATAAGATTGTAGGTAGTAAAAATGGATGCTCAAAAGGTTACCCAGTAGAAAACCTTTTAGTATTGATATGTAACAATTATGGCAAAACATTTATAAGTGTAGATACTAAAACCTATTGTAAGTTTAAACATGCATAAATAATATATGACTATAAAAACATATATAAATAATTCCTACTTAAACTAACTTTACTTATTCTGTTAATTTGAGTAATGATTGTCTTTTTAATCTGTGATTATATGTGGTATTGTACAGTTCGTTTGCTAAGACGTTGGGGTGACTGCTTATTTTTGTTTTATAGTTTTGTGATATTATCTCTTCATTTACTGTGTTGACGTTTGCGTCTTGGTGTATTAGCCATGTAGGCACGTATTTCGGTGCAGAGAGAGCCTCACGTAGGATTTTATTTTGGAATCTTTGAATGATTTGTATGTTGCTTCTTTTAGCTGTGCCCCATAGTTGAAGGCCATATGTCCAAACTGGCTTAAAGATAACCTTGTAGATGAAAATTTTGTTTGAAGTAGAGAGTTCAGATCATCTTTGTAGCAGCCAGTAGAAAGTTCTTCGGAGGTGTTCCAACTGTTCTCGCTTTTTGAGAATGTGATTTTTCCAATTAAGTTTATTGTCCAAATACATACCCAGGTATTTAGCAAAATTTTGTTTTGGAATTTCGTTACCGTTTATGTAAACAGGTGGACATGTACTTTTTTGCAGTATAAAAGTAACTTGCACAGATTTGTTACTGTTGACTACAAACCTTCATAGTGTAAACCACTTTTCTATTATATTAATGTGTGATTGCAGCATCGCAGTCGCTGTTGTTGGGCTGCAAATGTTGCGAGGTTTGTGTTGTGGTGGCAAGGAAAATCTGTGGTGTATAATAAAAATAGCGTTGGGCCTAACACACTTCCTTGAGGGACACCTGCATTAATTGGTTTCATTGCAGACTGGGCGTCATGTATCTGTACAAAATATGTTTTGTGAGCCAAATATGATTTAAGTATATAAAATAAAGCGTGTGGATGATTCTTTTTGATTTTATTTAATAACCCCCAGTGCCACACTTTGTCGAAAGCTTGTGCGATGTCCAAAAATACCGCGGAGCAATATTTTTTGGTATGCAGAGCAGAGTTGATCTCATCAACTACGCGGTGTACCTGTTGTAGGGCTGAATGCTGTTCTCTAAATCCAAATTGGTGATTTGGAATTTTATGGTTGCTTTGAAGTGTAAATTTAATGCGTTTTAGTAGTAACTTTTCAAATATTTTGGATATGACAGGCAGCAAGCTAATTGGCCTATATGAATCTATTTGATGAATGTCTTTACCTGGCTTGTAAATTATAATAATTTTGGCAATTTCCTAGTTTGAAGGGAATGGTTGAGTTCTAATTATGGCGTTAAAAATAATGGTCATAAATTGTAGCTTTTCCAGTTTTTGTACGCCTTATTTCTTGTGCAACTTCAGAAACAGTATTTTTTTTAATCTGATCGTTAGATGTGGAAACAGTATTGAGAAAATCAAAAATAAATTTTTCTTCGTAATCTGCGCACTTCTGAGGGGCCGGCTGAAAGGTTTTAAATAGATGTTCAGCAAAAAATCTCATTTTTTTGGGGCTGTCGAGCCTACGTTCCGTCTTTTTTTGTGGTGGAATAGTCATTGTCGGCTGTTTAAATTTTTTATGACTTTCCATATGGAATAGTTAGTCTTCGGTGTGTGTTAGATTATTTACATAATTTTTTACTGTTTTATTTTTATATTTATACATCCGGGTTTTTAAGGTTTTACATGCATTATTAAATTTTCTTCTGTCTTCAGGCGAACGAGTATTTTGCCAAATTTTTCGTAATTTTCTCTTGACTGCAATTTGTTCTTTATATAGTTTGGTATATCTTGAAGTTGATGCTTAACAGTTTGTGTGGTCGATAGAAGTGCCGCATTGTGAATTTGTGTATTTAGATGTGAAATTGCATTATTTAAATCTGATTCGGTTTTAAGTGGTATATTGCAGTTAATTTTATCATAGATTATGTAGCGGAATAAATCCCAGTCTGTATGCTTTTTGGTTTAATATTTAGTAGAAGAAATCAGCGTATTGAAAAAGTTTAGAATTATCGGTGAATGGTCAGAGTTTAAGTCAAGTGATGAATTTATATTAGTTGATTGATTTGGTATATTATTTAGTATAAAAAAGTCTAAAAGATCCGGTATATTATTTATGTCGCTTGGCCAGTATGTCGGTTCGCTTGTAGAAATATATCTGTGATTGTGCCGAGTGCATTGATTTAAGTAGTTCTCGTCCTCTTGGTGTTATTAATCTTGAGCCCCCCAGTAGGTGTTTTGCATTGAAGTCACCTCCGACAATAAATTTGTCACCTAGAGTGGAGAAAAAATGTGAGAACTGTACTTCCTTAATGAAATGCTTTGGTGGGCAGTAAATTGCTGAAACACATATGTTTCCCACTGGTAGTTGTACACATATGCTTGTTGCTTGCAAATAATTTTTTTCGTACGGTTCTAATTCGTAGTGTTTTTCTCCTTAAATGTGGAAGTCTTCGTAGTTTTTTCTCTTTATATTTGACACATACCCTATAATTTGCAGGATGATTGCTTGAGCATAAGACACAAGTGACGTTTTCGTTTACGCACTGTGAGCAGTAATTACCGGTATGTCCTGGATTCTGGCAGTTTGTACATTGTGGGATTTGACGAATGTACCGTTTTGCTTCAACAACTACCTTTGTTCTACCAGATATTCAACACTGTAAATATCTGTATTATTTTTATTTTGTGCTAGCTTTACGACAAACATGTTTAATGGTCGTCTAGTTGAATAGTGTGTCAGATTATATACTCGTAGCACATTGTGTCCAAGATTGTTGATTTCTTTTTCTCCTTTTAACATTTCTCTTGTTTTAGTTGATATGAATGGAGTTGCGTACTCTTGACCCTTAAGTGGCACAACTAGAGTGAAATTTCGAAAAAATCTATTTTTGTTTTTTTCACATTTCGGTAGATTACACCCTCAAAAATAACATATTAAAATTTCAAATCGATATCTCAAATAGTTTACACACAGAGTATATACACAGTATATAGTAGAACGATTATTTTATCTTCAAACGCGTTTTTCTCGAAACATCATTTTTCGAATTTGCTGCAGCGATTACTCAAAAATGAATGATCCGGTCACTATCATTTTTTTTACATGTTCTATATATAGTTCTCCGTAAAATGAACTATCGATTTTTTGATCGGATCAAAAATCGAATTTTGGCACTCCAAAAACGACCAAAGTTTTTCATCGTAGTTCATTTTACAGACAATATTATCTAGTTTAACGAGATTTTTTTTTTATTTTATCCACGTAGAAGGCCGGAATCACTGCAGCAGTGAAGAGCCTTTTTTTCGCGCCGTTGGAGATCGACGATAACTTATAAAATATTTTATTTTTTTCTTCAAAAATTTCATTATGTATTCTTAAAGCATGTGTAAATATATTTTTAAAATATATATATAGCCAGTAGTTTTTGTGTGTTACTTTTTTAGAGTTATTAGAACTTGCGGCAAGGTCGCTATGCGGTTTTCTTCTATTTATGGTGCTCCACCACTGGTCTATTGTTGCCGTTGTGATGTTTGTTGAATTAACAAGCTTGCTGGTTTGACCGTTTGCATTACCGATACCACATTTCTCGTTGAAACTGATTGTTGTGTATATTTATTTTCAATTATGTTATTGACATGATTTTCTTCGTTCGTAACGATCCATTTGAGCTATTGTTGTATTGTTTCATGAATTTCATGAGAGATACAATCAAAAGCTTTGGACAAGTCACAGAAAACTGCAACGCAGAAACTACCATCTTCGAAAGAATAATATCATGGACTAATGTGTGAATTGAGTGAGAGGTAGAGTGATTTTGACGAAACCCAAATTGATTTTTAAATAATATATTATTAACTGTTAAAAAATTGTTTATTCGACTATGTAATATTTTTTCAAAAATTTTGTCAAAAGTGTGTAATAGAGAAATTGGCCTGTAATCATTGATAATGTCAGTGGGCCCTTTTTTATGAAGTGGCCTAATTTTTGAATGTTTTAAATGATTCGGATAGACACCGTTACTAATTGCGTTGTTTAAACAAGCAAGGAGATCAGGTCTTCAGGTATTCAGGTCTTTGTGGAGGCAGTAGTTGGATATATACCACGGTGCATCAGTGAGGATTCTTAAAATTTTATTTTGGCATGTTTGTATAATTTTGATGTTCGAATTGCATGCGCAACCCCACAGTTCTATACCGTAAGTACAAATTGGAATAATTATGGTTTTGTAAATGAGCACATTGTTCTCGAGAGAAAGGTCTGATTTTCTTCCTATAAACCAATGCAGCTCCTTGATTTTTATTTGAATTTGTTTTTCTTATATTCAATGTGAGTTTTCCAATTTAGTTTTGAGTCAATATGTAATCCGAGGTATTTCACACTATTGGATGAAGGTATTATTTTGTTATTTAAATGTAGAGTTGGATTGTTATGTTGTTTTAAGGGAATAATGAGATGTTGGGATTTATCGGTATTGATTGTAATATTTCATTTTGTGAACCATTCTTGAAGTGTCAGTATAGTTACTGACACATCAGTAGGCATATCATGCGTATACAGGAGGTATAGTAATGCGCTTAGCACACTGCCCTGTGGTACACCACATTCTATATTTCTGATGGCAGAGGGCTTTTCTTTTATTATTACACGAAATTTTCTGTTATGTAGGAATGATTTTAGGATTTTGAAGTAAGAAGGAAATGTTAAAAATATTTTATATAAAAGTCCGGAATGCCACACCTTGTCGAACGCCTTGCTAACATCTAAAAATACAGACACACAGTGTTCCTTTTTATTTAAGGCTTCCAGGCTGTAAGACACGATCCTGTTGCACTGTTGTGTAGTGGAATGTTCTTTTCTAAAGCCGAACTTTTGGTTCGGTAGTTTGTTGAGGATAATCTTTGAGCAATCTGCGATGTAGAAGTTTTTCCATTAGTTTGGAAAGAATTGGCAAAAGACTGATTGGTCGATATAAAGAAGTGAAGTGAGGGCCCTTGCTTGATTTCGCTATCATAATAATAAATTATTAAATTATGATATAAAATTATAGATATTAGTTAAAAATGAAACTGTGAACTGTTATTTTATCTAATCCTGGAGCAGACTTATTTTTTAAATTAATAATTTCTTCAAAAACATCATTGGGTGAAAAGTGTCTCAGTGAAGATGATTGGATATTTGCTTGTAGTAGTTGTTCTATTTCTAAATTTGGAGTTATGTTTTGAGCACTGAAAGTAATTCTCAGGTGATCAGCAAATGCTTCCGCTTCTTCTTTCGCACTCCTCGCCCATTTATGGTATTTATAAAGGATAATTTATTTGAGGTGGTTTATTCTTTCGTTTAATAGGTTGCCAAATTGAGTTGTCGAATCTATTAAGTTCCATCAGATAGGATTTGAATGAAATTTTCCCATTCCTTTATTTTTTTCCTCAAGATATTATTGAGGTGGTTGAGAGAAGTCTTATCTGAAGGCTTATGCGACTGTTGCCAAGTGTGTCTCGCTTTTCTTTTTGCTATTAATAAATTTTTGATCTCAATAGGAATTGTTATTTTTTTTTTTTTGTTGCCTTTGGTGTCGGAGTAATTTGTTCTGTTGTTGCACATAAGACTTCTGTGAAAAATTGTAGTTGAGTTTCTATATCGGTCGTGTTCTTTGGTCTTATATTTAAATGTGTTCTAGAGTTCAATTTTTTTTTTAAATGGACCCAGTCAGAGAATTTATTATGTAAAAATTGAATGGAATAAACAGGAATCGGTAGCGTACTAAATGTTAATAGGATTGGGGAATGGTCTGACGATACGTTCTTGGTTCAATATTCATTTGAAATTTGGAAATGCCTTCAAAGATAAAAAAATCTAAGAGATCTGGGAATTTACTTGGATCGGAGGGCCAATATGTAGGACTGTCTGTTGATATGTAAGATAGTAGTTTTGTTCTAATGCTGTATAAAGTTCTTTGCTTTTAGCAGTAGTTAAACGTGAACCCCATGCAGAATGTTTACAATTGAAATCCCCTCCAATAATAAATTTTGATCCAAATTGAGAAAAAAATGATGTATACTCTGAAGACGAAATTTTGAATTTTAGTGGACAGTATATTGCAGATATATGGAGATCATAAAGATTGGTTAAAATCGCAATTTGCACTGCTTGAATAAATTCTTCTCCGATAATTGGAAGAGCATAGTAGTTTAAGTTATTTTTTACTAGAATCGCCGAGCCACCTCGAGCCTTTCCACTTGGGTGGGTGCTTAGCATTATAAGTTGTATATTCGTGAATATTGAAAAATGTTTTATCTATAAAGTGTGATTCAGAAATTAAAATAATATTTACATGGTTTAATTTTAGAAAACATTCTAATTCGTTTTTATGTGGTATTAAGCCGTTGGCATTCCATTGTGCTATTTTAATTACCTTTGCCATTGTTCAAGTTATTAATGAGTGAAGCTAACATATTGACCATACTGTTTTGTTGCATAAGTTGCTTAAATAAGGATCAGAATTTTTGAAGGAATGAGGATAGAGATATAGGTTCTGAGTCCGTAATAGGATTATTGAAATTTGTAAAAGAATTTCTTGTTATGTTTGTGTATGATAAGTCGGGATTTCTTGATTTGATTGTTTATGTTATGACGTGTTGCTTTGTATCTTATATTTTCGGTTGACTTAATATTGAGAAAATTATTTCTTTAGTCATTCATTTCTTTGTAGTAGTCGCAACCGCGATAATTAGCGGTGTGGGCCCCTCCGCAGAGACAACAGCACGTTGGGGTATTGGGATCTTTTGTGTAGATTTTTGTATTGTGGTCATCTCCGCACTTTAAACAGGCATATGGTCTGTTGGAAGTGCAACGGTATGATTATATAATTGGCAACGTGTGCACTGTATGATATTATTTTTTTCGGAGGCTCAATTTGGATTATGTTGTTTGATATTTTATAAATGTCATAGATTTATTTGTTGTTATTTGCTGGCTCGAGGTCGACGAAGAACATATTCAAAGGTTGTTTTGATATCATTTTTTTTTTATTTATTTATTTCTTATAACCAATCTGAACCTTGGGTTCAATGAGGTTATTTGCTGACGGTCCACTCCTCTAGTTTGTGTATGTAATTTTGCAGCTGTCCCGAGGCCTTTTGAGGCGTCTTCGTGTGTTGAAAAAAAACATGTGTCATCTGCGAATGCTCCAAGGGTAATTTTGGGGTCAGTTGGTATGTCGTTAGTATAGATTAGGTACAGGATTGGTCCGAGTACACTACCCTGAGGTACACCAGCTTTTATTGATTCTGTATCAGATGATTCATTCTGCACTCTGACTCTGAAATATCTGTTCGATAAGTAGGACTCCAGTAAAGATGATAGTTCTTGTGGTAGACATTGGTTTATTTTGTAGATCAAACCGTGGTGCCAAACTTTGTCGAATGCTTTTTCGATATCAATAAATATGGCAGATCAATATTTTTTATTTTGCAAAGCCATATGTACATTGTTTATGACCCTGTGACCTTGGTGGATTGTTGAGTGTTAAGGTCTGAAACTAAACTGGTGGTCAGGAATTATTGAAAGCTTTTTGTTTATTCTGCTTAGAATTATTTTCTCCGTTATTTTTGAAAGGATTGGCATTAGGCTGGTTGGTCTGTACGATATAGCTTCAGTAGGCGATTTCCCTGGTTTAAGGGGCACAACTAGTGTAACCGCCTAAAAAAAGGTGATTTTTGGGAATTTATATTAAAAAAACTACTTTATCAATCATTTCAAAATTTTAGGAATATAATGATACATGTTTGAAGAATACATAGCAAAATTTTTGAAGAAAAAAATTAAATATTTTTTAAGTTATCGTCGACCTCCAACGGCGCGACAAAAAAGGCCCTTCACTGCTGCAGTGATTCCGGCCTTCTACGTGGGATGAAAATTTCGAAAAAAAAAATTATTGAAATCTAGAAATAGTAAATGAACTTCGATGAAGAAAAAAAAACGAAAATTGAAAAATGACGGCGTTTTTTTAATAAAAAGTCGAATTTTACCCAAAATTTTGGTCGTTTTCGTACTGCCAACATTCTATTTTTGATCCGATCAAAAAATCGATAGTTCATTTTACGGAGAACTATATAAAGAACATGTGAAAAAAATTTGATAGTGATCGGATCATTTGTTTTTGAATAATTGCTGTAGCAATCAGAAAATGCTGTTTCGAGAAAAACGCGTTTAAAGTGTTTTGCCATTGTTTCCTTGCTTTACATTTTTGTTTTATTAGGCGTTTTATTTCTAGTGGAATATCATAGTTAATTTTATTTTGTTCGTGTGTTGTGGGGGTAGCTTTTGTAACTGCATCTTGCAATGTAGTTATGAACGCGTTTAGACTATTGTCAATGTCCTCTGCAGTTTTTAGTCTTATTTTGAGATTTATGTTTGAATCAATTTCAGTTTTAAATGCATCCGTCTTACAGTTATACAGATTGTTCTTTACTTGCTTATTTAATATGCGTGAACTCAATGTTAACATTATTGGTGTATGGTCCGAGGAGAGATCTAAGTTATTTTCAATCGTCATGTAATTAGGCGAAATACCACTCGTTATGAAAAGGTCTAGCAGTTCAGGTGTTTTTTGTTTGTCTGTAGGCCAGTATGTAGGACTTCTAGTTGACATAAAAGAGTAATTGTTTTTCTGTATAAGTGCTGCCAGTTCTTTACCTTTTCTTGTGGTTAGTCTTGATCCCCAGAGCATGTTTTTGGAATTGAAGTCTCCTCCCACGATGAATTTTGTTCCTAAGATTCTGAATTTTTTTTCATAATCTTCACATTTAAGATTATACCTAGGGGGACAATAAATTGCAGAAACTGTTAAATCAGTTGCATGTGCGAAACCCTTAACTTTTATAGTGGTTGCTTGTATCGTTGTTGGAATTTTAGTATTTCATAGTGCTCGATCGAAGATTTTATCAGTATACCTGTTCCAGTGTGAGCAATTTGGTCTGGATGATTGCTGAAATAAAAGTTATAAGATGGAATGCTGAAAAATAAAGAATCAGTCAAGTGAGTTTCACTTATTAAAAGAATATCGATCATTTGTAGATGTAGAAAAGTTTTTAATTCATTTTGATGGTTTAGAATACCGTTGGCATTCCATTCGGCAATGCGTAACATGTTAATCATTTTTAACTAGTAAAGTAAGCATGTTAAGGATCATATTGTTTTGTTCCATAAGTTGTTTGAACATATTTTTGAATGTACTTAAAAATTCATGTAGCGTTGATCCTATTTCTGTTGCATTGTGTCCGCCGTTGTTTGGATTTTTCAGAATTTCGGAATAACTCATGTGGTTCGAGACATTAGTGTAATTTGATCGTGGTCTTTCTTGAAAGTGTTTTGAAATGTTTTGTAATGGTGTGGCACTATTTTTGTTATGTAAGGTATTATACATAGTGCGGTGCATCCTCTATAGTTTGCCGGGTGTGGGCCTCCGCACAAAGCGCATGTGGCTGGAGTGCTTTTTAATTTTTTACATTTTGAAGTTTCATGGTTGCCGCCGCATTTTATGCAGACAAATGGTCTGTTGCAATAGGATTTACAGTGTCCATATAATTGGCACCTTGTGCATTGTATAATACCAAATCTTTTTCCGGGAGATTCCACTGTTACAATTTGATTTAAAAGTTTGTTCAGTTTATAAATTGTGGTGTTATTCTCTGAAGGCGAATCGACGAAACCCTTTTCAATAGGTATTTAGTCTTGTATTGCAAGATATTGACAATGTTTCCCACTTTGTAGTTTAGATTTTCTAGCGCTGTTTTAATTTTGTCAGTATCGGTTGTGTAGTGAATATTTTTATAACTACTCTGTAGGCTCTCTCTTGTTTAGTTTGGTAGGTATGAAATCAAAACGCGTAGTATCGTTTTGATTTAAAAAACTGTACGAGCAATTTATATTGAAAGTGTTTTGAAATGTTTTGTAATGGTGTGGCACTATGTTTTGTTATGTAAGGTTTATAATAGTGCGGTGCATCCTCTATAGTTTGCCGGGTGTGGGCCTCCGCACAAAGCGCATGTGGCTGAGTGCTTTTTAATTTTTTACATTTTGAAGTTTCATGGTTGCCGCCGCATTTTATGCGACAATGGTCTGTTGCAATAGGATTTACAGTGTCCATATAATTGGCACCTTGTGCATTGTATAATCCAAATCTTTTTCCGGGAGATTCCACTGTTACAATTTGATTTAAAAGTTTGTTCAGTTTATAAATTGTGGTGTTATTCTCTGAAGGCGAATCGACGAAACCCTTTTCAATAGGTTATTTAGTCTTGTATTGCAAAGATATTGACAATGTTTCCCACTTTGTAGTTTAGATTTTCTAGCGCTGTTTTAATTTTGTCAGTATCGGTTGTGTAGTAATATTTTTATAACTACTCTGTAGGCTCTCTCTTGTTTAGTTTGGTAGGTATGAAATCAAAACGCGTAGTATCGTTTTGATTTAAAAAACTGTACGAGCAATTTATATTGCTCGGGTTTTTCGACGTTTATTTTTACTAAATCGTCGTGCAATGATTTTGTTGTGTACTGCTTTCTGCTTATTATTGTGTTGATTTCGCCTTCGAGACGAAGATGGGTGGTGGCCTTTGAACCGTATACCCGTCACCGGCTTGCGAGGTCGAAGGGCTCGGTGCTTCTATTGTGTTATCGGCTTGGGTCGCCGGTTCACCAGTTGCGAGAACATTAAACCGGTTTGATGTTTTTATACTGCCGATGTTTTTAATATGACCTCTTGGTGTTTTTCGACGTTTGTTAGTTTCGATTGTCTGTCAGGTTGCTGCTTGATTAACTTGTTCTGTTTCCATGTGATTAACAGTTTCGGGTGATTGATAATTAATGTTTTTATGTTTATTAATTAAATGGTTTTGCACTTATGCACTATCTGTTTGCGAGGTGTTTAACATGTGATTAACAGTTTCGGGTGATTGGTAATTAATGTTTTTATGTTTTTTAATTAAATGGTTTTGCACGTATGCACTATCTGTTTGCGAGGTATCGTTCAGTATTTCAATTGTTTGTACAATTGGAATAGTTGGACTATTTTCTTCGCTGTTATTCTTCGATTATTTAGTAACACTGTGAATACACTGTATTTTTTACTGTACTATTTTATTATGTGCCCCCCCCCCTAAAAGGGGGCTTAGTTTCACTATTGTATAGTTTTGGATGGATCGAATATGTTTTTATATTACACAGCTCACTAATTTTGTTATGGTTGGATAAATATTATTTTATTTTATTGAAGCACTGATCCGAACAGTACGGCTGCTCGAGGTAAACTCCTCGCAGAACATGTGAGAGAATTTTTTTTCGTGATATCCTATGCCTGATGTTTGTTACATTCTTAACTGTATGACCTTGCTTTGCTAATTTCGATTTGATAGTGTCGATGTCTGTGGTAAAGTGTAGGTTTCTTATTACAATTCTATAGGCTTTTTCTTCTTTCAATTGATACGTATGGAAGACAACGTTTGCAATTTTTAAATAATCAGATAAGTTTCGAAATTGATCAATTGTGTTGCAGAAAATTTTGAAATTATCATTTGCCAGACTTCTTAGAAAATATTGTTCGCGTGGAATGATCTTGTTGATTGCTTCTGTCATGTCGTTTATTTTATCGACGCCTATACGAAAATCGGCGGAGGTTTACTTACAATCGGTTGAACTGGACTGCCATTGTCCCTATTGATAGATTATAAAGCCGTGAATCGGTTTGAAGTTATGATAATTGAATTTAATGGTTTCGATGTTATTTTACGTCTTTTGTTGCTATCTACCTGCCAAGAAACGCCGCATGTGTTTATTTTTGCTGCATTTTGATGAGTATAATTAATGCTAGATGTACTTGCAGTTTATAATGCGCTGGTGCTCGGAATTGGGCTACTTGGAGTATTAATTGTTACATTTTCTTCTAACGTATCCATGTTGTTGAGAACATTAAATGATTGTACTATTAGACCGTTGGTCTCTCGGTCCCCACCGACGGGGGACATTTTAAAAACGGTTTTATTTACACTTTTTCGCAAAATTATTTCAGATAAATATTGATTTAATTCTCTTTAAATATCAAATGTTTGGCTTTGCTTCGATGTTAACGGTACCGTGTCCGAAGACTGAATGACTATTTGATTTTAAAATCAAAAATTGAATTACACATGATAATAACTCACAACACAGTACACACTTTAATGTAGTATATAAATGGCGTTTTTGATCAAACTGGCATGTCCCGTTACGTTGTGATGGCGTAAACAATGCAGATAACAACGCAGATTGGTAAACGAAAGGTGTTTATTGGTTATCACTGAATGCAGTGTTTGGTTTTTCGATCCGACCTCTACGGCGGTTGGCAAACGAATTAAATAAAAACTAAATAAAAAAAATTAAGAACACAATATTTTTGAAGTGTAGATACGGTTATTAGGCCCGTATTCAGAACAACTTTAATAATGCCGTTATTTTTTCTACTGTACCTATGGGTAACTTACAAGTATGTGCAAATAGTGGTCTATCTTTTATAGTAAATATAATATCGCTATTAATACTAAAGCCACTTTCTTCACTAATATTATCACTATTCAAACTATAATTATCAAGCGACTCAATACAAAATTCATCATCATTACTCTGCAACTCATTTTCAATTTCATCTTCTAAAAAATTTTTTGACATTTAAATATTTTTCTAAAATATGAAATATGAAAATTCACTAAACTTTACCCAAACGCGTTATTTATGAAACTGATTATAAATCATATTCAAAACACAAAATCATCATAAGAAATCATAGCGTTAAGACATTTTTAGAATTATATATATATATATATATATATATATATATATCTTATATATAAAAATGGATCGCAAAATGTGTTGGTAAGCGCATAACTCAACAACGCCTGGACCAATTTGGCCAATTCTTTTTTTTTAAATGTTCGTTGAAGTCCAAGGATGGTTGTTACGGCGAGAAAAAAACGAATAATTGGCGGGAAAACCCTAAAAACAGCCCTTTTCTTCTTTAATCGAGTAGGCAACGCAATTTGAAAAAGAAACAATGATCTATGTCATGACATTTTGTGTAGTTTTTGATAATATAATTTTGAATATATTTATATAAACATAGAAATATCTTTCTATTAATCAAGCTATATTGGCAGCCAAAAACATTGATGTAAATTAATTAAATTTCAAAATTCAAGAACAAATTACAGGCGAAACAGTTGGTTCGGCAACTAACCAAGACGATCCACCGGAGTCTTCAATTAAAGGTTGGATCGGCAATTATAATGTTGCGAAATATCGACCAACTATATTCAAAGGATAGTATAAAGCAGAAGATGTTCTCGCACCATGCATCCCAATGCGTTTCCAGTGCGTTTATGGTATCATTAAGTGTTTGTGGTATTAATTTAGAAAACCCATGCTTCTCACATGGAAAATTGTATGTTGTTTGTTCCCGTATTGGAAAACCATCAGATTTGTTTGTCTATGCGCCAGGTAATCAAACAAAAAACATCGTTTATCACAAAGCACTACAATGAAAATTGAACTGATTTTTGAATTATGATTTACATTATTAAAATTACTTACTTTTAAATGTTTATAGTGTTTTATTTAATTATTTTTAATTCACACCGAATTATTACCAGTGTGACGGTTCTGTTCAGGATAATTTTTTTGCAAAGAATAGAAAAAAGATAGGCACAAAACACCGCCACATTACAATTTTTTTGACAGGACGAAGTCTGTCGGGCCGGCTAGTATATATATATATATATATATATATATATAATATTTGTATGTGCATAGTTGCAACGGGCGTAGTTGCGTATTATGTATTTTTACACTGGATTGCAAGTACAATAACCATTTTTTTAACCCGAAAGTAAATTTCTTATTGTGATGAAAGATTAATAGATAAACAATAGGAAAAATAAAAATACTAAATTGTTAATTGTACCATCTGCCACGAATAAATATTTTTAATTATATATAGATATTTATATATAAAATATATAAAATTATATCTCTAGTAGCATTTATGTCTCAAAAAATAATGGTGTTTATGAGCGAATAATTTAATTTTATTTTATTTATTTGTGAAAATAATTATAAATTAATCAATAAATAAACGTAACGGTCAATTAATATCAAAAGAATGAAATAAAACGTTTAGTTCGCGACGACACGATTTGCAGCCGCATCCGAATCGAAAGGGCTAATATAATTGAAAATCTAACTTTCAAGGGATGACTGTATATCATTAAATAGAAGTCAATAAAACATATTAAAAAAAACTTACAATTCAAATGACAGATGAATACTACTCATTTGTCAAAACAAAGTTAAAACAGATTATGTGTTATTCTTTTAATTTTATATATTTTTAAATGTTAATAAGAATGCTTATTTTGATTTTATATGAGGTTTTTATTTAAATCTCAAGTATTTGCTTACTGCCTTTTTCAAAGTATCAGCAGTACGAACTTGCGTTTTATTACATAGGCATTCTATGCATAGAAAGAAGTTTTTCCAGCATTCCAATTAGCAATAAAAAATTAAAAAAGTTAAACATATTCCACTGGTAATAATGAAATTTTTACAGATTTTTCCTTGTGTTGTTCAGATGCTGTTATTTATCGGGTCTTTTTCAATTACTTTCCGAGCATACTATATACAAGTCAGGGTGATAAAAATGATGCCAGTTATTTAGATACACGGTTGCAAAAAAGGAAAATCAAAATAAACTCATTGTACAATTTATTTACAGTACAAATTCTTCATTACAATGCTCGAACGATGGCAACAAATATCACAGAAGAATGGAAAGTATCAGCAGTACGAAATTGCATTATATTACATGATTTCATCATCCAAATAGGTCGAGCACAAAAAGAAGTTTTTCCAGCATTCCAATTTGCAATGAAAAAATTAAAATATTTCAACATATCCCACATACAGAATTTTCTTTATGTTGTTCAGATACTAATGCTGTTATTGATCGGGTCTTTTTCCAATTACTTCCCGAACATACTATTTACAAGTCATGGTGATAACAAAGATGCCACTAATTTGGATACACAATTGCAAAAAAAGAAAGTCAAAATAAACACATTGAAATTTATTGCAATATGAACTCATGTTAAAAATGTGAATATGTGAAAGCAAATTAAGAAAGAAAAAATGTCCATTTTCTATAGCTATATAACAATCCGCAGAACTCTCAGCATAAAACACTTCACGGAAAATAATTTTTAAATTGCAACTTACTGATAATAAGCTAAATTATAATCATTTAGAACTCCAAGATGGTTATTGATTTCATAATTAATAGAGAAAAATAATAAGATAAATTTAAACAATATTTGTTATTTGTTTATTGCTTATTAATTTATATACATTTATGTCATGGGATATTAAAGAAGAAATACTAATTTCATTGAGGAAGAAATTCGTCGACTACTAAATTATTTCAAACAAAATTCTTTGAACAATAAATTACTACTAATGTCTAATTTTTTTATTTGTGAATACATTCAGTAAAAACAAATGTACTATGCATTTTTTGACGTTTCTGAAAATTCTTTAATGTTTCAATAAATTAATGTTTACATAGCTGATAAAATTTTTTATTAGTTGATTATATATTCAACGAAAATATTTATAACTATAATTAATATATATTGTTATAATAAAGATTGAGAAATATATATCGTTTTTGTATTATTTATCACCTAGAGACGCATTGTTATAGCTTTATATTTTCTTCATATTTAGTGTTTAACATTTAGCATAAATGCACAGTTTAATAAATTATAGAATCTATTATATTAAGTTGGTGACATACATTTTACATAAATGAAGTGTTATAAATTCCAAGCAACGAATTTTACATACAATTTTACATAAATGTAGTGTTATAAATTCCAAGCAACGAATTTTTTATTAATTATTTGTTTTAAAATTTTTAACATTTTATTTAATTTAATGGAATTTTTTAATATATTTTAAGAATTAGAACAAGAAACAAGCTGAAAAAATTAAAGTTTTGAGGAAAATTATGATTAAATTACACATTATAATTATAATACTTTGATTATCATTTAATCCTAATTATTACTTTCTTATGTGCATCATATTTTCTTATATTCAATTTTTCCTATGTGTTTGCGTTATTTTTTAAGTTTTCTGTTTATACATATTTTTAAGCTTATGTTAGTAATAAGTTAAATTTGAATGCAACGGTCATCAGTGCGAACATTGATGTATGAAGTTAGCTATGATATAAGTAATATTGGTTGATTAGTTAACATAAGGATTAATGCTTTGTTTGATTACTCTTCTTTTACCTATGGTTTGAAGCTTAATGCCGAATCAAAGTTATTGTGAAACATA
Organism: Ctenocephalides felis; assembly: GCF_003426905.1. NCBI lineage: Eukaryota > Metazoa > Arthropoda > Insecta > Siphonaptera > Pulicidae > Ctenocephalides > Ctenocephalides felis. The sequence continues at coordinate 74,479,373 of NW_020536999.1, read as the reverse complement.
GTGAGAATACAGAGTTATTGAAGAAGTGTAGTGTTTTAGTGTGATTTAGGAGAATCACAAACTCGAATACAGAGTTATTAAAGATAGTATTTTAGTGTGATTCAGGAGAATCACAAACTCGAATACAAAGTTATTGAAGAGGTATAGTGTTTTAGTGTGATTTAGGAGAATCACAAACCCTATATACAGTAGTATCTATACTATATAAATCTGATACCAGCTGTTTACGATGCTGAGAAGAAATAGACCTGACATTGGTCGTCGAAGTCGATTAACACGCCTAAAACGTAATTTGCGTAATAACCGCACTGATGGGCAAGTTGGTGCAAATCGATCGCAACAGCAGCGAGCACGCGAAAATGAAACATCTCGAATTCGCGGAAGCAATGCTTCAGTCAACGTGTAGCGAGCAGCATTCTCTTATGATCCGGAAATAGATTACAGTGCCCACAAATTTGTAAAAATTGGAGACATGTCGATCATTTGTCAGCACTTGAAAGCCTTAAAATACAATGGTGAATCTGCAGGACTATGTTGTGCTGGCGGTAAGGTGAAGTTGCCACAATTGGTACCACCACCTGATCCATTACACTCACAAATTTTTGGAATGACCAATGACTTTAAACACTTCTTATCCAACATCCAGAAATATAATAATTGCTTCCAAATGACATCTTTCGGAGCAACGCATATAGTACAGAACAATTTCATGCCGACGTTCAAGGTAATATATCATAATGTTTCTAATGTTAATTTGTATTTGTATCAAAAATAAATTGAAAATGTCATAAAAAATTACAAGGTGCAAGGACAAATTCATCACCTATTGGGGGCACTGCTGCCATTACCAGATGCAGATCATCAATTTCTACAAATTTATTTCCTAGGCAATCAGGGCGCTGAAGTTGATACGCGTTGTACTCCTAATGCATCAGTAAAGCCAACAACTGCAAACGTTTCTTCATCGCAACAATCGTTTAGTGAATTTATTCAAAGTGGCACTTAATCGAATGCCATCAGACAGCCATAATATTGTGATAAGAGCTGACAAAACACCTGCTGGTGAGCATGCAGAAAGATTTAATTCACCAACATTTGATGAGGTGGCTATAGTCGTTGTTGGAGAAAATATGCAATCAAGAGATATTGTGCTTCATCGCCGAAACAATGAATTAAGGCGAGTGTCCGAAACTCATAGGTCTTATGAATGATGCTTTACAATATCCGTTAATCTTCTGGCAGGGAGAAGATGGCTACCACTTTAGTGTCAAAATGGTTAATCCAATAACAGGCAATTATAAACATAATTAAATAATATATTTTAACTCAATATGTATATTATTATTTGTGATTTTAGATGCTGAAACCAATAAAAAAGTTAGCGCTATGAATTTTTATTCATACAGGCTGATGATCCGTGATTGTGAAATAAACCACATTTTGATGTGTCAACGACTTTTTCAACAGTTCGCTGTTGACATGTATGTCAAAATTGAGGCTGAGCGATTAACATACATCCGCTTAAACCAACAGCACCTTTGATCTGAAGAAATACATCCATCTTCGTGATGCTATTATTGCCGATGGTAATGCAAACAATGTGGGTAAAATGACAATTTTGCCGTCTACATACATTGGAAGCCCGCGCCACATGCAGGAATACGCACAAGATGCAATGACATACGTTAGAAAATATGGTCGCCCTGATCTATCTATTCATTACATTTACATGTAACCCGCAATGGATAGAAATTAAGAAAGAATTGATACACGACCAAACACCAGGATATAGACATGATATTACCAGAGTTTTTAAACAAAAATTGAAATCTTTGTTGAATTTCATAATAAAGCATCATGTATGTGCCCAAGTACGTTGCTGGATGTACTCTGTTGAGTGGCAAAAGCGTGGTCTTCCACATGCGCACATCTTAGTCTGGTTAATTGACAAAATGAGGCCAGAAGATATTGATTCAGTCATATCAGCAGAGATTCCTAATAAAAATGTCGATCAAAATTTGCATGCAATAATTACTAAACATGTGATACATGGACCTTGCGGAGTTTTCAACAATAACTCGACCTGTATGACTGACGGCAAGTGCTCTAAACGATACCCGAGAAATCTAACTGCTGAAACCATTAATGGAAATGACAGTTATCCGCTGTATCGTAGGCAATCAGTTGCGGATGGTGGGCAATATGTAGTTGTGAAGGTAAAAGGACGAAATTTATATGTTGACAACCGATAGATTGTGCCGTACTCCCCGATATTATCCAAAACTTTTCAAGCACACATCAATATAGAATTTTGTAACTCTGTCAAGTCAATAAAATATATATGCAAATATATTAACAAAGGTAGTGACATGGCCATGTACGCTGTTGCTAAAACAAATGATGAAGTTTCTGAGTATAAGATGGATCGCTATGCAAGTAGCAATGAAGCAATTTGGAGAATTTTTTCTTTCCCAATACATGAAAGACACTCTTCTGTAGTCCATTTGGCAGTCCATTTAGAAAATGGACAAAGTGTAACCCCGTTAATACTGTTGATATAGCGGCGCATCCACCTTCAACAACATTAACAAGTTTCTTTTCAATTTGTCAAAGAGATGATTTCGCCCGTACTTTGATGTATGCTGATATGCCGCGCTATTACACATGGAACGCATCATCAAAGTCGTTTCAACATCGTAAAAAAGGAACACCGGTTGAAGGATATCCAAATATATTTGCTACAGATGCTATAGGGCGCATTTATACAGTACATCCAAATAATGATGAATGTTACTACCTTAGGTTATTCCTGGTTAATGTTCCTGGACCGACATCATTTCAACAATTGAAAACAGTTGATGGACATATTTGTGCGACTTACCGTGAAGCATGTCACATGTTGCAGTTGCTCGAAGACGATTCGCATTGGGATAATACGCTCAAGGATGCCATAATATCATCATTTCCGCATCAAGTGCGTGCATTGTTTGCGATTATAATTTCAACATGTTTTTCCTCAAATCCGAAAGATTTGAAGATGACATGTCTGAGGATATTTTACATAGTGCGCGTTGTCAAACATTCAATCCAGCACTACAAATTACTGCAGAAATTTATAATAACACTTTGATCATGATAGAGGATATGTGTTTATTGATAGCGAATAAAATATTATCATGTTTGGGCCTGACAGAACTAAACCGTTGTGTACAAGATTTACCATGAGTCTTAACTCATAAACCTTCTTAAAGGGAGCAACAGTATGATATTAAAACATAGACCGAAATAGTTCGCACAACTGTTTCAAAGTTGAATGATCATCAAAGGATTGTATATGATGATTTGATACAAGCTGTGAACTGTGGATCTGGAGAGATTTTTTTTCTTGATGCTCCTGGTGGTACTGGAAAAACATTCCTGTTATCATTGCTATTGGCAAAGATCAGATCGCAAAATGACGTAGCTCCAGCATTGACATGATCAGGAATAGCAGCAATATTGTTAGAAGGTGGACGAACTGCACATTCAGCATTGAAGTTACCTCTTAATATGCAAATCAATGAAACACCAGTTTGCAACATCAGAAAAACTAGCGCCACGGTCAAGATACTTCAGACATGCAAATTGATTATCTGGGACGAATGTACAATGGCCCACAAGAGGTCACTGGAAGCACTGGACAAAACATTGAAATATTTACATGACAATCAAAATATTTTTGGTCGAGCAATGATTTTGTTGTCAGGTGATTTTCGCCAAACTCTTCCAGTTATACCGCGATCAACTGTTGCTGACGAACTAAACGCAAGCCTAAAATCATTAAATTTGTGGCGTCATGTTAAGAAACTCCAGTTAACAACGAACATGCGAGTGGTTTTGCAACAAGATGAAACAGCAAAAGTGTTTTCAAAGCAGTTACTAAATATTGGAAATGGTAATGTCGCAGTTGATGCCTCGAACCGGTTAATAACATTTCCCGCAGATTTTTGCAGTTTTACAAACACAAAGGAGGGGCTTAGTCAATGCGTATTCCCAGATATAAACCAACAATTTTACGATCTCAATTGGCTGAGCGAACGAACAATATTGGCGGCGAAAAACAAAGATGTCGATGATCTCAATGCAACAATACAAAGTTTACTTCCAGGGGAATGCTTTACTTATAAATCTGTAGACACAGCTACAAATCAGGATGACATACTCAACTATCCTACAGAATTTTTAAATTCATTAGAATTGCCTGGGCTGCCACCACATAATTTAAAATTGAAAGTAGGATCACTTGTCATCATGCTACGTTATTTAAATCAGCCCATACTATGCAATGGAACAAGATTGGTTGTGAAAAAGCTAATAAATAATGTAATTGTGGCAAAAATCATTAAAGGAAAATACAAGGGACAAAATGTATTGATCCCGCGAATTCCTATGATCCCAACGGATTTACCATTTGATTTCAGGCGTTTACAATTTCCAATACGCCTCGCTTTTGCAATGAGCATCAATAAATCGCAAGGACAGTCGCTGCAGGTTTGCGGTATCAACTTAGAGTTTCCATGTTTCGCACACGGCCAATCATGCGTTGCGTGTTTGCGCGTCGGTAAACCATCATCCTTATTCATTTACGCACTGCAAAAAAGACCAAAAATATTTTCTATAAAAAAGCTTTATATTGATTCCAAAACATTCGATTCATAAGCAAATGTATAAAATATTTTATATATGAAATATAAAAAAATAGGTATTTTTAAGAATTAAAATATAGTATATATGGAAGCTTTGCATTAATTCTATTCATAACCAAATGTGTTAATTATTTCATGTGCAAGATTTAATTAAATTTTATTAATGATTATTTATGTGAAACGAAGTTCACCGGGTCAGCTAGTCATTAATAAATACTCACAATACCATCAATTTAACTAAGTATATATTTACCAAACTCTGTTTCGTTGCCTCAGTTCCGAGGAATTCTTCCAAATCACTCAATATGTCATCATTTGCCACAGGACTTGCAATCTAAAAAAACGTCACAATTATCTGCACTATCCTCGTTTCTTCGTTTTGGTTTGTTGACCACTAAATTAAGCAATTCAGTACTCCGCTGGAATTGCATTTGGATCTTCGAAATACTCTTTGTGGTTTTCTCTTTATTTTTGTAATACTTCTTCTCACATCCTCTTGCCCTCTCCTTATGACCTTCGTAATTTATATTTACATTTCATTAGTAGCAAAGCAACTTACCTATTAGCTGCTGCAATTGCATGTTCATCTTCTCTGTGCTCCTTGTTCTGTCCTCTTTTCTTTTCATCTGTTCTTGAGAATCTGCATTTGTTAAACTTTTTTATTATTTTCGTAACATATATTTACATTACATTATATTATTATCAACTTACAAATTATCTGCTGATCTTGAATATCCGACCTTTGTTCTCCTACACACTGCTCCCAGCTGCTTCATAATTCCCACAAGTAGGTGATTCTTAAATTTATTATTATGTATTACTTATGTTCATTCTTAAATTTATTATGTGTTTTCATTCAATACTTACAAGAATTAATCATCAATCTTTTGGCAGTGGGTCTAAGTGTGTTCTGTAGTAATAGTGAATCTTGAAAACCTAAAATATATTTTTAGATAAATTAGTATAAATTAAAACTGGATTTACTTAATATTTTTATTTACTTCTGTGTCGTCGATAAATCTCTGGTGTATTAGTAACACATAGTACCTCAAGTGGTGTTTCAATTCTTGTTCGATCACGTCTCTAAATAATCTTTAATTCTATATCCGATGTGATGTCAGAGTGGTTCTGGGCCTTCTTTACTTTCTTCATTGCCAACTGAAATACATCTGCTTACACAATATATTACATTATTTTATTCTTGATACATTTATTATTAATTACTCCACTTTGCTCACCGGTCAATGCGAAAATACGCACAACTGAACTCCTGAAATTCCTTGAACTAAATTTACAAACTCTTGAACTAAATATGCATACACTTGAAATAAATCCTGAAAGAATTCTGTTAAGTCGATTTAACATACTTCAATGATCTTTTAGCTTGGTGTTCTAGCCAACTCTTTAGTGATGATGAATATCACTTCGTGGTCTCAGTGTTGACACCAAGTGTTATTTGTTCTTGGAACAAGAACGGTGCAATTAATATTTGCAGAGATTTCAGACATAGTTAATGTAATATTAAATGAACAACTTTAATTGACAATATTTTCTTACAAAGAAAATTCTCAACATTATGAATACATATGATTTAAATTGTATAATATGTTATAATCAAACAATCATAATTTCAAAATTGTTAAACTGTATCAAAACGATTTTGATTCAAATTCATATTTAAGAACATTATTTTTTTACTTTTGTATTTTATAGCCTTGTTCTATCTGTGATTATCATGACTGCTGTACAAAAAAATACTTTTACACGGAGCCACAATATTATAGTGAGTTTTAAATAATGTCGCCAAACTTGGATAGACTTGTTGATGATTTCTCCATCATTGCATCGGACAATTTAAAATACCTTCTACTGTTTTCATAGGCAAGCTATCATCAGCGAGATATATGTCGATTTCCTTTATGGCTACACATAGTCGAGTGGATTGATGCAGTGAAGCTCCTTCTAGGCTATGTAAAATAGTCCACGGGTTATTCTCATCAATAATTTCCATTTGAGTTGACGGTATGAGAACAACATTCTCAAAAAGTCTTTGTTCCACAATGATGCAAGCTACTTTTTGCTTAAGGTATTCCTTATCCTTGCATCTTTTATATTTGTAAATCCCTCCACTTCAAATCTAGTCGCTAATTCCCGATTTCAAAATTTCAGTTATTCTTCTAATTACTGGCAACAGGTCATTTCGAGCAAATAATTTGTTGCAAAACTCGTTCAGACATTTTACTAATACCAGTGTTTCTGTTAGGTAATTTTTACCACTACAGTGTTAGTAATGTCTTCAAACGGCTTTTAAGTTGAACATAATTGTGTCACACATTTTACACATTTCGGAAGTCAATGATGGTAGATTTGCATCTAAGACGCTCATTGCCATCCTTATTGATTCTTCAACCTCGACAAACCGCTTCACCATGGAGTTTCATTGTGTTTCAATATCTTGAATTAATTTCTGCAATTTTTCACATCCAGTAACATTCCTTCGGAAGTGGCTAACACTTTTCTTCACTAGTAGGTCGATCTCACTTCTTTATCAATCATTCACTATTAAATTGAGAAAATGAAAAAATAACAAATGGTACATATAATTATAAGATAAATAAAAACAACCTGTAAGTAAAGCCACAATTTTTTAATCTAAAATATTATAAAGTCCATTCCTCCTCGGTACAATCGCTCAAGAAAAGAAGTTCGTCCAGTCTTTTTGGCGATATGGATCTTCCCATTGTTTCAGAGGATCCAAAGAAAGTGGGGAAACCTGTGTAGATAAATAATGGCTTATTTCATCCTTATTTTCAAACTGTGATGAAGAACTGGTTTTACATCGCTTTTTCGTGTGAGCTAATTTCTTGTGGTGGCTCCAAAAATCGTAAGTTGTTTCAAGAGAGGAATCGCTGTCATCACGGTATGAGAACAACATTCTCAAAAAGTCTTCGTTTCACAATGATGCATGATACTTTTTGCTTAAGGTGTTCCTTATTAATTCTTGCATCTTTTATATTTGTAAATCCTGCTGCCGATAACACTAGGAGACATTGTTATATATCTTCTCAGTAAAGAAATTGCATTTGCACAAGCATTAGCGTCCTGAAAATGGATATTCTTGAATCTCGGATCTAGCAAACATGACATTGCAATCAAATAATTATCTTCAATATGTCTGAATCGGCGTTCTATCTGTTTTAGGATTTCTTTTTTTATTTTTTCTATTACCCTTCCATGGGGACCATCACCATCACCTACAGCCATAAGTATATTATTAATCTGCGTCTTTAAACAGTTCACCATCGGAATTATTTTACTAATGGTTACTGTCAAACAGAATATTTTCGTTCCATTGATTGTACAATTGAAAGTTGCCTTTTTTGGAAGTGGTGCATAGGTTGCTTCTAACTCATCATCACCACTGATTACTACTGGAATTCTCTAGACATTAGATGGTGAAGGAGTTGTTAACAATGTATTTGATTCAGGTGCTTTCGATGTACTTGTTGATGGTTGGGGTTCGTGATCACGACTCGGTAAATTCGACAGTTCTAACTTTTTCTGAATCGTCGACACCGTCGTTTGTTTTTTATCTTCTTTTACATTAAAAAGAATATATAAAACTAGCAAACCCGACGAACTCCGTTTCGCCACCAGATGGTTTCGTGAGAAAGATGAAGAAATTTTTTGTTTGTTTTATATTTTAAAAGGAAAAATTTGATTTTATTATACAACAGTTCGAATTTATTTTGATTACAAAAATGAAGTGTTTTTTAGTTGAACTTCTCTAAGTAAATGAAAGTGAATCCGCAAATTATCCGTTTCATGGAAGTGATCTTTGGTAAACCACATTTTTTGTTTTTTGGTCTGACGTTAACACAAACAAAGCGGATGGTTTCCCAAATCGTGAACCAAATCATATACATTATTACTTAAGTTCATATTTGAAGTGAATTAATTTGTCAAATCGTGTTCGCATACGCTCTATTCAACCTACGATAAACAAAATTATTGCAGTAAATAGAGAGGGAAAAAGCGTGTGCTCTGCAATTTTTTTTTACTATGCTATTGGCAAAGGCAGGTCCAGCCGTTTCGGAGATACGGAGCAAAGAGTGCAGAAAATAGAAATCGAGTTTTTGAGAGAATGGAGTATCCGATTTGAATGATCTAAAAAACATTCAATTAGTAATGATTGGGAGAAGTGTTTTTTTATTAGTTTTTGGCAAAGGCAGGCCCAGTCATTTCGAAGATACGAAGCTAAATATGTAAAAAAATGGCAGTTTTTGAGAGAACTAAGCGTCCGATTTAAATGATTCAAAGAACTTTCAGCTTGTCATAACAAAATAATTGATTTTGAAAAAAAAATTGTTTCAACTTTTTTTTTCAAAAAAATTTTTTTTTGTATATCGAAAATATTTTAGATTTTATTTTTAATTCTGACTATAGTTCTAACAAATAATTTCAACTTTGCAATTCAGTTTATATAATTCTTATAAATATTAGACAATGTTACAATATTAATAATAATCTATTTGAAAATATTCAGTATTCCTCGAACAGTTCGTTACGGTACGGGAAGTTCCAGCAATTTGCCTTAAGGCACGATGCCATACACCCCACTAGTTAAATATTTATATTGTATAAATAAATTGTAAAAGCATTTTTAACCAATAGATGATCAGTGCAGAGTCAACACATATAAGGGTTGACACACTATATAGCGGCTGATATTGCTGGCGATAATTTCAACGATGGTCTAAGCAATATTTTATAAATGATAATAGTTTTGGAGATTAATGCTGGCATCTGAACATGTAATTTTTGTCTTAAAGTCGATTACAAACGGCTTAAGCATGTCGAACGGGAATGATCAAGGCAAGAAAATAAGAAAAAAAAAAAAAAATACAATGGCATCTGTATGTAGCTGGGATATCAGATTAATAGTAAAAAAAATTAAACTGTCAATTTTTTTTATTTTTTCTTATCTATAATTTATTCCAAACAAAGGCGTTTTTCTCGTAACACGATTTTACAATGCGGCACGCAAAATAACTACAACAATTTGAATTTTATCCATTCGAATTGTTTTACAATATATTTAAAATGACATATTTAGGTGCCCATCATAGCAGATCTTCTATATGTTAATTTGTTCATCAATTATTAACAAATTATTATCCGTTTTTTCGTTGAAATCCAACGATTTTGAATAAAGTGCTCGTCAAACAAAATCGATATTTATCATATCCGCTATATGATGGGCACTTTAAAATATTATTTCAAATGTGCTATTGAAAAATCGAATGTAACTAGCTGTAAGTGGAATTCTGTCTTGAGGCAATTATGGCATCGTGCTTTAAGGCAAATTGCTGGAACTTCTCGTACCGTAACGAAATGTTCGACTGAATGTTTTCAAATAGATTATTATAAATAGTGTAACATTGTCTAATATTTATAAAAATTATATAAACTGAATTGAAGAGTTGAAATTATTTGTAAAGTATATTAGAACTATAGTCAGAATTAAAAATAAACTCTGAATTATTTTCGATATACAAAAAACTAAAAAAAAAAAAAAAAATGGAACAATTTTTTTTTCCAAAATCAATTATTTTGTTAAGACAAGCAGAAAGTTCTTTGAATCAATTGAATCTGACGCTTAGTTCTCTCAAAAACTGCCATTTTTTACATATTTAGCTCCGTATCTTCAAAATGGCTGGGCCTGCCTTCTCCCAATCATTACTAATTGAATGTTCTTTAGATCATTCAAATCGGATACTCCGTTCTCTCAAAAATTCGATTTCTATCTTATGCACTCTTTGCTCGTTATCTCCGTACCTGCTGGACCTGCCTCTACCAAAAACTAATCAGCTCTTTTCCTTATCAATAGGAATCGAATGTTTTTTAAACCATTCAAATCGGTTGATCCGTAGGCCCGAAAACGTGGGCGAAAATTTGTATGCATACATACATACACACACACACACATCCATTTTTTCTGAGGTATGCCAAAATGTTCAGAAACCTTCAAAACGTCGAGAAATGTAAAAATTTTCAATTCCGATTTTCGGCCCATTACAATAACTTACCCTACGGGAAGTTAAAAAAATATAATTGTTGTAGTTATTTTCATTTTCTTACAATCATATTTTTGTTACATTAAAGTACAATAAATAACTATCCTTAATTTCATGATTTTATTACTTTTCCTTTCGCCCGAAAAAAAAAATGGCAAAAACACACGTTTTTTTTGGATGCTACAGTGGTGTAACCCCTTAAACTCTTGGTCTTAAGGTAGACATTGATATATTATGAAGTACAGGAACAGAATAGTAAATTTCGGAAACAAACAGACGTATAAAACTAAAAAGAAAAAATGATTTTTTAATTATTTGTCGAACAATGTAGGAGATTTAAATAAGAAAAAAGAGTGCGCGTAAGGATCACAGACGATTGAAGTAAAACTTATTTGCAATTATATTGTAGCAAATTTAAGTTGAGTAAAAATAAATACATCATATAAAAATTTTGAATAATGTTTATTAGTAATATGGTAACACTCGTGATGCACACATTTATTAGTGTCGTCAATCATTATACACATTTATATAATGATAAATTATAAATTATATATTTATGATTACATTAAAAATATGTATAATATTTACAAACAATAATGTAATCAAAGTCGTACTTGAAATATGACATGATCGTTTTAAAGTAATTGCTGATTAATAAATTCTATAATATTCATTCACACAGTGGATTATGTTAAACAACGCCTAAACAAATATTGTTTTTGCAAATTAACTCATCCAGTAACAATTGTGTTTGAAGAACTTCATGTAATTAAAATTAAAATACATTCATTTACTGTTTGTATTTTTTTACTTTTTCGCTGACGATATAATCTCATTCCTTGAACAGCTGTAATATCCGTCTTGCCTAACAAATTGAAGCCATACTTTTATATTTGTTTTATTTATCAAGCCCTGCACATAGCTTGATCTATGAATCATTTGCTTTTTTATGTGAACATCAATGCAATGATCATCATCAATATTACGAGGTAATAAATTAACCATATTATTACTGTCAACAGGCACATTTATAATTTGGCCAAACATTCCAAATTGTCCATTTGCATGTCGCAATCGTCTAATTTGCATGAAACACAACCTAGGTGAAATTAACCTCTCAGATACAATATCTAGTTTAGGTAGATAATTTGGTATAGGTGGAAATACAAACCCGTTAAACTTACACAAAGTGGGAATTTTACCCGAATTTAATATCTTTCGACAAGTTTGACATCCAACCTGATTATTTAAATCAATATTCAAAAAACATTATTAAGAATTTGTTTTTGAGCATCATTTGATATTTCTAAGTCACTTTGAAGCCAAAGTCGATCACACACAAAACATACATAGCCAAAGCTATCATTTCTTACGCAGCGCAAATTTTTTCTTAGTTTCATTATTTATTTGCGATCATTTGCACTACAATTATTTATGGGGGACGGGATAAAATATTCTTCCGATCCTGACATTTTTATTAACTCACGAATTATACTGCTAACCCATGTCGCGCCTAAAGAAGTTTTACTTCAAAAAATGTCTAGAGACTACGAGCTAAATACAAAACTCAAGTAAAAGTCGACACATTCTTTCTTGTTTTTGACATTTGATGTATTTTTTGTTTTGCTCGCGGACTAGATCGAATAATTGCGATAGCTGCGCTTACTAGCGTCGTAGTCTTCAACTTCACGTTGGCGTTTTCGTTGCATTTGTACGGATTTACACCCGTGTCGCGTCTAATGAAGTTTTTACACCCATGTCGCGCCTAAAGAAGTTTTACTTCAATAATGTAACATGTTGTGATCAGATCTATATTGGAAGCATTCATAAGTATAAGACAACCTTCCGCAAATAACCTCTTAAAGATGTAACATTGATAATATAAAATTTTTGGATTGTAGTTAAACGAGTGTGCATTTTCGACAGAGTGCTGAACAAGGGTCTTGAAGTTTTCCTGTTTACGGTGAACAACATTTAGTTCATGCTGTCTCATTATTTTGTATGCATATTGAGAGGTTCGTCCAATGTACTGGAAAGAACAATCATTGCAAGAATGAAAGAATGAAATCATTCTAATTGCAGATTCATTCTTATACTCCCTCAATGATTTATTCACACACATTAAATCTCCTGCTTCATTCATTTTCAATAAGGACGTAGTATATTCTGAATCTACCTGCTGTCCGTATATGTTTTCGTTGTGTAGTAGTTTTCACATCCGCGGAAGGTTTCCTGTTCGATCCCGGGTGGAAACAAAGATATTTTCCAAATTTCGTAATTTTTTTTATAGTTTCACAACGACCTGATTGCAACTTGTTAATTTTCTAATGTACGTGTATTTTTAGTAGCACGCAATTTTTTTGAGAAATTTTAAATTGAGGTAAAAAATGAATATACGTGATATTGTTGATACTGATATTTAAAAATCAAATAATTTATGAATTGTACATTTAGAATTGTTCGTGCCGCAAGGATTCTTCCCGCGGGCTTTGTTGATTTTTCGTCGGTAATTTAATGGTCAGCATAGTTGCCTTCCAAGCAGTTGATTCGATTTCGATATTTCCGGCAGATGCAAATCTTGTTCTAATTTTCTTGTAACGAAAGCTAAATTTCAATTAAATGATATCACATATTCAATAATATCTTATTCATTCCGTTTCCTACCTTTGAAGAGTTAACACATCTCTTAAAAATAACTTTTATATTTATTTTTCTCAATTTCTTTTCTATTCTAATTTTAAAATAAACCAGTCTATTACTTCCTAAAAATATAATATACCTAGTGCATAGTAGCAATTTCATTGTACCTGCCGATACAAGTTTTTACCCGCGTTTTATCCAGTCAAGATGGTCAATACCAGAAGCTAAATGATGAGTGATATACCTTTTGATAAAACTGTTTTTTATGATGCGTTTAATTTGGACAGGTCAACCGGCCAAAGCGTCTTCAACACTTACTTCTTCCTTCTCTTCCCAGGCCACTCCTAAACTACTGATTTTGTCTGACATCCACGGTAGATCTTGGTTTGAGTTCTTAAGAGGACTGTTAGGTACTATATTCAGTGTGTTTGGAGTGGTCAAACCCGGTGCTGAGTTCTCTAGCGTGATTGCTGGTATCTCGGGTATTGTTATGAATTTTGGTGCTGGTGATCTAGTTGTTGTTTTGGCTGGGACGAATGATACTAAATCTAATTATGCTATTAGAGATGCATTAGAGATAGCCAGTTATTTATGTAGCAAGACAAATATTTGTATTGTTACAATTCCTTATTGATTTTCAGTTTACCAATTTTGCTCTGAATTCCAGAATTTTCAACGCCAAATGTTGCATTTTCTGTTACTTTGATCGTGGTAAATTCAATAATGTTAGGATCTTGGATATCACGTTAACAGAACTGATTACACCAGGCACGGCCTTGATTTTATTTCCAGTGCCAAATAGAAACCTTGTCGCGCTTTCGCTGGTGACTTAAATTCTTTTATTCTCCATCAGAACATACAAAATCTAACAAATTAAACAAACTTGACATAGTTTTGACTAAATATAAACCACATTTTTTATGCTTAATTGAACATTGGCTAACTGACTCTAATCTTAAATTAATCAAATGAAATGGTTATAATTCATGCTTCTTCTTTGCTCGGAATATCTTCAAACACGGCGGTGTTTGTATTTTTGACTCAACAAAAATGAAATGTCAAAGTCTCATAACTAACAGCATGTCTATTGAAAAAGCATTTGAATTTTGTGCCATCGAAACCCATTTTTCTCATAGCACGTTTTGTGTTGTTTGTATATAAAGATCTCCTGACCAAAATGTTAAGAAATTTATAAGTTTAGAATATAATCTGTTATATAAACTTTTTTTTTATTAACTATGACTCAAGAATTTTTACGGTGACTTCAATATCCATTTAAACAAAATAGGTAGGATTAGTGATAATAGTAATAGTGATTGTTTCAAATTTAGCATGAAATCATTCGGATTATTTCCTACCATTAAAGACCCTACGAGAATAACTATCTCTTACTCATATTGTATTGATAACTTTTTCACAAATGTATCTACGGTAAATTCTTGTGTAATTAATACCGATCTTTCTGACCATTATGGAATTTCACTTTCTTTGCCTAATACTACTATTTCTTCTTCCTATACATATCGGTATAAAAGATTTTTTTTTAACTTCCCGTAGGGTAAGTTATAGTAATCGCAAAAAAATCGAAAATGAAAATTTTTATATATCTTTACGTTTCAGAGGTTTCTGAATATTTTGGCATACCTTAGAAAAAATGGATGTATGTGTGTGTGTGTGTGTGTGTGTATGTATGTATGTTTTTTTTTTTTTTTTTTTTTTTTTTTTTTTTTTTATAGAGGTGCGAAAAAAAATCTTCATAAGACACCGCCATCGTTGATACTCCGCTGTCCATCCTACAGCAGACAAAGATGGACGGCCGTGTGGAGATTTTTACCCACTAAAAAAAACACTCCTCTCCCCTCTCCCCGCAGATGGTACGGGGAGGACTGGATTGGAACCGCGTTAGCATTACATCAATCCAGTCCGTGCTGCGCCTTGCGACGCCTGTTTACGACTACTGGTCCCTTTCTCCGGTTTTAGCCTTCAAAAGATGCTGTTCATAAGCTGCTACAGCTGACCAGTTTTCTTCTTGTTTCATCATGTAGGTCACAAGACTTGAGTCACAAGACATGTATGTATGTATGTATGTATGTATGTATGTATGTATGTATGTATGTATGTACGTGTGTGTATGTATGTGCGGATACAAATTTTCGTCGACGATTTCGGGAACACGGATCAACCGATTTGAATAATTCAAAAAACATTCGATTCGTATTGATAAGGAGACGTGCTGATTAGTTTTTGGCGAAGTCAGGTCTAGCCGTTCCAAAGATACGGGGCAAAAAGTGCCGAAAACGGTAACTCAGTTTTTAAGAGAACGGAGCGTCCGATTTTGATAATTCAAAAAACATTTTACTTGTATTGATAAGGTGAAGAACCGATCAAATTTTTATAAAGGCAGGTCCAGCGGTCTCGGAGATCTAATGAAAAAAGTAAAAAAAAATGCCATTTGGCGGTCAAAAATGATCATTAGACATATGCACATCAAATTATGAGATATTTTATAGAGATTTTAACAATAAGTATAATTTTGGCTTACATTCCTATGGGTTCCGTACCAATGTTTACGCGTTAGACGTCGACGCGGCGCTTACGCGGTTTGATATTTCGTCTTTATGCAGTTAAAGCAGTACGATTGCTTTGAAAAAAAGTTTAGATCTTTCAAAATATGTCAAAATAAAGAAAACATTTTTTTTCAAAAAAAAAAAAAAAATTAAAAAAAAAAATTAAAATTTTTTTTTTTTTTTCAAAAAAAAGTAATTTTTTGTCTAATTGTTTGTCAAAAATCTTATTTTTTCGAAGTAAATTTTTTTCAAAAATGTTAATCGTTTTTAAAAAAATAATAATTTTTGGTACGGGAAGTTCCAGCAATTTGCCTTGAGGCACGATGCCTTAATTGCCTTAAGACAGAATTCCACTTACAGCTAGTTTTGATTTATTATTCATAGCAAGCTATACAAAGTACATTTAGCTACATTTGTTACAGTTATATATTATTTGTCTGCGTGAGAAGGATCGCTATCTTGCGATAGCGCCTTCATAGATGTTATATTATATTTTGTAGTAAATCATTGCAGATTCTTTTTTTGAAACGCTTTGGTGGTAAAGGCTTGAGCAGATCAGACGCTAATACGTTTGGATGACGACTTAGACGAGCTTTGTATCTGGTGCAGTAAAGACTAATTTCTTCTTCTATAGTTCGAATTCTGAGATCTTGATGCATCAACCAGTTGGGAACGTATTTTGGAGCGTTTACGATTTCTTTCAAAATTTTGTTTTGGAACCTTTGTAGAATAGTTATGTTCGATTTACTGGCCGCACCCCATAGTTGTAGGCCGTAAGACCATATTGGTTTATTAATTGTCTTGTATATTAGGAGTTTATTTTCTATTGTGACTTGTGATTGCCAGCCCATTAACCAATTAAGTTGCCTACGTGTTAATTCAAGTTGCTGACGCTTCTTTAGAATATGTTCATGCCAAGTTAATCTTCTATCTAAATGTATTCCCAGATATTTAACAACATTGGATACAGGAACTAAATCACCATTCAATCTAACAGGGGGCATGAACCTTGTCGTAACGTAAAAGTAACGTGAACTGATTTAGAGTTATTCACTTTTATTCTCCATAGTTTCATCCACTGTTCTACTTCATCTACATGTTTTTGTAGAATTTCCGAGGCAAGCAATTGGTTGTCATGTTGAGCTAGAATTCCCGTATCATCTGCGAAGGTAGCAATCATGGTTTCTGCATTTGTAGGTATATCAGCAGTATATATAATGTAAAGCAGCGACCAAGAACACTACCTTGGGGAACTCCGGAAGAAATATTTTTAATATTAGATGAAGCATCATTAAAACTGATGAAGAACTTTCTATCACACAGATATGATTTTAGGAGGAGATAGTAGTTGTATGGTAAATTCTTCTTTAGTTTGTACAGCAAGCCATTATGCCAAACTTTATCAAACGCCTGACTGATGTCAAGAAAAAGGGCTGAACAATATTTTTTTAGGTGAAAGGCGTTATAAATGGAATCCACAACTCTATGTATTTGTTCTATTGTTGAGTGTTGTCTAATGAACCCAAATTGATGTTTTGGCATAAAATTATTATCTTCTAAAATATTAATGATTCTTTTGTGAATAACTTTTTCAAAAATTTTTGAGAGGCAAGATAGAAGACTAATGGGCCGGTAGGAAACTGCATCAGTAGGATTTTTTCCAGGCTTGAGAATTAAGATACTTTTTGCCAATTTCCACGATGAAGTAAAATACTTCAGCCGTATTATGGCATTAAATAATATCGTTAAAAATCTCTTACCTTTATCAGGAAGGTGTTTTATTAGACCAAATGTGATCGCATCATTACCAGGTGTTTTGCCCAATTTAGTGTTACTAATCTTGTAGAGCACTTCAGAATACTTAATTTTTGAAATGGGCTCGTCTATGAAATTACTGTCATTCAAGTAATCTGTGATGAATTGATCGTTAGGTACATTACAAGGATGAGGAGTGAAGACCTTTTCAAGGTGATTTGCAAAGGTAATAACCTTGTCTTCAGCTGATCTAGACCAAGTACCATCATCATTTCTAATTGGAGAAAGAAAATTTAACATAAAAAATATTTTTGGATATTTATTTCAAGAAACTGTTAGAAAAAGAGATTTGGAATATGTTGGATCAATCCAATGATCTTACGTTTGATACATTTATAAATTTTTTTTTTACATAATTTCAACACTGTTTTTCCTATATCAAAACATAAAATGAACATCAATAAAACTCAAACGTGGTACTCTCAAGGTCCATGTATTTCATATAATAAATTATTGCGTTTAGAAAGAGAATCCAAACATAATAGTAATTCTAGTTTTATGATTTGATTTATTTTTTGAAATTTATAAAATCCAATGATTTATGTGAACTAGCAAAAATCAAATATAATGACAATATTATTTTCACTTCTCATAATAAACAAAGAGCGATGTGGTCACTCGTAAAATCGGAAGTTATCTTTGAAGTAAAATTGTACCAATATTGAATGCCTTGATATTACTAATATAAAAATGTATGCATTTAATAATTTTTTCGTTAAATTTGACTTCAATTAACTATTGATTAGGTCATTTCAAATGCAATCTTTTCTAAAATAAAAAATAATTCAAATCCTTTTATCTTAAATACCTTCAATATCCTATATCTTCCGACGAATTGTCGCATGCAACTTTCTCTCTTAAGAATTCTTATTCCTCAGAACCAGATGATATTTCATCTGATATTTTAAATCAATTTTTTCCATTATTTATTGATAAACTACTCGTATGCTTTAATAAGGCTATCGATAAAAATACGTATCCAAATCATCTTAAACATTCGAAAGTTATGTCTCTTTATAATAAAAGGGCCACCGATTTAACTTTTGATTAACTTTTGATTAACTTTTTAAAAAAATATTACATAGCAGTCTTAATAATTTTTTAACAATAAACGGCATTTTATTCAAAAATCAGTATGGATTTCGACAAAAGTGCTCAACATCTCATTCAATATACACTTTATTATATGAAGTTCATTTTTTTGAAGATGGTAGCTTTTGCGTTACAATTCGTGACTTGTCCGAAGCCTTTGATGGTATCTCCTATGAAATACTTTTTTAATAAGCTTGAAAAATACGGCCTGTGTGGTTTAGCTCTTGACTTATTTTCATCTTATTTATCAAACAGCACTCAATCTGTTTACTTGGACGATGATGATGGTTCGGTAATAATATCAGACAAATTAAATATCAAACTCGGTGTCCTTCAAGGTTCAATACTTGTACCTTTATTATTTCTTATGTATATAAATGATCTACCAAATTGTTCAGATCTTTGTAAAATTATTCTTTTTGCTGATGACACTAGTATTATTGTTACGGGAAATTCTTTGGAAGAAATAAGTAACAAATTCAATTTAGTAATGGCTTCAATTTCCAATTGGTTTGAATCTAATAATCTTTTACTCAATAATGATAAAATCCAAATAATTTCATTTCGTACTGTTAATAAAATAAATAATGAGATAAACTCGCTGATCATAAACGACACTCTTTTTAAATTTTCTTCTATCTCGACTATCTGGGACTATCACATTGATTCTTTACTAACACTTAATTTAACGAAAACGTGTTTCATGCTAAAAGTCCTTAAATCTAAGGTCAGCTTAAATTGTCTTCTCTCAATTTACTACTCTAATTTTTACTCGCACATTGCGTATGAAATTCAGTTTTGGCGATTTTCTCCATCTCTTAACCGCATTTTCAAACTTCAATAAAGAGCTTTAACAACAATTTTTTTCTATTAGTTCTTTATCTTCTTGTGAAAACGTTTTTCGTCAACATAGTACCCTTACCGTTCCCAGTATATTTTTGTTGTTTATAAAAAATAATCCCGAACGTTTCAATTTGTCTTCAATGTCGAATTCTTATTACAAGACAAGAAAATTAACAATTAAAACACCCGTATTTAAACTTGCAACGTCCTTTAACTCAATTGACGGATTTAGAATTCAACTTTTTAAATTACTACCACTTCACATACGAAAATTAAATAATCATAAATTCCACAATACTATAGTAAAATTCTTAAAATCTCAACGGTTCTATGATATTTCAGAATTTGTTAATTTTGATATTAAACAATACTTTGCTAACTAATGATAATATGGTAATCATCTGCTTCTCGTTCATATCACATTTTCCCTAAATTGTATTATTTAATAAATTTTACTATTTTTTTCTATATAAGATATCTTTTATTCAAATTCATTTATTAATATATTTCTTTTTTAAAACTGCGCTTCCTCTTTTTGCAGATCCACATTAGAATAACATTGGCGCACAGGGTTCATTCAAAACTATTTTCTATCTGCAACTGTCGACATTGTGTTTATTGTACTTGACCTTTTAATGATGCCCAAAACGAAGATATTAAATTGTGCATGTTATTCTGATCTTATTCTGAATTCAACAATCTAAAACTAGAAACCCATGCGTAGCAGAAAAATGGTCCATTGAACCTAAGTTTTCTAAAAGTCGTCAGAGGAAGGCAAACGCCATTTTGACACGCCTTGCTCCAAGGGTCTCCAAGATCTGGAGAATGAAAAAAATATCTTGAAATATATTTCAGGAAATAAAAATTTGAGACAGAGCATAATTTATAAATCGAATGAACGAAACAATAATGTTCTTCGAAATAATAGTTTACGCAGTAATGCGACTTCTAATAAATGTCAAGAACGCCATAACAACATCCGCCGAATGCGAAACATTCGTAAATCTAATATCTATGCCGAAAATAAATGAGACACAATAGGAATGAGGCAACAAAATACTAGAAAGAGTTGCAAATTAATGTAGGAAGCCAAATAAGAACAGAGATGTAGATATTCTGAATTTTAGAAATAAAATTTCTAGAGGCTTACTACAGTAATTTAAGCAAAGTACGTTCGCCAAATTGAAATTAAAATTTATTAGATTCCGAGAAGAAACGCCTTCTCAGATATGTTGTTGCTGCAAAGGGCTATTTTTTAAGCAT
This sequence comes from Ctenocephalides felis, assembly GCF_003426905.1. Classification (NCBI taxonomy): domain Eukaryota; kingdom Metazoa; phylum Arthropoda; class Insecta; order Siphonaptera; family Pulicidae; genus Ctenocephalides; species Ctenocephalides felis. The sequence continues at coordinate 74,458,388 of NW_020536999.1, read as the reverse complement.
TTAATATCGAAATTTCGCGAAGATACTGTTTTCCAAAAATACAAGAACTAAATGCAAAATATTCTCTAACTAATGATGCAATAGATATGAATGAATTTTTGCCGCGTATTGTCAATTTCTACTCTGGATGGATATGTTCCACGTGCGGTCCCATGCATATGGTGGCGAAATTTATAAACTGGCAACAAGTAATGGGCTGAAGTTTGTTGCCTAATATTTAGAACAATTGACAGATCTTGAGGAACGCATGGTGTCGCCTGTTATAAATGTTTGGCCTAGAAAATTTAGTGAAATGAAAACTATACAAGTCAAATTGAATCGCCATCTAGACCATAATAGCGATTACATGTTTGAGTCGGGTCGACCGAAATTCATTTGTAATGCTATCAGGTATTTGTACAAAACGTATGGCATTAAATTTGATGAAAAAGTAGATTTTATAGTTGATAAGAGCGATGCGATTAACGATACTGTTTCTCTTTCAAATGAAGAAGCGATCTTGTGCCAAATATCAATGTCGATGCGCAGGCAATTCTTGATTTGGATCAAATCAATAATGATGAATCTATGTTGATCGACAATAATGATATCACAGCAAAAGGACAAGGTGAAATGACAAAAGTAATTGCGCCTGGCCAAAATAAATTTCCTTTAAGTTTGAAACGGTCATATATTTGATTTTATAAACAAAATAATACAAATCAACAGTATAAAACACTTTCAAAAACTACAACATCATTCAAACAATATAGTCACTCAGCTTCTTGAGACATCAACTTCAAGAAGACTGAAGAAGAAGCTGCCCGAAGATAATATGGAGGAACCATAGAACTACCACAACCTTATATAAACAGAATAATTGAATCATTTATTGAAGTGATTCTCTGAATATGATTGTAATATTGATCCGATAAATTTATATGTGTGTTTACAAGTGTGTGTGTATGTGTGTGAGTGAATGACATAAGCCAAATAGCTCATAGAATAGTTATGTATTCTGATTGCTATTGAAAATAAAAATTAAAAAAAAAAAAAAAAAAAAAAATATATATTTGACCCTCCCACAATAGGAAAATGATTTTACTGGCGGGTGTTGCTTAAGAACTGAGGTAATTAGGGACTGACACTATAGTTTTATACTATAAAAATTTCATAAATATATACTATTTAAAGAGAAACCAACGCACTCTTATTTTTTACTTATATTACGCGTTTGATGACGTATAAAAGCTGCATATGAAGAATGTGAATCTTTCAACTTTTCAAACGGCAATATCTCAGAAACGGTGATTCTAACGAAAAAAATAATAAGGACAATTTAATAGATGATTTTATAATAAATAAACCTATTTAATATAATTTTTTAAATTTTCTTATGGTTTCGGCAGAAAATGGAGAAAACTAGAATTTTGCACCTTTGACCTTGAATAAAAAAATTGGAGATGCCTGAGCTATTGAAAATACTGATGAAATATAGTAACTCTGATAAAAGTATATCTGCCCGAGACACTTCTTTATTGGATCCGAATATCGAACAAGTCGAATATCTATTGGCTATACGCAGTACGCTCAAACAAAGTCGTTTATTTTTGAAAGCGCTCCAGTCTGGAAGTCGGTATCAACTCGTACAACCGCGATATTTTGCATTTGTTCGAATCGAACATCGATTTATCATTTATTATCGATGAGTATGGCGCGATCAGCTATGTTACAAATTACATCAGTAAAATCGAAGGAGGACTATCAAAGCTACTACGCGGCAGCTGCAGACTATGATAACAACAATGTTAGCGTGAAAGATGAATTCCGTAAAATTACGAATTTATTCTTGAACCACAACTTGATGTCAGCACAGGAAGCAGCCTATTATGTACTTTCTCTGTCACTGTCAAAACAAAGCAGAAAAACAATATTCATCAATACCAGCCCTTCAAAGGGGCGCGTTTACTTGCTGAGATCGAACAACTGTTTAGAAAAGTTGAATGAAGATCTTCATGGCGGACATTTTTGATAGATACCCCAAGCGGCTAAAACACCTCGAATATATATGTTTAGCAGATTTTGAAGCGAGCTACGAAGTACGAAATCTGCATATAAAGCGTTCGATAAGGACAAAGGCAGTAAGGAATAAAATGAAGATAATGCAAGGCGGAGCAAAGATGCTCTAATTAGATATGTTCGATACAGGGCCGATCAAGATGCTGCAAATTATTATAGAAAGAAACTTCTTCTGTTCAAGCCGTGGAGGACTGAATAGACAGAAGTGGAAAATGTTGACTTTCTATCGCAATACAACCGTTTCAAGAACATCATTGAGGACAATCAGGCCAAATTCTCAATAATTAGCGATGATTGCATCGATCAAATCAGGCAATTGGTTGACAATGAACTCTATGACAATTCTGATAGTGATGACGCAGCGGATTTGCCAGAGGGTTTTGACTTTGATATATTTTAACAAGGCGGTGTCAAAAACGATGGTGATAGTAAAACCAAAAGGCCTGTCATTAGAAGTAGATACACATGCCCAACGAGAATTTCACAAAAGGGTCTGTACAAATTAATGATTTGTTTGTACGCGAAACAAAAAAAATTGTACTGCATATTCTTCATTGTTACAATTTGGGCAAATTGCCATTTCAAATATTACTAAGTGAATCAACCGGCGTTGGTAAAAGCACGATTATTGAGGCAATTTATCAGCTAATTACGAACTATTTCAATGGTTTGCCAGGAGGTGATATGGACAAAATAGTTGTTCTATTATGCGCTCCCTCCAGAAAATCAGCATTCCTAATCAATGTCATGACTCTTCTATCCGCATTTGTTTTGCCCAGTAAGCAATTGGCGTTAACTTGGTCCAGCTCTCTTGCGATTTAGCCAACCCTGTACGAGAGAAATTATCGAAAGTTGAGCTCGTGTATATCGATGAAATTTCTATGGTTAGCAGTGCCCCGTTGAGCCGAATTAACCCACGTCTCCGGCAAATCAAAGGCGTGAATGAACCATTTGGGGGTGTTTCAATATTGGCGGTGGGAGACTTGAACCAGTTGCCGCCAGTGAAAGATACAGCGGTGTACCAAGTTTCTCGTCACAACGAGATGGAATCATTTTTTGACATCAATCCACTCTGGAATGAATTTTACTTCTAACCCTTCATATGACTACCACTGAAATGGCAATTAATGGTAACACAGCCAATCAAATATGTTCACGATGCAAGGACCGAGTATAAAACCTGGAATCCTTATCACACGTGCTCAATTGTATTTTGCTATCGAGGAAACAATAACTTCACGTAGTGTAAATGTACGAATAAATATTTGCAATTATATGAACTTGTGTTTACTTTCCTACACAATACCTATGATGCACATAAACGACGAAATTTACAAAATTTCAATATTCAAGTGTAAGTAACAATAATTACCAAATTTTAGTAGAATTTCATTAGTTTTTCCTTTTTTAGTTTAGAACAAAGTGACCTGGGCAAAATTTCCAAGGTATTCAACAAAAAAGTAATATAATGTCCAAAATTCACATATTGCTAAATGTTCCAACAAGTTTTATACAAAACTTCATTATTTATGTTTCATGACAGTTGCTACTAGATTTTAGTAAATATTTTCTAGCTTTTACTAATGTACACAAATTAAAATGTAAACTAGTGGGGCGCATGGCATCGTACCTTAAAACTGAGTTACCGTTTTTGGCCCTTTTTGCCCCATATCTTCGGAACGGCTAGACCTGCCTTTGCCGAAAACTAATTAGCACATCTTCTTATCAATACGAATCGAATGTTTTTTGAATTATTCAAATCGCTTCATCCGTGTTCCCGAAATCGTCGACGCAAATTTGTATCCGAACACACACATACACGCACACGCACACATACACACACATACATCCATTTTTTCTAAGGTATGCCAAAATGTTCAGAAGGTTTTGAAACGTAAAGATATATAAACTTTTTTTATTTTCGTTTTTTTGCGATTGCTTCGATTAGCTTGCTGTACGGGAAGTTAACTAGTGGGGTGCATGGCATCGTGACTTAATTGCTGGTACTTCCCGTACCGTAATTAAAAATCTTGGTATGGAACCCAAAAAAATTTACACAAAATGTGTACACATTATGAAAATCTCTATAAAATATCTGATAATTTGATGTGCATAAGTCCAATAAACATTTTTGAGAATGACAATGAATTTTTGACCACCAAATGACATTTTTTTAACTTATTTTTATTGAGAGTCCATAACCGCTAGAACTACCTTCCCAAAAATTTAATCAGTTTTTTATCTTGTCAATACAAGTAAAATGTTTTTTTAATTATTAATATCGGACGCATCGGTCTCTTAAAAACTGAGTTACCGTTTTTGGCACTTTTTGCCCTGTATCTTCGGTACGGCTAGACCTGCCTTCGCCAAAAACTGATCAGCACGTCTCCTTATTAATACTTATCGAATGTTTTTTGAATTATTCATATCGGTTGATCCGTGTTCCCAAAATCGTCGACGAAAAATTGTATCCATACACACATACATCCATTTTTTCTAAGGTATGCCAAAATGTTCAGAAACCTTTAAAACGTAAAGATTTATAAAAATCTTCATCTTCGATTTTTTTGCGATTACTATAACTTGCCCTACGGGACAAAAATATCAAATTTATCTTTTTTAAACTATATCAGCGCGTTTTAATTTGATATTATTAAATGTTTACCTAGTCATTTTTGTTATAGTAACAAGACCCACTTCATGAGCATTATAACAATTAATTGTATTATCGCCGATGACTCCACTGGCTATGGACATAATTTTGGAAATACAGGAAAAAGATTATGTAATGAGAACCACTCTGCTAGCTTATCAATATCTTTAAAATCCTTTTCAAATCCGAATCCCTTTCGGTGCTGCAGATACAATTTGTCGAGCTTTTGCAAATAAAGGTAGATCAAATGTAATAATACTATAATCATGGCCATAACGTTCTGCATCTTCTAAAGCAGACAGTAAGGTTGTATATATAGTATTGTAATTACTCGCTGGTTGATAAATAAACGGTAAAAACAAAATTAGAGATTCCGAAAAGTTTATAATGATTACTTGTTAATCGTCCAATGAACCATTCCAACCAGGCAGTAATAATTTTTTGCCATTATCCATATAACCATAACATATCTACTTTTTTTAACTTTCCATAGGGCAAGTTATAGTAATCGCAAAAAAATCGAAAATGAAAATTTTATATATCTTTACGTTTCAAAGGTTTCTGAACATTTTGGCATACCTTAGAAAAAATGGATGTATGTGTGTGTATGTATGTATGTATGTACGTGTGTGTATGTATGTGCGGATACAAATTTTTGTCGACGATTTCGGGAACACCGATTAACCGATTTGAATAATTCAAAAAACATTTGATTCGTATTGATAAGGAGACGTGCTGATTAGTTTTTGGCGAAGTCAGGTCTTACCGTTCCGAAGATACGGGGCAAAAAGTGCCGAAAACGGTAACTGAGTTTTTAAGAGAACGGAGCGTCCGATTTTAATAATTCGAAAAACATTTTACTTGTATTGACATGGTAAAGAACCGATCAAATTTTCATAAAAGCAGCTCTAACGGTTTCGGAGATCTAATAAAAAAAGTAAAAAAAAATGCCAATTTGCGGTCAAAAATTATCATTAGACATATGCACATCAAATTATCAGATATTTTATAGAGATTTTAACAATAAGTATAATTTTGGTTCACATTCCTATGGGTTCCGTACCAATGTTTACGCGTTAGACGTCGACGCGGCGCTTACGCGGTTTGATATTTCGTCTTTATGCAGTTAAAGCAGTACGATTGCTTTGAAAAAAAGTTTAGATCTTTCAAAATATATCAAAATAAAGAGAAAAAATTTTTTTTCAAAAAAAAAAAATTAAAAAAAATTTTTTTTTCAAGAAAAAGTAATTTTTTGTCTAATTGTTTGTCAAAAATCTTATTTTTTCGAAGTAATTTTTTTTCAAAAATGTTAATCGTTTTTAAAAAAATAATAATTTTTGGTACGGGAAGTTCCAGCAATTTGCCTTAAGGCGCGATGCCTTAATTGCCTTAAAACAGAATTCCACTTACAGCTAGTAAATGAAGTTATTATATTATTTTTGTTATTCTAATCCTATACACATATTTTGCTATATCCCATATATATAGTTACAAGATAGATTACAAAAATGTATAGAAGTTCGTGATTCATCGAGATGCTGCCGAACTCATTAACACTTTCGACTCGGGAGTCGGGCTGCCAGTCGGTACGCTGCGCTCGGAATATTATAGTGCTAGACTTATCTCTCAACTCGGAATTTTTTTTTGTATCGGATTTTTTCAAAATGTAGTTATATTGGTTTTAAATATAGTTATTATGATAATAAAACAGAAAATTTTAAAAATTAAAAAAAATTGCATTCAAAACCATGCTATATTGTTTAAAAAATCATTTCTTCACAGATCTATATTAGAATTATGGGGATCATGAGCTAATAAATTAATTTTCGGCGGCATCCGAGTACAACGGTAAAATGACTCTGCCGCCGGAGCGGCGGCATCCGAGTCGAAAGGGTTAAATCATTACACTTTGTTTAAATTTTCGAAGAACTAGATATAATGATGGCAAGACCGATTAGAATATGATAAGTAGTTTAGTTGTTGTATATTTAAATGAAATAATTCTATGTTAAAATTTATAAATGATTTATTATACAGTTGAAATAATACTTGTCGCTTAGTTGAAATTTGAGTCAATACTTGTTACTTAGTTGAAGTTTGAATTAATACTTGTGTTAGTTAGTTGAAATTCTAGATATTACTCAATTACAAAGATTTTACAATTTTATAATATTTTTCTGATTGGCTTGTTTTTGTACGTTTAAGCGACATCCCATTACATTTTTGACCAATCAGGTATTAACCGGCGATTTCATGGTACGTGGAATTGAACCGGGAACAGGTAATTAAAGGTTCTTAGAAAAATTGATTAATGGTATGATGATAGATTTAAGGACGGGATGCATGACAATGAGAGGGATTATTTATTATTTCGGAATTATATAATAAGAGATGAGGGTTTATTATTGCTATCTTGTATGAAGGTAATAAAATATAGTAATATTATTCTGTGTGTTCCACAACAGGGTTTCTAAAATATTGTCAAGCAGATTCGAGTGTTTCGACGCTGCATCTTATTAACTTTTCTGGATATAGTGATTCTGCTGACTCGCAGATTCTCTCTCACGTGAGGCAGAAAATTTTCTTTCATTTTGTGAGGCATCTGCGAAGCCCTTAGTCAGTTTTTTAGGACTTTTCATTTCTTGTTTTAATGTAATTTTGTCTAATAATGTATTTTTTGAAGCTAGCCGGGTAAGCCTTCATGTAGGTAACGTACTTTAGCGTTTCCGCGGATGTGTCACATTTGCCGGCTTCTTGTATTTTTGGCCGCTTGACACATCTGAAGTTTATTTTGCACTAGGCTTGATCTTTATTAGTTTTGATCAGTCTGCTTCATTTGACAAATATTTTCAGTTATATATCTTATATTAAAAAAGGCTTTAGTTGATTCATCGCTTTCAACGATTACTACGTATAGTGTATGACTCGTCTCAATAATCTGAGATTATTCATTTTCTAGAGACTGTTTACGATTGTTATCTTTTACTATATGGAGATGGAGTGTTGATTGTTTCATTTCAATTTAATCGAAGATTGTGAATTTTTTTAAGCATTAATAATTGATAAAAAAAATTTTAGTTTCGATTTGATCCAAAATATAATTGAAGGACTATATAATGTGCAGTGTTTTGAACGTAGAAATTATCCCGGATTGTAACATAGTAGTTGTATTTTTAGGTAGAGATACTATTTCAATATTGTCCTATTGTAAATCTTGAGGTAGACCAGGAGCATTATCAAGAAAGAGAAGAACCCTGAAAGGTAGCCCTTTTTTGATTGATTAATTTTTCACACCTGACAGGTGAAAGTTTTGGAACCTATCGTTGAACATGGGAGCGGTTACCAATATTTCTTATTAGCGCTCCTATATACCGGAAGATTCTATGTCTTTGAACGAACGAGGCTTTATGGCTTTATTAAATGCAAATGGTTTCATAATGTAATCGTCAATAGCATTACTATAAAAAAAATTGTTATGCGATTTTTTGCACCTTTGTAGCCTCTAGCGGATTTGTTGTGTTTAGCTAAAAAAAATCTCTCGGACATTTTTTTTCAAAATAATCCCTATTCGTCGATATTAAACACCTGAGAAGGACTGTAGGACTTTCTAGCAACAATTTTCGCTAATTTCAGAGAAAATTTTTGTGCAGCTTTAAATCCGCATATCCTTCCTCACCTTTTAATATCCTTAGACTATGTAACATGTGACTTTGCTTAAAACGTTGGAACCAGCCGTTTCTTGTTTGGGAAGTGGCCTGATTTGCAGATGTAGACGGCAATTGATTCTTGATTTTTCATAAATTTTTAATGCTTATTTTTATGGAGCTGGTATCGATAGTAATTGGTTTTTGATTTTGTTCTTCTATCCAGATTATCAAACCGTTCTCCATATTTTTCGTCGCAACATTTTTACAATGAGAAATTGTAGCAAGACTTGTAGACATTCCAGCATCTACACTTTTTCAAATTAAGCCTTTATTTTTTATCGTTTTTATTGTAGCTTAATTCATAAAATAAAAATTATCATATCTATTATCTTTTCATTATTACGGAGTGGATTCTAAATTTCAATTCTGGTTTCCTTTATATAACCTTTTCTTTACTCTCTAATTTTTTATTTTTATTTTTTGCCATTTTTGAACTATACATTTTTCATAAATAATAGATTTTCTAAAAAATAATTCTGTTAATTGTTTACCAAATAAATTTACGCTTTCAATTATAAATAAATACTAATTAAAATTGAAGTTTAAAAACAACAATGCTATTTGTTATACAAAATTATCTTTACACATAATATGTAACCTCGATCATAAAACGAAGAGTTTCCTTATTTTATTTTATCTACATTTTTCCATCATAGGCATGGGCTACTAACAAATTGTAACTACTACATACATTTTATAGTGTTGTATTTTAACAGTTAAACATTAAAAATGTTATTGAAGATATACGCATATTATAGCTAGCTTAGCCTTTATAATTTCATATGAATGTAAAATTAATAGGAGTGACACTGGGACTGCCGTAGCGAATGGACTTCTTTTTTTCTTCATATTGCGTATAATATGGGCGATCCCTGCGATCTACAAATGAACATTATACATTTATAAAGTTAGTTAAGTGACGAAATGTTAAAATTGTGGAAATAAAGTAGCAGGACAGGAGCAATTATAGTCAGTGTTGTTGTCGAGCCGGAACGCACCGGAACGTCGTTCCGGCAAATCATTTTTGAGCCGGAACGCGTTCCGGCAAAAAAAGTTTTGAAATAAATTGCTACATACAGAAAGTGATTTAATAAGTGAATTTTATAAATTTATTATTATTGTAATAATTTATAAATTTACTATTATTGTTATAAACATACATATATGTGCACAAAATGGATTTTGTAATGATTTTTAATTCTTTCCTTTTCGAAAGGAACCGGAACAAACATAAAAACCGGTTTTCCAATTTTAGCGTTCAGGCAAAAAAAATATTAGCACAACACCACTGATTATATAGTTGAACGCATTTTTATCCGACGAATTACGTTTTGTGGTTTACTGGGTTCATATATTTCTTTTTAAAACGATTGATTTGGGAAGGATTACGAATTTAATTTTACTTTTACATCTTTACTTTTCGGTTTATCAAAAACATATATACCAAGTGATTGTGAATCGATTGGAATCAAAAATAAAGAATGCGTTTCAATAACTTCTTCACAATCTAGAAATAAATCATTGTCATGCATTATTATATTTTTTATCATAACTATTTTATTGTCATATGTCATACAGCAATTATCAGGTTGCTGATCAGAAATTAAAAAATAATTCAATTCAATTTTAATAATTTTTGAAGTATAGCTTCTATAGGCGCGAATAGGGTGTAAATCGGTACAAATACAACGGAAATGCGTTCCGGCAGATAAGAGTCGATAAGATAAGAGTCGAGTGCCAATGGTTCGTCATTCGCTCTCGATGATATTTGAATACGGCTCGATTGTGGTTAGTCGTCGCGTATGTGAATAGAGATCTGTCGTTGTATGCGTACCGGCGTTGTATGCGTCATTTTATGCTTTCTTATCTATGGTATGCGCAGGGTAGGGCGGGGCTAGTTGAGCAAATTTTTACTTAAACGGATGTAGCTCCTCAATGAAAAGTCTCAATAAATTGCTATACGGCTTAATGGATTTATCGCTTAACAAAAGTGTTAATACTATTTTTTTGGTAAAAAGTAAAATTTAAAAGCTACAGCTGTTTAAATGCAAAAAGTCAAGTATGCTCAATGTATCCCATAGGTGGGGCAAGTTGAGCACTAAGAAAGTATAATAAAATCATAGGTTCAATGTCGATTAGTAATGAAATAAAATAAGTTTTTAATAACCAGTCCTATATTTATAGTCTTTACTGACAGAGAAAACAAAACTTATAGTAATTTTCTTTGAATAATTAACCAAAAGTAGAATCAACAAAACAATATCGTATCTTAGGAATTATTTTACCATTATATTTAGTATTTTTGTTTAAAATCATTATTCATTTATATTATTACTCATAGACTTAGATTAAATCTTGAAAATAATAATTAATTTTTGGAAGTTAATGGTTATTGTCTTAGTGACAGAACAAGTTTAGCAACTATGCTCAACTAACCCCAACTCGGAATTTCAAAATAAAAGTGAGTTTATAAAAAAACGTGAGAATTATACCCAGAATCTCTGTGCATATTAAAAGTTCTATAATTATATGGAAGAATAACATTTACCGGATTAAAAATAAATAACATTTGACTAAACCAGACGAAAACTCGCGATGAATTACATTTTTACTTTTTAGTCTCAAAATAAACAAAACGCCCGTGAGCCTCACTCATTTGTCCAGCGGCCACTAGCGATCGCGGGATCTTTATTTCTCCCAAACCTTTATCTTTTCGCTTATAATGCCTAAACGGACGGTGAATAGTTTTCGAGATATTTCGATTGCTCAACTTGTCCCTATGCTCAACTAGCCCCGCCCTACCCTACCGATATCAACGAAGAAATCGGCATAGATAAATAAACATTTCAAGGATACATCGTAGTACAAATGTTGATTTAATGCAAAATCAACGAGATTTAAGATCAAAAGAATATTTTACCCTGTTCCTTGAAAATAATAAAACAAATTAAACACTTGTACTAAACGTAAGTTTTTTTATTAGAAATTATTAACTTTCCGTAGGGCAAGTTATAGTAATTGCAAAAAAATTGGAAATGAAAATTTTTATATTTCTTTACCTTTCAAAGGTCTCTGAACATTTGGGCATACCTAAGAAAAAATGGATGTATGTGTGTGTGTGTGCGGATACAAATTTTTGTCGACGATTTCAGGAACACGGTTCAACCGATTTCAATTATTCAAAAAACATTCGATTTCTATTAATAAGGGCACGTGCTGATTAGTTTTTGGCTTAGGCAGGTCTAGCCGTTTTGAAGATACGGAGCAAAAAGTGCCAAAAATGGTAACTCATTTTTTAAGAGAACGGAGCGTCCGATTTTAGTAATTCAAATTACATTTTACTTGTATTAACAAGATGAAGAACTGACCGAATTTTTGGGAAGGTACGTCTAGCGGTTATGGACTCTCATTGAAAATAAGTTAAAAAAATGTCAATCCAGTATACAATAGAAATTGTCTAAATTCAGTTGTTTACCATCTTTTATATTCATTCAAAACTCTTTTGGTACGAAAGATTTAATTTCAATGATTTTATGCTTACATTACTTTTATCAATGCCATTTAATCGCAAATCTTTTTGACTATTTATCTTAATCCCAAGGAGACTTTTTCTCACCCCCAAACAAATTAAGCGCATGTAGTCCAATGCAATTTGTGGCACCAAATGTCTAGTTCTTCTAGTATAGAACTACCTATATGATGTTCAGTTTGAAGGCGCAACCTAAAACTTTCATCGGTCCTCAGTTGACAATTCATATCTGGCATCATAATATGGTTATCAAAATACCTTTTCTGAATGCATTTTGGACAACTAAAATATCCTTCATGATCTTACACATATGTGATGAAAGACCTTACAGGGCTATCACAAACGATTTTCGAAATCTCTATCTGACATTTGTTTTATTCAAACACTATGCCATTCAATAAAATGTTTTTTATCTGCCATGACAAATTCCAATAAATATATTTTGGCATTATTTGGCTTTCCTTGGCCATGATGCACCGCAACAACAAAAGGTTTACCATTTTGTTCCTAGATCATTAACTGGATCGGCTAAAATGTCACAATTACAATTTAATTTAATTCAATATTAATAGGGCAGTTCTTGTACATTTTCATAGAAGGCGTAGAATGTATCAATAGAACTTTCTACACCAAAACGTGCATATGAAACCCCATTAACTACCTGAATGCTTCTCATTACCGTTCGTTCATCACATGGAAGGAAATCGGTTCTTTTTTGGGGGTAAACATAACTTTTGGTTAATGTTATCTCTGATTGTTGTATTGTTTTTCAAATGCACAAATTTCTCGTATACATTCCCGAGCATGAACACCATCTTTTCTTCTATATTTTCATTATTGATGTTGCGACCGTTGGCTTTTGTTGGCTTGTTTACGTTGAAGTTGTACGCATCCATGGCCAGCTTCCATCGGATATGCCTAGCTTCTTACAGTTATAGAGATGAGTCAGCGGTTGATGGTTCGTGTAGATTAAGAATTTATGACCATACATATACGGTCTGAATTGTCGTACACCCCATATTATGGCCAATAGTTCTTTATCTATAACCGCGTAGTTCTTCCCGTGTCTGTTGAGCTGCCTGAATGCAAATGCTACTAGCACCTCATCTGCGGGCCCTTCCTGAGCTAAGACTGCGCCGATTGTTTCCCCACTAGCGTCAGTCGTCAAAATAAAAGTTTTATCAATATCAGGATATTGGAGAATTGGTGCATTGTAAATTGCCTTCTTCAACTCGTTGAAAGATACTTCCTGTTTAGGTTTCCCATTCCATGGTTCAACCTTTCTCAACAATACATTTAATGGATTAGCTATTTTTGCAAAGCCTTTCATAAATTTACGGTAATACTCGACTAGACCTAGGAACATTTTAATATATTTCTGGTTCCTTGCCGCTGAAAAATTTTGTACCACTTGTACCTTATTAGAGATTGAATTTTACGGTTTATTAAAATTGCATGAAAAGCTTACAAAAGTGTACAGATAATTAAATAATTGCTTACAAAAAACCATACATAATCGAGATTCTAATGTGCGTTTGTGGAATCAAAAAAATGTCTTACGTTTCAATCAAGATATAGAAGCGAATATGGAATCGGACAGTAAACCATCAGAAATCCCAAAACTACGAAAGACCGTTATTGGATCCAGCAAATTCAGCAAGATACTTCGCGAAGAAGGTCGGACCAATATGTTTACATCGGAAAAGGTCTCGCTGCGTTCAACTTCATCAGTTTCTAACTCAAGACAGGAAGTAATATCATCTAGTAATAATGCATCTACAAGCCTCACTCAACCACATTCTGATGTCAAGAAACCTCCTAATTCATGGCAAGTAGTCAATTTCAAAAAAAGAAAAACTTCATTTGAACCATTAGGAATAGATGTCAATATTCAAAATAGATTTTCGGCCCTTTCAACAATAGACACAGCTAATGATGACAACTTAGTTAAACCGGCCCCAGTCAGTAAGCCCCCTCCAATATTTATTTACGGAGTTGACGATATTAATGATATGTCTAATCAATTAAATGAAATAATTCCGCATGATCAATATTTCCTGAGAAGTTTAGCTAACAATACATTTAAAATTCTATGTAATTCTGTCGACCATTTTCGAACTTTATCCAGACATCTAAAAGAAACTAATGCCGTATATCATACATATCAATTAAAAGAAGAGAAGGCTTATAGGGTTGTTCTTAGAAATGTACACTTTTCAACAAGTACAGATGCAATTAAATTAGAACTATTAAAACAGGGTCATGTCGTACGTAATATCCTAAATATTAGACATAGAATAACAAAAGAACCTCTTAATATGTTTTTTGTTGATCTGGAACCAAATAGAAATAACAAAAATATTTATAACATTTATAAATTATTCAACTGCATAATACGCGTCGAACCACCGAGAAAGTCCAACAACATTATACAATGCACTCGCTGTCAACTCTTTAATCACACCAAAAAATACTGCAATAGACCATTTGCTTGCCTAAAATGCGGTGACAATCATAATACTAAAGCTTGTACCAAAGATCCGAATGCTCCGGCATGTTGTTATTTTTGCGACGGTGCTCATCCAGCTAATTATCGCGGTTGCTCATACTTCCAAAAAATTATAGAACAAAGAAACAAAACTCCAGTAAATCAATCAGTCATAAATCCTAATCCAAATAACCAAAATTTTAATAATTCTAATAATTCTAATTCTAATAATAAAATAAACAACATTTCTCCGGCCTTAAATCCAACAATTCAAAATTCATCCTATGCAGACATTGCAAAAAACAATTACTCTGCTTCTAATCATTCACCTTCAAATCCCGATTCTGATTCTCTAGCAACACTTATTTTAGAATTTAAAAATATCTTCAATCAGCTTTTGCAACAGAACACCATAATAATAAATATGTTATCCACGTTAGTCAACAACAAAAGCAATGGCAAAAATAATTAAAATTGCTGAATGGAATGCCAACGGTTTAATACCTCACAAAAATGAAGTAGAATGTTTTTTAAAGTTAAACTTAATAGATATCTTATTAATCGCAGAAACTCACTTCACTGAAAAAAACTACTTTAAAATTTATAACTACACTACTTATAATTCAAATCACCCAAGTGGCAGGGCTCGCGGCGGTTCGGCTATATTAATCAAAAATAATATAAAGCATTTTGTTCTACCAAATATTTCTGATGATTTTCTACAAGCAACTCAATTTTCTGTTGAAACAAATTTATATAATTTTTGTGTTTCTGCTGTTTATTGTCCACCAAGATTCAAAATTTCTTGTGCTCAGTTTTCTTCATTTTTCTCTCAATTAGGTAATAAATTTATCATTGGTGGTGACTTTAATTGTAAACATATTGCCTGGGGTTCTAGACTGACTACAGCCAAAGGAAAGATTCTTCATGCAGCCATAGGGCAAAATAACCTCTCCTTTATTTCAACTTGCAGTCCAACTTATTGGCCTTCTGACCCTACTAAAGTTCCAGACCTTTTAGATTTTTTTATTGTGAAAGGTATTGATCTTTCAAATCTCAATGTTGAATCTAGTTACGATCTCTCTTCAGATCATTCTCCAATACTTGTGACGTTTAGCACATTTCCTACTCCAGTTATCAACAATCATATTCTACACAACAATCTTTCTAACTGGATTCAATTCAAATCCATACTTGATTCAAAATTATTTCCAAAGTCTAGGCCTACAAGCGTTATTGATATAGAAAATAATATAGATTATTTTTCTGAGATTGTACGTGAAACAACCAAGCAGATCACCCCGAACATTATTCCAAGAAATGATAATCTAATAATTCCGCAAGAGATTAAGAAGCTAATTGCACAGAAACGAAGAGCAAGACGTACCTGGCAACATTCTCATCTACCAACGGATAAGACATCGCTCAATCATCTCAATAACACGCTGAGGAAAAAAATGAAAGAATGGAAGAATTGTACATTCAGGTCGTATATATTGCAGCTAAATAGATACGATAATTCCATATGGAAACCAATCAGAAACAAAAGTAAACCCCTACAACAAAACCCTCCTCTGAAAATAACCAACCAAAACGGATTCATTTGGGCAAAAAGCAACGAAGAAAAAGCGGAGGCATTTGCTGATCATCTAAGTAGCATTTTTAGCGCTCGAAATATTTCCCAGAATAATTTAATTAACAATTTCGTAAATCAACCCATACATTCTACACCGTTAGGACATTTTTCACCAAATGATGTCTTATGTGAAATAAAAAGGATAAAAAATAGATCTTCGCCGGGTATGGATAAAATTACTCCAAAGATGTTAAAAGAATTGCCTACAAAAGGTATTTTATATATAACAAATATTTTCAACGCCATACTTCAATACAATTATTGGCCCACAGCGTGGAAGACTGCAGAAATTATTATGATCGCTAAACCAAACAAAAACCATCACACTGCTAGTTCATACCGTCCTATCAGTCTTTTATCGATATTATCGAAAATTTTAGAGAGACTTTTGTTGCAGAGATTGTCAGAAGATCATCCGAATGATAGTTGGATTCCTCACCATCAGTTTGGCTTCAGAAAAAATCACTCTACAATTCAACAATGCAACAGAACGGTGTCTCGTATTCTTGAAGCCATGAATAGAAAGGAACACAGCGTAGCCGTATTCTTAGATGTTAGTCAGGCTTTTGATAAGGTTTGGCACTCAGGACTCCTATATAAAATCAAAACAACTTTTCCAAACTACTTCAATATCTTAAGCTCATATTTGCTTAATAGAAAATTTAGAATCAAAATTAAAGATGTGACTTCGAGCATCAGAAATATAGAATGCGGGGTACCACAGGGCAGTGTGCTAAGCCCTGTACTTTATCTTCTTTTCACAAACGATATGCCCACAGATGATCTTCTAACCATATGCACTTACGCCGATGACATAGCAATTATTTCATGCAATTCCGATATTAGAACAGCAACTTGTCAGTTACAAAATTATTTATCTAGTCTCGAAAAATGGTTTTTAGATTGGAATATCAAAATCAATATCGAAAAATCTCAGCACATAATTGTTTCTCTAAAACATCACAACAGTCCACCTATCATCATGAACAATTCAATAATTCCACTATGCAATTCTGTTAAATATTTAGGCATGCACATTGATTCGAAATTGACATGGAGAACGCACATTGAATATAAAAAGAAACAAATCCAACTGAAAATAAAAGATTTTTACTGGCTTTTTGGGAGGAAATCTGAAATCTCTCTCGATAACAAGGTACTTTTGTATAAAACTATCATAGTGCCCATTTGGACTTATGGAATCGAACTATGGGGTTGCTCATGCAAATCTAACATAAACATCATTCAAAGGTGCCAGAATAAAATTCTGCGTATCCTTACTAATGCGCCTTGGTATATTTCGAATTTTTGCCTACATAAGGATTTGAAAATCTCAACAGTCAACGAAATGATCAAGATTAGAAGTTCATCTTTCAACAACAAATTCAACATGCAAATCCTACAATTCAAGCGATTCAGAGACCGATAAGAAGATTGAGCAAGAAATGGCCTTCCGATCTACCAAACACCTAGCCCAATGTCTGCACGCGTCCTGACGTAGTACGCGGCATACATCATCACGTCATCGTTCATTTATGTTATTATTTTTGTATTACTGTTTTAATTTTATTTTTATTTTAACTTTTTTCATTTTATGTTCAATGTATTGCATTTTTTGTTTTTTTGTATTTTTTTTGCTCATATCAATTTTGTAAATAAGACATTAAAGTCTTGATTAACAAAAATAAATTGTAACAAAAAAAAAAAAAAAAAAAAACTTGTACCTTATTAGGATCACGTGTAACACCCTTCTCCGAGATTATGGCCCAAATAAGTTATTTTGCGTCTTAAAAATTCGCATTTAATTGGCTGAACTTTCAGGTTATGTTTGCGTAGTTTTGTTCAAATTGTAGTACAGTCAGGTTCGAAAAGTCTATATTGGGTTTTAAAGTATTAATGTGGTCCCCAAGCATAGTTTTAAATTGTCTGGGATTATTTGAATTATTTTTGTGTTGTTGTAAAAAACCTTTATTTAATTTCTGGCTTGTTTCTTCTATGTAATTCAAATTACAGTCTAGTAGGCATTTTAGTTGATAGACGAGATTTCATAGTTCTTCGATAAGCGTTTTTTTGGTAAAAATAGTGCTAGTCGTTGTACTAAAATTGTTTACAAGTCGGAGTCCAGATTTTTCCAAGCTTTATAACTTTAACCAGAATTAAAATTTTTGATAATCAAAAAAATATATTGAAATGAAAAATGTTTATCTCAATTTTTTTTTTTGATTCATTCAAATCGGATTCTCATTTCTCTCAGAAACTGCCATTTGTTAATGGTTGAGCCTGCCTTTGCCATAAACTAATCACCACTTCTTCCAATCATTACAAAGTGAATCTGTTTTAGATTATTCAAATCGGATGCTCCGTTCTCTCAAAAACTAGATTTCTATTTTCTGCACTCTTTGCTCTTTATCTCCGCAACGGCTGGACTTGCCTTTGCCAAAAGCTAATAGCTATTGTGAAATGATGCAAATCGTGCGGTTTTGATAGATAATCAAAGTACATGGCGAGAGCGCGAATGCGGAAGTGCACATATGTCACGTCCTATACCTAATAAATAGAATAGTGATCGTCCATCGAGTTTTGTGAGTCTTAAGAGAGAGTCCAGTCTAGTGAGTCTTAAGAGAGAGTCTAGTCTAGTGAGTCTTAAGAGAGAGTCTAGTCTAGTGATGTCTTAAGAGAGAGTCTAGTCTAGTGATGTCTTAAGAGAGAGTTTAAAGTAGTCTTAGAATATCTTAAGAGAAGATTATGTCTGTTGGAATTTGTAATAAGAAAGAATAAATAAAGTGTACAGTTCAACAAGTGGATTTTTATATTGGATCAGAAGCAAGAAACATATCTCTTTCAGCTAACATCTTACTGAAAGTACTCGCGATTCCGAAGAGGTCTATTTTACAAATTTACAAATTTTTGTGATTCAAACTTACTCCTACTGCTTGACCCAAGGCACCAGGATAGGGTTGGACCTCCTACCAACTACTTATATCATTTCACAGCACATCTCCCTATCAATAGGAATCGAATGTTTTTTTAACTATTCCAATCGGTTGATCCGTGCGCCCGAAAACGTGAACGAAAAAGTACGGACACACAAAACACACACGCACACATCATTTTTTTCTGAGGTATGCCAAAATATTCAGAAACGTTCAAAACGTGGAAAATGCAAAAAATTTTATTTTCGATTTTCGGACCATTACTATAACTACTCCACGTGAAGATAAAAACAACCAAAAATGTGAACACCAACCAACCAATACAACAGTTTAACAGAAAAAAATCAAAAATTAAATATTAAATCAAAATAAATAAAATACATTAAAAGATCTGCAAAAGCTCCAATCATTGAAGCATTCTGATCGTTTGAAAAACTGTACGCAAGTTACTGCTTGCAAGTTATTACTTGTCAACATTTCGGTACTAGAGATGTTCTATCTTCAGGACATTTGTTAAATAACATGATCTGGATAAGATTTAAACAAACAATGTATCTAAGAAAATAGTGGATTTCTACAAAATGAATAAAATTGTAAAAGAGATAACATTTTATAATATAGAACGACATAATAAAAATAAAAATAATCAAGACAACTCTTAGCATCGAGTGTTAATTGCCGACTACTTCCAGACACTCGGACACACACCTCCTCTCTCATGACTCTCATATGCATATAAGAGGAGGGGTAATTCTGCGCACTTTATACATGTGTGTGAATGCTCACCCATACATTCGTCACGGATATATAACGACAATAACACTCGTTATAAAACCATTTTGGAGTTTACATCTGTTATTTTTAACCTATTTTTATTCCTGTCATTACTGACCTCAATCGCTGTCACAACCGTTCCTTAGATGTGAACGGTTGGTTGTGCAGTTTACCTCTTTTTGTATGATATGATTTTATGTTCAAATTGCTATTTAATTTACTTTTCTCCCAGTTAACTGATAAATTAATAAAATTATGGCTGATCAAGAATTGATTGAAATTAGTTGAAAAGCAAATTACGCAGGCTTTATTATTTATACTACTTAATAGCATGTGAAATGATGAATAACACTTAAAAAGTTTTATCGAAATTTATATTAAAATTTAATTATATACAATATTTTTATTATAATATGAAAAATATCAATCGGATTGTAATTTATATAATTTTTAACTAATTTTAACAATTCAATAATATGATAAAATTATTACTATTTTCTTGCAAAAAAGTTACTAATATTCCTAGTCTCTTTTTTAAATGTTTTATATATTTTGTTTTAAACTGTTACTGAATTTCTTATATTTTTCTTATTTTACCCTTTTGTCCCTTTGTTTAACCGTCGCCCTTTCCTAATGTCATCTGACCCTCCGCGGCTTCTCTAATCTCCAAACTGCATTATCCCAACAGAGACTCGATGACGCCAGGCGGTAATCTCTGCGACACTGTCATGTCGCTCTCGGGGACTATCAAAAACCCCTTATCGTCAGCTTTATACGAGACCTCGACGAGTTTGCCATTTGTGTCGGTATAACTGTAGGAGCCCTTAACAGTCAGAATTTGATCGGGTCTAACAAATGCTCCCTCTTCTTTGCGGGACTGACCGTCACTGGTCTTGAACCTGAAAAAGAAGGTGTTAAAAATTACATTTTTTAAAAAACACTAATCAAATTTAAAACATGAAAGCCTGATAAAGGACATATCGATAGGCAAAGATCTTATCTGAAAAGACCTGAAATACTTGTATATCTATTACAAACGCGCGCGGTCGATATAACAGATTATTCCTGTTTTAAACTTCCTTTTACTGTAATCTTCTATGTCGATGTCGACAATTTTGCATTCTTTGGAAAGGTCTCGGGCTCCGCAAGGTTTATAGCTAAGAAAATTAGTGGTGCATGGCATCGTGCCTTAATGCAAGCTGCTGGAACTTCACGCACCGTAATTAAAAACTCGAGAAATGACATTAGTGAGAATTATCAGATTTATGCTTGGTTAAGTCAACGAGCAGTTCTTGCCGCAAAGAATAATGATGTACACGCACTGAATTTCACCATTCAATCAAAAATTGCTGGCGATTTGGTGACATACCAATGATTCCGACTGGTCTTCCGTTTGACATCAAACGATTGCAATTTGCAGTTCGCCTTGCGTTCGCAATTACAAGTCTCAAGGCCATTTGCTTAGTGTTTGCGGGATAAATTTCAAATATATTATTTAGAAAATCATTGTTTTTCACATGGGCACTTATACGTTGCCTGTTCACGAGTTGGAAAACCATCCGCTTTGTTTGTGGTAACATCAGACCAAAAAACAAAAAATGTGGTTTACCAGAGAGCACTTCAATGAAACGGATAATTTGCGGATTCACTTTCATTTACTTAGAGAAGTTCAACTAAAAAACACTTCATTTTTGTAATCGAAATAAACTCATTACTGTTGTATAAAAAAATCAAATTTTTCCTTTTCAAATATAAAACAAACAAAAAATTTCTTCATCTTTCTCACGAAACTCTGGTGGCGAAACGGAGTTCGTCGGGTTTGCTAGTTACTTATAAAATTTATATTTTGCATATTGTTGGTTGCGTATTGTAGCTACTATTTCCGCAAATCGCTTTAGAATTAAGACATCGTATGAGTATAATAAGTTGGTAATTTAGAGACGATTTGCACAATCTTGCTTCATTATCTTAGATAGAAATAGTATGAATAAGAGGAATGGTATCTCTTTACTTTGCGAAAATTACCAAATTATACTAAATAATGTTTCTAAATTTATTTCCACTTAGTAAAACTAAATCCGTTCATATGAACCTCACCTAACTTTACACAGTCATTTTCGGTGCCTGGAATTTTTGGTTCTTTATTATTCTGAATTGGCTGCCAGATAGAATTGTCCTTTCTAGATAGGTTTAAAATATTTTTTTTGTTTTTAGAGTTTTGTTTTCTGACCTGTGGTAAGGTTGCCATTTAGCTCTTACCCTCCTTTTTTCCTGTATTAGATTTTTTATTTCCAGCGGAACATCTTGTACATCACGAAAATATAATTCTGGAGTTGCTTGTAACACTGACTTTTGAATGTTATGAACTAAGTCTTTTTTTGATTTATTGATATCTTCTTCATTTTTCAAACTTATTTTAAAAATTGTTCGTTCATTTAGTGTGTTGAGAATTTTTTTCCTAATTTGTAAATTTATTATGTAGCAATACGTTGTTTTTTATAGGTATTGATGCAACTCCTATTGTTAGAATTATTAGAGAATGGTCAGATGATATGACGAAAGATGTTTTTCTTCAGTGTATTTTTCGTTGATATTCTTAGTTATGAAGAAATCCAGCAGATCCGGTATTTTATTAATACCGCTCGGCCAGTATGTTGGGCTTCCAGATGATATGTAAGAGAGATCGTTTTTATCTTTTGCATTTAATAATTCTTTGCCTAAGCCTGTAATTAATCGCGAACCCCATCTTGTGTGTTTGCAATTGTAATCTCCTCCTACAATAAATTCTGGGCCTGATTGTGAAAGAAAATGTTTATAATCATTCTGTTTATTTATATTTATATTTCGTGGTGAACAGTATACCGCTGATAATGTTATATTATTCGCCTGCAACTTTACTTTTAATGAAGTTGCCTGTAGGTGATCTTATTGATAAACTGGTAATGGATAGTGGTCAATTGTACTTTTAATTATTATAGCGGTTTCTCTAAGAGCTTGAATGTAGTGATGCATATTGTAACCAGGTATTTTAAAATACGAAAAATCTGTGAAATGCGTTTCACTAATTAATAAGATGTCTATTTGGTTAACTTTTAAAAATGTAATAATTTCCAATATATTTAGAATGATTCCATTTGCATTCCACAGTGCAATTCCTAAAAATTTAACTATTAGTGTTGTATTTTATTTACTAAAGTTGTAAGCATATTTAGCAACATAGTGTTTTGTTGAATCAGTTGATTAAACATATTTTCTTCGAGAAAAGCTGTGAAGTTCGGTCCTGAAATTGTTGTGTTTTCAGTACTGTTGTTATTTTGTATAACTACTTGGGAGTAGGTTTGGTAATGACCTTATATTTCGTTATTGGAAATATTTCCAATATTTGATATATTATGATTATGTAATGTTGTTCTTCTATTTTTGAATTTTTTATTTTGTAGTTTTTGATAAATTGGGCATTCACGATAATGGGCGGTGTGCTCCATAGAACAGTGATAGCAGCGGTTCGGTATGTCGATCGATTTTTTACAGTCTGCAGTACTATGGTTATCTGAACATTTGGCACATACGTGGGGTCTGTTGCAGTAGCTTTTAGTGTGTCCGAATAGTAAGTAACGTTTACATTTTACTACTGTTTTATTGTTACTAGGGGGTTCTACACGACTAATGTGATTTTGATATTTTTTTAAGTCAAGTAGATATATATATATATATATATAAATAAATAAATATATATATATATATATATATATAAACTTCACCAAATTTTAATTGCGTTTGAGGTAGGTGAAACCAGTCAAAACTTGCACAAAAGAACATCATAACATAAAAATAATTTCAAAAACAAAAACCGGACAAAGAACGGACAACAATTCGCTTTGCAACTTCTATAAAATAATCTTTGACCATTTTTCAAAACTCCATCAAATCTGAATGATAAGCGTGTATTTTATTATTTTATTATTTAAAAACATATGGTTACCCGTCTTTTTACACTTTCACAAAAAAAATTGTAAACACAATTCATTCAGTTTTTAGATGTTAACAACTTTGTACACACTAGAATGTAACGAAAAATTGTCAAAAAATCATTAGTTCCAAATGTTCCAATTATTAATAGCTTGGTTTATTACTGTGTAATTGTGTAGTGTATTTTTGTGTAATTAATTTTTTGTAAGTATTTATATATAAGTGTATAATTTTATATTATTTTTCTTCTACATTTTTTATGAAATGTTGTTTTTATAAATGTTGTTCTACTAAAGACGGTATCGACGAAGACCAAAATGTATGGTTAAATAACGTTTTTACAACTACTTTAGTTTTTTTTTTTACTTGGTGTTACTGCCCAAATCAAAATAACTCATCAATATATATATATATATATATATATATATTATACCGTCGCTTTGTGCATTCGTAGCTTTTTTTAAGAGCTTGTAGACCCAATAGCAATATCACTCCTATTGTCTAGGGTGAAGTGTTAAGTCATGAATATCAATAAACATTAAAAAATAATTTCAAATAAGACTTTTAGCTAATTATAAATTAAACTTTATTACGGATAAATTGTTGACAAACATTATATTTATTGTTCAGATGTTTTTCTTGTAGTTCTTTTTGTTTCAGAAGCGGAATTGTGCAGCTACTGGTTATATTATAAAATTTAATTTGTAATTTAATTGAACTTTATTATTATTACTATCATGAATAAGCCTGGCAAGAGCATGAGCTAATATTTACTTTATTAGTTACGGCTTGCTTTTAAATAATTAAACAATGTCATCCAACATAATCATCTTAACGATAGTTATTCATTTCTGCACAAATTCTGTATAAGAAAGCCTAAGCAACGCTCTGTGTAAATTAATTTTTATACTGCATACAAATGCAAATGACTAAAATAATGGAAGTGATCACAAGGAAATATATCATAATTATAATGTCGACATGAATATTTTTAGCTCTTAATTGACAAGTCCGAAATGTTGAACACACTTGCGCAAACACTTGAGTATAAACTTGAGAATTTATTGGTGAAAATACGCTAGGTTACGCATATATACTGTTCGTCTGCGCTGACATGATATTTTAAACTATTTACTTGACTACAAATTGTACCGAATTTACAACTTACTCAAATCTGTATCCATTATCCGGAGCAAATGGAGTATTTTCATATTTAATAATCTTCGCATTCTTGTAATCATCCACAGGCGCGCCTAATATTCCGACAGTAACGGCTACAAAAAATATTATAACTGCCTGCAAAAAAAAACATAATTATTAGTTCATAATCATCTTATCCTTAAAAATATATATTTTTTTATTCAACAATATATTTACAACATTACATTACAATAGGCATTAAGTAAATCTTTTGGCAATCTTATATATAAAAATGGATCGCAAAATGTGTTGGTAAGCGCATAACTCAATAACGCCTGGACCAATTTGGCCAATTCTTTTTTTAAAATGTTTGTTGAAGTCCAAAGATGGTTCTTACGGCGCGAAAAAATCGAAAAATTGCCGGAAAACCCATAAAAACAGCCCTTTTCTTTATCTCATACAAACGTTTTTTAACTAAAACGTAGAATCAATTTGAGCTTTATTGCTATTATATAAAGTTCATATTAAATTACAAGCACTCACTGTATACTCCTCCTTAACGATTATTCGGATTTCGATAAATCTTTCTGAAGTTTGTTAAGGAAATTTCTAGGATGTATGTGATTATAAAGTACTGGGATGTATGTGCAATATTGTAGAAATAAATGGAAAAAAATGCAAAAATCGACATGTCATTGTTTGCATTGAAAATAAATGTAAACTATCAACTGCCAAAAATTTCAATTCACTTATGAACCTACACAATATTAGAATATGTATAATAAATTTATGATTATGATTAAGAAAAATGTAATGTCTACATTATTATTGCCAAAAAGCAGCTGAGATGTGCCAGAAATTAAAATAATATAAAATATTGTATATGTATGGCAGATTGAATTATACACATATGAACAAATATGACAAATTAATTCACTTAAAAAATGAAATTAAGTATTAATCAGGGCCGGTCCTACCTTTAATGCGATGCATGTGAAAAATAAGAGCGCACGCCTTAGGGGGCGCCAACACAAGATTTGGATATTAAATTTTTAATATATAATTTCTTTGCATCTTTTACTAATCTTTCCACAATATTTTTAAAATTCGTAAAAATTTCACTTTATAACAACAAATGGGAAAGTAAAGATGAGTACATACAAGTCGGCCCTCACGATATCGATTAAGAGAAGTGTAAGATGCAATTTTGGATATCTTAAATAATAAAAAATTAAATTAATTTAATCCAACATGAAGTACCAGTGTTATAGTATGGTTATGATTATGTTATACCGTTTAAAAGACTTCAAATTCCAATATAGTGTGGAAATTGAGACTCATCATTTTATTTAAAGCAGTTCTACATTTAACATCGCTCATATTATAAACGTATATGCATTTTGGCGTGGAGAGTAATTTAAAAAACAATAATTATAATTTTCAGGTAGACGGTAAATAATAGTATATTATATTAAAAAAAATGTAGACATGGACAGGACAACGTCTGTCGGGTCATCTAGTTATATATAAAAATGACATCGATATATCAATAGTGAAAAATACACAGTTGCATTTTTCCTTTATAAGAAGTAATATAATGTGACACGTGTCTTTGTGTTGTGTTTGTGGATAGCAGTGCGTTGTCCAACTCATTTGGGTGTTGTCTTTGTGGTTAACAGCGAATCCTTTAACTTCCTCGGCTACAGTGCGCATATGTGTGTCATCATGGATCAGCCAGGTGGGAGTATATTCTGGGGCGCCTAAAGCGATCCTAAGAACTTTGTTCTGAAACCTTTGAATGATGTAAGCATTAATTTTAAATGTGGTGCCCCAAAGAGCTATGCCATATGTCCAAATCGGCTTAAGTACAACTTTGTATACCAGTAGTTTGTTGTGTACAGAAAGATGGGATCTCCTACCCATTAACCAATATAGTTCACGTAACTTTTCCTCAAGCTGTTGCCTTTTCTTTTTCATGTGAATTTTCCAATTCAGTTTTCGGTCCAGATGCATGCCCAGATACTTTACGTGTTCGACCTGAGGGACGTCTCGTGTTTGAGTGTAAAAGTGATGTAGGATGATTTCTCATACACAAAACTCCACAGTTT
This sequence comes from Ctenocephalides felis, assembly GCF_003426905.1. NCBI lineage: Eukaryota > Metazoa > Arthropoda > Insecta > Siphonaptera > Pulicidae > Ctenocephalides > Ctenocephalides felis. Next base: position 74,431,393 of record NW_020536999.1, on the reverse strand, counting down.
GTCCCATTTTTCTAATGATGTTAAGTGACGTTGAAGTTGCTCTGAAGCAGTTGTGGGATTTTCATGTTTTGAAAGTATGCAAATATCGTCAGCAAATGAGGCTATGTCTGTGTCAAGTGAGGTGGGAATGTCAGCTGTAAAAATTAAAAACAAAATTGGGCCGAGAACACTGTCTTGAGGAACGCCTGATTTTATTATTTTAATAAGTGAGTTCATGTTGAGAATGTTTATGTAGAAACTTCGGTTTGATAAGTATGATTTTATTAATAGAAATAGGTCATTGGGTAAAGTATTTTTTATTTTATAAAGAAGTCCTGTATGCCAAACTTTGTCAAATGCTTGTGTGGTATCTAAGAACAGAGCTGAGCAATATTTCTTTTCTTGTAGAGTTTCGTTAATCTTATGCACCAATCTATGGGTTTGTTCAATCGTTGAATGCATCTTTCTAAAACCGAACTGATGACAAGGAATTGTATTATTATTGTTCAATGTGACAAGAATTCTTTTAAGCAGCAATCTTTCGAGTATTTTGGAAAGGAGGGGTAAAAGACTTATTAGTATAGACTTATTAGTATGATGTTGTATAGGATGGATCTTTGCCAAGTTTGGAATCAAGATAATCCTAGCTCTTTTCCAAGCTTGAGGAAAAATTTGAAGTCTACATATCGAATTGTATAGAATTGTCAGAAACCTAATAGACTTTGGTGAAATGTGTTTCAGCATTCGCAAGGAGATCTTGTCGTATCCTGGTGATTTACCTGATTTGGACTTTGTTATTTCTTTCTTGTCGGAACTTGTGGTCCTGAAGACATGTTACAAAGCCATGGTAAACAAATTCTTCTTCTTGAGAACTGCATTTTTGGGGCGGACATTGAAAAACTTCTCCAAAATAGTCGGCAAAGTAATTGACCTTATCCTCATGGCTTATAGCCCAGGAGTTTTTGGCTTTTTTAATTGGTACCGTTTGAGCGACTGGTTGTTTAAATTTCTTTGCGGCTTTCCAAAGTGAGTAGTTAGTTTCTTTGGTAGAAGTTAAGTGTTTTAATTTCTCTTCAAAAACTTGGTGGTTAAAGTTCCGGAGCATGAGTTTCAACTCTTTGCAGGCTCTGTTAAGATTGGATTTATCTACCGGTGATCGTGTGGTTTGCCAGATTTTCCTTTGTCTTCTTTTTATTGCGATTTGCCGTTTGATTGAAGTTGGACAATTAAAACAAAAGTTGTTCTCGACTGATGGAGTGGAGTTTTGTGCAGCGATATAGAGTGAGTCATTAAAAAAGTTCACTGCAAAATCAATATCTCTTTCAGATTTTAGTGGTAAGTTGCATTCCAAATTATTATCCAGATTATCTCCAAATTTGCTCCAATTGGTATACTTATTTGTAAGGTGAAAGTTGAGGTTACAGATTGGTTCAGTATTGCTAAAAGATACAATTACCGGAGAGTGATCTGAAGACAAGTCCGAGCTTGAGTAGGCTCTCAAGGTTCTTTCTGGAATACCTTTGCAAATGAAGAAATCTAGTAAATCTGTTTTTTTATGCATGTCGCTTGGCCAGTAGGTAGGTTCTCCTGTCGATATTGGTGTTGAGTTGTTGGAGTTAATTAAGTTGTAGAGTTCTTGTCCTCTGGGATTGCATAGACTTGAACCCCAGTGAGTATGCTTGGCGTTATAGTCCCCTGCTATTATGTATTTATTTCCAAGACCGTTGAAAAACCTTTCAAAGTCTCGTTTTAGTATCTTGTGTTTAGGCGGGCCGTAGACTGATGCAATTGTAATATTACTTTGAGGAAATTCTACAGAAATGATGGTTGCTTGCAGGAAATCATTACAGATAGTTTCCATTAGATAATGTTTGATTTTTGATTTTATTAAAATGGCTGATCCTCCGTGTGCTCTATCGTCAGGATGCCTGGTGCTGTAAGTGGTATAGGATAGAATATCAAAATAACTTCTGCTCATAAAATGAGTTTCTGAAATTAGCATTATATTTTTTAATTCATGTATGTCACTTTGTTGATTGGCTTGTTGATGGTTTGTAGGTTGTTCTGAATATTCTTGTTGGCATGTAACATTATTATCTATTTTTCTGAGTTTTTTTGTTATTTCTGAGAAGGAGACGTTTGCACGTACGAAAGAGTGGCTCGTATTAACGGGATTTCTGAGAGGAGTCTGACTTCTTCTTAATGGTGGAAATTTACGAAGTTTTTCTTGATGATAAATAGCACATCCTTTATAGCTTGCGGGATGGTTTCCTCCACAAAGTGCGCATTTTACGTTTTGGTTGACAGGATCTCTCCACGAACAATCTTTAGTAAAGTGTTTTCCGGCGCTTTTTACACAACGCGCTGTGCATGTACAGTAATTTTTTGTGTGCCCTAAACTCTGGCATCTTGTACATTGTGGCACTTCTCGAGTAGGTCTGTTTGCTTCTATAGAAACCTTGGTTCTGTAAAGAAAGTCAATGGAATAAATATATTTGTTATTTTTCTGTTGTTCGAATTCCACCACAAAGATATTTATTGGGTATCCTGTGTATCTATGTTTTAAGTTGTAAATTCTTAAAACATTGTGACCCTTTTCACTTATTTCTTGTTTTAGCATTGCTACATCAGTGCTATGATGTAAATTTTTTATTACAACTTTGAAAGATCGCTGTGACTTTGTTTGATATGAATGCAGTTCAGTTCCTTTTTCTTTCAAATGTTTTAGTACGGTGTTATACGTCTGTGGATTCTTTGTGTTTACTTTAACTTGCTGCAGTCCAGTTGTTTTGTAAGAATATTTGTCCTTGGCGTGTAATTCTAATAATTCGATGAGAGGCTTGATGTCGTCAACACCGTAGACAAAGATTGGTGGTGGATTAATTGTCTTTTCTACTGGTTCAACACTAGAAGGCGCGTATTGCAGAGTGTCATAATAATTCTTTGTGGGCACTGAGTTTAACCAGTAGTCTTTCAAGGTAACCTTTTTCGTTGTTGCTTCGTTGCAGTAATTTTCCTGTCTTCTTTTATTTGTAACGGTTGTCCATCCCTGTCCTTGATCAACATCATCCATATTTCTATCGATTGGTTCAGGAGTTGTGTGTACTTCGGTGTTTTGATTGACGTTATTGTTATTGTGTTGATACGCCGTGTAATCTTTACCGGCGGTATTTATATGCACTGGGTCACTGACATTTTTAATTGTTTTTATGTTAATTGTTTCACTTGAGTAGTGACTTAGGTCCATTTCACTATCAATATTGTCATATTCCTTGTGATTCACAGTGTTCATTGCTTGCGCAATTGATTCGCCAACAGTTGAACAGCTAACCAAACTTACGTCTGGTGGTCGGCCGTTGGGTTGAGCAAACTCTCTTGATTGCATGACTCACTTTAACATAAAACGCACTTATTTTAACAAGACTGATATCACCAATACTTTTTAAAATAAAATTATAAAAAGAATAAATAAAAATGTATATGGATCTCTACACATGTATAACCGTGGATTATGGATGACTTCCCAATAAATTATTTGATCGAGAGCTCGCGTGACACGTCCGTTCGGATCGAGGGCTCGACGAGAACTGATTATTAAGTTTATTTAAGACCCTAAATTGAAATCGATCAAAAGGAACATTTTATCTAATAATTTATTTCCAGTTATAATAGCCAGCAATTTAAATGAGAAGGTTCCGCTGATAACAGAAATGACTTTGGAACACACCTGTCCAAATATCAATAAATTACGAGATCTTTTATAATGAAATATTTTAAAATTAAGTTTTGAAGCTCGCATTATATCAAATGTATCAATACTGCCAGCATTAGAACGAATTTAGGAAAAAATGATGAGAATGATAACAGTCAGCAATTTAAATAAGATGGTTCCGCTGATAACAGAAATGACTTTGAGACACACCTGTGAAAATATCAATAAATTACGAGATCTGTTATAATGAAATATTTTAAAATTAAGTTTTGAAGCTCGCATTATATCAAATGTATCAATATTGCCAGCATTAGATCAAATTTAGGAAAAAATGATAAGAGCCACATTTAAATGTACACGAGTATAAAAGTCTACTTGAATTTACGTTATTTAATTGTGTTATAATAAGACCTGTTAGTTTATCCTTAGATTCAACAGTTTTTCTTTATATAACCCCTATAAAAAATTATGTGTGGTTGGGATAAAAAGGACCAACTGAATCTTTACTCTGACAAAGGTGTAAAAAATAAGATAACACTAAAAAAATATATATAACATTATATGAGAAATTTCACAAGAGATTAATAGTTTTTTTCAACTCAGCTGATGAATATTCAGGTATAGTCTTTGTAAATAAGTGCTAATGAAATTTGTATTTGGCATTGGGTAAATAAGATAGCTTTCATTTTGGAAAATTTAACACGAGATATTGGGTGTGTATGTCTTTCTATGGAGTAAAAAAAGAGGTTTTAGAAACTGGCAAGTGAACATATTTCTGTATTTAGGCAATAACTGCAAAATTTCCTGAATATATTTGTATATTTGGTTGTTTTGCATTATGTAATGTATGCTGTTTAGTTTTTACAGAATAATTACTTCTGATATGCTTAAAATGTTATAATATATATTGCGCTGCTAAATGGGATATTTCACTCAAAGATGCATCTAATACTGTTCAACAACCAATTGATACAATTGATGATACAAGTGTTATTTTTTATCTTGGTAGCTATATGTAACTTTGCATTTTTGTTTAGATTTTTATTTATATGCATAGCAAAGCAACGCGTGATTGGGCACCGATAGTAATATATCAAAATCTTGAATACCAAAATGTTCCAATGAAGAGAGTTTCTAATGTGTGATTGCAGGATGGCTCTTGCAATGCCTATTAATAAGCCCAAAGATTATTTATGTGTGGCACAGGTTGCAGTGGGTAAACCACTCATTTTTAACTTCCCGTAGGGTAAGTTATAGTAATCGCAAAAAAATTGAAAATGAAAATTTTTATATATCTTTACGTTTCAGAGGTTTCTGAATATTTTGGCATACCTTAGAAAAAATAGATGTATGTGTGTGTGTGTGTGTGTACGTGTATGTATGTGTGTGCGGATACGAATTTTCGTCGACGATTTCGGGAACACGGATGAAGCAATTTGAATAATTCAAAAAACGAAGCAATTTGAATAATTCAAGGAGACGTGCTGATTAGTTTTTGGCGGAAGCAGGTCTAGCCGTTCCGAAGATATGGGGCAAAAAGTGCCAAAAACGGTACCTCAGATTTTAAGAGAACTGAGCGTCCAATTTTATTAATTCAAAAAACATTTTACTTGTATTGACAAGATGAAGAAATGATCAAATTTTCATAAGTGCAGGTATAGAGATTTTAACAACAAGTATAAATTTTGTTTACATTCCTATGGGTTCCGTATCAATGTTTATCCGTTAGATAGCGACGCGGCGCTTACGCGCTTTATATTTCTATGCATTTAAAGCAGTACGATTGCTTTAAAAAAAAGTTCAGAAAAATTATTTTTTTTTTTAATTTTTTTTTTTTTTTTTAAAGAAAAGTAATTTTTTGTCCAATTTATAGTTTCTCAAAAATCTTATTTTTTCGAAGTAAAATTTTTTCAAAAATGTTAATCGTTTTTAAAAAAATAATAATTTTTGGTACGGAAAGTTCCAGCAATTTGCCTTAAGGCACGATGCCTTAATTGCCTTAAGACAGAATTCCACTTACAGCTAGTTTAATTTGTATTAGTTGCCTTTTTCCCCACACATTTCTAAATTAATCGTTTGCACTCGCGAATTCCGAAATTTATATGAATTTTGCCGGCGGCATCCGGGTCGATAGGGTTAATAATTAGTTAGTTATTTGATATAATAAAGATTTTCTCAAAATATTTTTATGGCTAAACAACGTTTGCCGGGCATTATATATATATTGAAGACTACGAGAAATATAATACACAATGCACAATAATACTGGTAAATTGGTTGGTTAATGATTTAAAGTAATCCATATGTTGCACGATGCTGTAATTTTGAAGGATATTTAACTTTGCACAAAATTTCCAATTATGTACATCATTAATATGAAAAAAAACTTGAAAAATTACAGATTTTGAATTTTATTCAGTTAGATTCTCTGAAAATAAATAGCATTTGCAAATCGGGATTTTAAAATATTCCAAATTATTATTGGGATTCGTTACATTACAAAATATTTAAAACTATAAAGATTTTATATATTGCAGACAAACCGATAGAAGAAACGTCGTTTTTCTTACCAGGGATAAATTTTGTGGATGGAAAGTTTGGTGAGACAACAAAATAGCATGGTCTGTAAGGGAAATAATTGTGTTTATTTTATAGTTTCTGGGACAGTATTAGGAAAAGTGTAAGTATCTACCCGACCATGTAGTTTTTCTATACCAATTAAACTAAGTCTATAATTCTAGGAGATAAGGCGCATCCCATAGATGCGCCTTTAATTTGAGAATAAAAGTTGTCTTGGCAATGGAAATATGACTAATTTTTTAACTTCCCGAAAAAGAAGTTTATGTTTTCATCAAAAAATCCGACTCGCTAATTTTATGTTTTCTCGACGTTTCAAGAAGTTATATGAGATACAGTGTAAAACTGAATTAAAATTTAAAAGTGCAGAATTAAAACTACATAGTTGTGCTTGACAAAAGTATCAATTTCAAAAGTATTATAATATTATAACATATTATGATATTACTATAAATTATCTAAATGAACACAAACTTGCTAAAAATATTCACAACAGAGAAACTATGTAAACGTCTTGTAACTTTTGATAAATAAAAAAAACAGACTAAATAGTTTAAGAAAAGTGATGACAATAGCTGCTTCTGATTATGTTCCATATTCTACTGCAATTTTAAAATTTTTACCGAGTTTTTGTAGATCATTATTTGATAATATTAAACATGGTTTCAATTTGTACAAGTTCGTCAAATAAACCATTATTATTATAATTATTGAATTATGTACAAGTTACAAGAAATGCTACAAAGAAGAATTCAGTAATACCCGTTGCACTATAAATAGTATGCAATTATCACTTACCTTCATAGTAAAGAATAGACCTTTCCCCAACAATAAAACACAAAGACTATACTAAAAAAAATTTTTTGTTGTATTTATATAATGTATTTTTTCAAATCAAAACCGGGTCGGCAATTTTTGAGACGGAGGGGGGGGGGAGGTTATTTCAAAATAACAAATACTATTCAAGAATACAATAAAAACCTGTCTCTTTTAAATTAGTTTTTTTAATACCAGAATTACTGTGTCAAAACTTTATTATTTGACTATATGTAATATTTTCTCTTATCTCTACGAAAGCTTAATATTTTTTTTTATAAAGTATAATTTTAACTAATAAAAATTATAAAATAAAATATAATTATCTTCTATCTTTGAAAGCTTATAGCTTTCAATATAATTTTAATACTTTGTTCAATTTTCTTAATAATTATTTAAAAACAATGAACACCTATTCCAGACGGTCGAGAAGTGCATTCTCAATTTTTTTGTTAATTTTCGTAAAAATAAAAATAAAAGTTCAAAATTATGAATATCTTTAACAACCTTTTTATATAAGCATAATAGCTGTAAAAAACATTTTCAGATATGTGATGGGTAGTTGTAATTTTATTATCAAACTAGTGGGGTGTGTGGCATCGTGCCTTAAGGCAAATTGCTGGAACTTCCCGTACCGTAACGAAATGTTGGAGGAATACTGAATGTTTTCAAATAGATTATTATAAATATTGTAACATTGTCTAATATTTATAAAAATTATATAAACTGAATTGCAAAGTTGAAATTATTTGTTTAAAGTATATTAGAACTATGGTCAGAATTAAAAATAAAATTTGAATTATTTTCGATATACAAAAAATTACAAAAAAAATGAAAAAAAAGTTGAAACAAAAATTTTTTTTTCCAAAATCAATTATTTTGTTAAGACAAGCAGAAAGTTCTTTGAATCAATTAAATCGGACGCTTAGTTCTCTCAAAGAATGCCATTTTTATACATTTAGCATCGTATCTTCGAAGTGGCTGGGCCTGCCTTTGCCAAAAACTGATAACCACTTTTCCCAATCATTACTAATTGAATGTTTTTTAGATCATTCAAATCGGATGCTCCGATCTCTCAAAAACTTGATTTCTATTTTCTTGCTCTTTATCTCCGTAACTGTTGGACCTGCCTTTGCTAAAAACTAATCAGCACATCTCCTTATCAATAGGAATCGAATGTTTTTTCAACCATTCAAATCGGTTGTTCCGTACGCCCGAAAACGTGGACGAAAAATTGTATCCATACATACATACACACACACACCTATTTTTTTATCTATTCATCTACATACACACACACACCTATTTATTTATCTATTTTTTCTGAAGTATGCCAAAATGTTCAGAAACCTTCAAATTGTCAAGAAATGTAAAAATTTTCAATTTCGATTTTCGGCCCATTACAATAACTTACCCTGCGAGATGTTAATAAGGGTGAAAATTCAATTTAGACCTATACTTTTTGAAAACCCGGGACAAAGGATTTAAATCCGGAACAAATATTGCTTTTAGAAAAGCCCGGGATGCAAGGTTCCGGGACTGTTAAATAAATTGGGCCAAAATTTATATCACAATCTCGACAAACGTGCACTTGAATATGTTTTTTTCTTGCAATCAATTTTTTATTTTCTAAAAATTTTTTTTTGATTATCAAAAATAATTCAGATTTTCAAAATTTTAACTCGGTACGGAAAGTTCCAGCTTTTTGCCTCAAGACACGATGTCATACACCACTAATTTAATTATATTTTGGCAATTTCACATAATTTATCTTTGTCAAAAGGCTGCGCGGCAAAATTATTTATTAAATTTATTATATGTAAAATTATAATATGTCTTCGCATATCATAAATAAACTAGTGGGGCGCATGGCATCGTGCCTTAAGGCAAATTGGAACTTCCCGTACCAAAAATTATTTTTTTTTTAAAAGATTAACATTTTTGGAAAAAAATTACTCTGAAAAAATAGATTTTTGAGAAACTATAAATTTTTGACAAAAACTTACTTTTTGTTGAAAAATTTATTTTGAAATATTTTGGAAATTCTGAACTTTTTTTCAAAGCAATCGTGCTGCTTTAAATGCATAGAGACTAAATATCGAAGCGCGTAAGCGCCGCGTCGTCGTCTAACGGATAAACACTGGTACGGAACCCATAGGAATGTTAACAAAACTTATACTTATTGTTAAAATCTCTATAAAATATCCGATAACTTAATATGCATATGTCTAATGATTATTGTTGACCGCCAAATGTTATTTTTTTTTTATTTTTCTTTTTACTAGATCTTCGAAACCGCTACACCTATCTTCATGAAAATTTGATCAAATCTTCATCTTGTTAATACAAGTAAAATGTTTTTTGAATTATACAAATCGGACGCTCCGTTCTCTTAAAAACTGAGTTACCGTTTTTGGCCCTTTTTGCCCCATATCTTTGGAACGGCTAGACCTGCCTTTGACAAAAACTAATCGGCACGTCTCCTTATCAATACGAATCAAATGTTTTTTTAATTATTCAAATTGCTTCATCCGTGTTCCCGAAATCGTCGACGAAAATTTGTATCCAAACACACACACATGCACGCACACACATACATACACACACACATACATCAATTTTCTCTAAGGTATGCCAACATATTCAGAAACCTTTGAAACGTAATGATATATAAAAATTTTCATTTTCGATTTTTTTTGCGATTACTATGACTTACCCTACGGAAAGTTAATTATAAGTAAATCAATTTATCATCTCCAGAACATTAACAATCGTCATTTCATTTCGAATCAAATTTCAAAAAAAAAAAATAGTTGCCAAAATTTACACAAAATTGAAAAAGTGCTCCCGCATAGTCACAGTCTAAACGCATTTGCAAATAATTCTGTGCGACATTTTCACTTATACTGTGTTCAGCTTGGCGGCATTTTCACATTTTTCAATAATTTTCACAAAATTGAAAAAGTGCTCCAGTACACAAACAGTCTAAACGCACTTGGGTAAACATTTGTACCAGAGTGGCGCTTAGACTGTGCTTAGCCTGGGTGATTTTTTGAATTTTTAATCCAAAATTACAAAAAAAAATTGTTGAAAAAAAAATTAGAAACTAAATTTTTTTTTCCAAAATCAATTATTTTGTTGAAACAAGCAGAAAGTTTTTTAATCATTTAAATCGGACGCTTAGTTCTCTCAAAAACTGTCATTTTTTTAACATTTAGCTCTGTATCTCTGAAACCGCTGGGCCTACCTTTGCCAAAATCTAATCAGCACATCTCCCTATCAATAGGAATCGAATGTTTTTCAAACCATTCAAATCGGTTGATCCGTTCTCTCAAGAACTCGCTTTCTATTTTCTGCACTCTTTGCTCCATATCTCTGTAACGGCTGGACCTGCCTTTGCCAAAAACTAATCAGCACATCTCCCTATCAATAGGAATCGAATGTTTTTTAAACCATTCAAATCGCTTGATCCGTGCGCCCGAAAACGTGGACGAAAAAAAGCGGACATACAAAACACACACACACACATCCATTTTTTCTGAGGTATGCCAAAATGTTCAGAAACCTTCAAAACATCGAGAAATGTAAAAGTTTTCAATTCCGATTTTCGGCCCATTACAATAACTTACCCTACGGGAAGTTAACTAGTGGTGTGTGGCTATTGTGCCTTGAGGTAAATTGCTGAAACTTCCCGTTTGAGAAAAAATTTTTGAGAAAACCAAAATATTTTTGATTTTTACAAAAACAAGTTCTTTTTTGAAGATTGAAAAAAATATTTAGAATTTTTTTTCCAAAAACAATTGTTTTATCAACACAAGCAGAAAGTTTTTTGAATCATTCAAATCGGATGCTTATTTCTCTCAAAAACTGCTATTTTTTGCACATTTAGCTACGTATCCCCAAAACGGCTGGACTTGCCTTTTTTGAAAATTAATCATTATTTCTTCCTCTTATTATGAATTGAATGTTTTTTGAACCATTGAAATCGGTGGATCCGTGCGCTCAAAATCGTGGAAAAAAACTGTATCCATACATGCATACTCACACACATACATTCATTTTTTCTGAGGTATGCCTAATTAAATGTTCAGAAGCATTTAAAACGAGAAGATACGCAAAAAAATGTAATTTCGGTTTTTGGACGATTACAAGAACTTATCCTACGGGAAGTCTATTAATATAAAGATAATATAATAATAAAAGTCTAATGTCTGGAACAACAATAACAAAACCATGCCCACCGGCAATTTTTTACATTCTTTCGTTATAATTGACTTTTACTGAATAATTGACAAATATAAACATACAATTCTTACTGTTTTGTAGCCTTGTACTGACGAACAATCTTCTTCATCAATTATATTTTTAAATTTACTTAAAAATACTTTTAAAAATACTTGAGGCAAATTGATGTAACTTCGCGTACGGTAATTAAATGTTCGAGAAATAAAAATAATCATTAATCAATACAAATAATTTATCGATAATAAAAATTCTTTTAAGTATTTTGAAATAGTAGATTATTATAAATATATACTGTATATTTTATTTTATATATATGTAATTTATTTTTTCAAAAAGGTTTTCATCAAATTGAACTGGATAAAAATGCTATAAACTAGTTGAAAGCGCAATGTGTGATAATTGGCTTGATCAATCGAAATTGATATTTAGATATTTAGATAAAATTTTCCATTGCACAATATATATATATATATATATATATATATATATATATAATGTATTATAAATTAAATATATATATATTATGTATTATAAATATATATATATATATATATATATATATATATATTATGTACGTAGTCCTTGATATTATTTAGTGGTTTTAATTATTTGTAGCATTTTTTATACAACTAGAGAAGGTTTCTAGACCGCTTACTTTTTCGCTAATTTCAAAGCCTTTTGTAATGGCTTGGCCGTTTGTTTCGTAAATCTAATCGCAAAAACATGACAAAAGCTACATTTGATACAAACTTTGTGCCAAAAGTAGCCTTTATGATCATCATATTTTTTCAAACTTTATGCAATAACTTTAGGCAATAGTATTTTAGTGTGCTCTTTAGGAGAATTAGATTTTTAGATAAAACGTGGACGAAACATTTTCACTTTTCTGCTAATTACAAAGAAACGGCTTGGCCGTGACCATGTTACCCATTGCCAAAAAAAGTTTTATAAAAATGGTGTTTTTAACTTCCCGAAGGAGAAGTTTATGTTTTCATCAAAAAATCCGATTTGCTGATATTATGTTTTCTCGACGTTTTAAGCCATTCTGAATCGAATGAGACCAAATTTGGAAAAAGTATGTGTGTGTGTGTGTGCGTGTGCATCAACAGATTTTTTGCCATAAACCGCCGTTTTCTCAAAAACGGCTTGACCGATTTCAAAAATTTAAAAGCTATTCGATGTATCTCGATGAGGGCTATTGTTTATCAGTTTTGTGCGACGATCGGTCAAGCCGTTTCTTCGTAAATAGCGGAAAAGTGAAAAGTTTTTCGTCCACGTTTTAGCCCGCAATTCTGATTCGATTTTGAAAATTCAAAAATCGTTCGAAACATATTGGTTAGGAATCGACCTGATTAGTTTTTGGTAGAGATCGGCCGGGCGGTTTTCTTGTGATAAGATGTTAAAAAATTTGTTTTCGTCGATTTTTATTATTATTTTTTTGACGGTAGATACCATAGTCTTCTAGATCATACTAAAATATTACGGCCCTACGACAACTCGTTAAGCTTTAAAAATTTGTCAAAGTTTGCAAAAATTAGTATAGTCTTTTTGGCATTTGTCGAAATTAGAACTTTCATCGACGTTTGCACAAAAACGCCTTAACCGATTTCAGAAATTCAAAAACCATTAGATGTATCTCGATGAGGATTATCGTTTCTCAGTTTTGTGCGACGATCGGTCGAGCCGTTTCTTTGTAATTTGGAAAAAAATGTTAAACTTCTCGTCCACATTTAAGCTCATACTACCAAACCGATTTTAAAAAATCAAAAACTGTTCGAAAGATATTAGTTGGGAATGATACTGATTAGTTTTAGGTGAAAATCTACCGAGCCGTTTTCTTGTAATTAACTGTTGAAAAAAAAGTTTAGGCCGATTTTCATGGAACTTTTTTGGGCGATATATATCATGGTCTTATAGAACTTACTGAAATATTACGGCCTTACGACAAGTAGTTTAATTTTAAAAATTCATCATTAAGATGATTTACCTGGTATAACGATGAATGCTTGGTCTTAATGAACATACTAAACAATTAAAGTCCTACAAAAAGCTGGCTCAATTATTAAAATTATTGATTTTTGAAAATTTGCTTTTAAAAAATACTCCGACCGGGTTGATGTGTTCGGTTTTCAATAATGTGTAATAAATCCACTTCAAATACTTTTAACTACTCATAAATTAATTTATTATTACGAATTAAGTCGATTATTTACTCAAATCGGGAAGTTCATGTAACTTGCCTCAAGGCAAAATACCAATACCAACTAGTTTTTTAACAGATAATTAGAAAAAAACTTGATTTTTTAGCAATATTCTATTTGCAACTCCATTTTTCTTAAAATATTTCTATTTGAATAAAATATGTTTTAAAATATTTTCACGAAACACGTACAACTGATCTTTCTGATTCTGAATTACCAGTTATCTACTGTTGTGCCTTTATCGTAGAAATTTAAATATACACATGATAATTCAGAATACGAGAAACACTTGATATCTTTATAATGATAGTTTATAATGACAATTTATATATGATAGTAGATTCACATGAATATAAAATAATGCGTATTAAATTTAAAAATGAGAATCTTGTATATTTTAGGAGATATTTGAGAAAAAAAAACAAGAAGAAAAACGCCAAAAATATACGAATCTTTAGTGGCCAGTAACTTGAAAAGAATGAGTTCTTTGAAAAACTATAAAAAACATTTTTTTTTTATAATTAGTTTCTTCTATCGATTTCCGACGTTATTTTGAAAAAATGTAATACACAATTGAGAAGGGGCCGTCATCCCCTTTTTCACTTTCACTTTTGAATTTGAGGGTAATGAACCTAATTCCAAAATTACATGAAATTCGGAGCCACAGTAAAAAAATTCAGACCTAAAACGCTCCGTTTACTGCACTAAAAACCTCGCATCCTGATGAGTTGCCAGAGCAATCATATTTATCCTTCAAACTTCAGAAAGATTATAGTGTAGCTAGCGTTCAGTGCTATAATCATAAATCAAATCACAAATTAACAAAATTAACATTTGCAACTCGCAAAAAGAAGAGAAATAAAAATATAAACTTAGTGTCAAAAATATCAAAACTTAAAATTAGGAAAATTACATCTAGATAACTGAGCTCAATCTAAAACATTATTTCATTAGCATCATTCAATGGTAAAAATAAAATACACAATTAATATTTTAAATAAGGTTTAATCCTATTAATATGAACCTTCAGTGATTTATTCCACACAACAAAGTATATTAACAGATGAATCTCTCGATGGATCTCGTATGGACCAATCCATGGCTTAACTAATTACGGGACTTTTCTTAGAATTAGTCTTTTCTTCAGGAGTACTAAATCTCCAACATTGAACTTAGTTTCTTAGATAACTTATCATAATATTGTTTTAAAAAGTTCTTTAAATGAAATTAGGTTTTATCGAGCAACATTGACAGCACATTTTATTTAAGTTTATTTCTTATTAAGAGTTGTTTGTAGTTTAGAATGTGAAGATGTATCCAAACATTGATCGAAAAGGACTGAATTCTGTGGAGGTGCGAAGTGATGTGATGTGTAAACATAACATCATAGGGTTGCCAAATGTCCAAATCGATTTGATCAATTTTAATAAATTTTGAAAATATTTAACTAGAGTCTGATGAGACCTTCAAGACCCCCGTTCGATTCTGGTTGATACGCAGTAATTTGAATCTTATCGCTTTTTAAGTTTTACAAATATTTTCAAAAAGCACGCTTAGGAAAATTAGTTGCCTTTGCAGTCAAAATCTTAGAAGGAATACTATAGTGGCATATTATCACTTCTACAAAAGCTCTACAAATAGTATCTGCCTCCTGATTTTTTTATAATAATGCCCTACTGAATTACTATTATTAATTTATTTAGTATGCCCTAAAAAGTTAGAATGTATTTGTTTTTTAGAATAGAAATTATAGTTAGTGGACCGACGTGTTCAGAAAACATTCTTCAATGGTTTTCAACAGGCGTATCTAGGATAACTTAGGATATCAATTTTTTATATAAGTTACTTGAGAAAGAAACTAAATATTGTAAGATTTGGCTGCAATAATTAATTTAGTTGACAGCAGACAAAATAATGTAGAAAATTATAAGAAACAGGGAAATATTGTTGATTTGCTAGACTAGAAGAAACAAAGTTGGAAATGGTTCGCATGCAGCATAATTGCAAATTGAGGCGAATTTACAAAAATAGTGAATAGTTTACATAGTACACAAGCTGAAAAGTTATTAATGCGTAATAAACAATTAGAGAAAGATAATGATTTGCTACAAACCTGTATAAAAATGTGATCGACGAACTTAAATTTGAAATTAAACGTAAGAGATAAAATATATATGTCTTGAAAAGCATATATGTCTGACGAACGATTCAGTATTTTAAAAAGAAAAATTGCACGATAAAAATAACTCAAAAATGAAACATAAGTGAAAAAATGATTAAATTAGAAAAAAACTCGAACTGAAAAATAGACAAAATTGAAATCTTTAGACACGAGCGATAGGCTGATCATGATTACAAAAATCTACAGGAAAAGTTCGATATATATGCAGACCCCTCTTCTGTAAATCACAAGAAAGAAATCAACTCAACTTAAAGATGAAAATAATAAGTTAGGAAAAGAAATTAAGAAAATAAAAACTCATTTGGAAAGTGAATGCCAAAAAAAATTATTTACAAGATAACTTACTACAAAATGGAGGAGGAGATAAAGATTCGCACAATGAGAATATAAATATAATGTAGTGTCACTCAACAGTTGTTATGTGAAACTACACTAGCACTAGAAACTACACTAGCTAACATAGAAAATAAATCAAGTATCTTCAGAAACAGGTGTATATTTTAGAAAGATTTTGGATGCCCATCAACTGTAGTGAAGCTAACGAGAAAGTATTTGAACTCAACAACAGGGTTGCAAAATTAGAAGAAGAAAAAGTTCCTAACATCAGAAAGAAACAGCAAACCAGTGAGATTAAAATTCTTAT